>NC_136419.1:96557500-97095000 GCF_052625555.1 Lactuca saligna | reverse complement strand
AATCACGAATTTCTTACAGAAATATCGTCATATTTGTTCTTAGGATCTTCAAATCCTTAAGCATTCTTCAAGTGTGCTTGACTTGGGAACCCCTTTTCTCCAACCACCCATCTTAGGAAATCACTCAAGGTGAGTTCGTACCCCAACATTTTCATTATTTATTCTAGTTTTATTAAGGAGAATACTGTTGGATTAATGTCTAAGTCCATAACTATATTTGGTATGTACTTGACCCGACCCGGCATGGTCCATTTGGGTTGCACTTCACCGACACAATTTATATGGATAATCTTTTGAGAATAGTATGTTTATGATTACATATTAATATATTATAAGTTCTAATATATTATTATGGAATCATTTTATTTAATTAGTATTGATCAAGAATTAATTTATAATTAATTAAGTGATCAAAAGGAACTAATTAAATATGGACTCTTATATATATGGAATGGGCCAAGTTCATTTAGGTTGGGCTAAGCTTTCATGGATAGTCCATGGAGTGTTTAACCCATGGATCCTAGGAAATGAAAGGTCATGGGTATTAGGGTTTAACCCTAATCCTCCACACTATATAAAGATGTCCTTGGTTGGTGAAATTGGCACTAGTGTGGTACACTAAAAAGGGCTAGCCGATTTCGTGATTTGTGATTCCACTTGAGGCTTCCACACTATTGGGGCTAAGCTCTTAAAGCTTGAAGACATCAAGCTACATCAAAAGGTATGTCATCTAACTAGTACTTTGTAGTATGCGATCTTCATAATATGCTAGTTAGGATTAAAGCCTTGGAAAGTTCTTATGTGCATGTATAATAGAGAAAACATAGATCTAAGGTTTATAGGGTTGCATGTACACCATAGGAGTGTTAGAATGCACAAAACCCAATAGTGGTATCAGAGCCATGGGTTGTTTTTTTTTTATATTGATGCAAATATTTTATTTTCAAAGTTGAAAAAAATTAATGTTTGTCAAATTTTAAGATAATTACTTGTTTTTGTGAAATACTAATTATTTGTAAAATTTGAATCATTTGCTATATGAGTTAAATTAGGTCAAATTTAGTAAAAGATAAAATGATATGGTTATTTTATTAGTTTTAAAAGTTTGATCTAAAGAGTTTTTGAAACCTCCATAAATTATGGATATCAAAACATTTAAAAAAAAATTGATTCAAAGTTTTTTATGGAGTTAAAAAAATTGTTGTTAATGCTTTAAAGAATTCCATAACTTGTTCATAAGTTATAGAAAATGAAAAGTTTCATCATTAAACAAACATTAAACTCCATAAGTTATGGAATCCAAAAGTTTTTTTTTTTTTGAATTATTTTGCTCTTATGAGTTGATTTAGATTAATAGAAAATTATGTTTTCAATCCATTTTAATCTAAGAGTTGATGCTAAAATGTGTTTTTCTAACTTGTCCTCAAGTTATATGAAAAGTCACATTTATGTTTCATAAAACTCATAAAAGTTGGCAAAGGTTACAAAATGAAGAGTCTAGTTCTAATTAATTGGAGTTATGACTCCATAATTTGTCCTCAAGTTATGGAGGACCAAGAGTCTCTTCATTAAATAAAAAAAAATGTGTAACCTTAATTAATTCCATAAGTTATAAAATAAAGAAAAGTTAATTCTTTTATTAGTTTAAAGTCTTCCATAACTTGTCCTCAAGTTATGGAACTTGAAGAGTTTTTGGATTAAAACTAATTTAAACAAATAATTTATGGAATTAATTAGTTTTGAATAGTTTCAAAACTTTCCATCAAGTTTTGGAATTTGAAAAGTTTTCACTTATGAATACTTTAATTCCAAGTTAGCCTTATAAGTTAATAATATATATATGTATAAGAGTAAAGTCAGTCTTACCGCTAGTACGCCTCATTCACGAAGCCGGTTTATAAGGTGGGTATAAGGTTGTTGCCTATAAAATGGAAACTTAATGGGTGTCCACTCTCACCCACCGCTTGCTTGACTGGTGGAGGGTCGTTAGCCGAACACGTTTGACTGGACTATAATCCTCCCTTCATTAAAAGTATTAATGATAAATACTAAGTAACTAAACTCTTAATAATTCCCAATCTTAGTTACTTAAGAAAATGTGAATAAGGTGCTAATCCATGAAATTATACTTTACACTTTGTCTAAGTCGTTAGTGGAGCGTGTGTGGTTAACTGGCACATTAACTTGGAGTTAACAAGGTAGGTAAAGGGTGACTTAATATTTATCATAGTATTGATGGAGCGTGTGTGGTTAACCGGCACATCGATTGAGGGGTAACTTATTAAGGGTACCAAGTAATTTTCATGGTTACATCACACCTTGTTTTGTGAACCTCGGCATCCCAGTCACAAAACCTGAAGGGCACACTCGAGATTGAAACATGCCATTGAACAATTCAGTGAATCTCAAAGATCTAGGATTTTCAAATCAATTAAAACCTAATAATACATTTCGTTTATCTTGGTGGAAATTGGTGAATCGTCATTCACCTACCTTCAAATATTTTATAGCTTGGATTACGACATCCCTCTTCTAAGTTATAAAATAGTTTGTTGGGTCCTAGCCTTAATATTTCATATTGGGTGTCATATTAAGGACTTAAGATCAAATATCTTGAATATCTCCCAAAAGATGTTTGGTTTAGACATTTATGATCTTCCCAAATCTCTTGAGATAAGCTTTCCTGAATGAAGATGATTTCTGGTTTGGAAATCATACTTCTTTAACCTCCTCAAATTATTCTCCCTAACCCACAAGTTCAATGTCACTCAAGCCCTATTAGCAAGGCAAGGTCTAGGTGTGGTCACATCTTGGATATGTAGTCACATATTGACAAGCCGGGAGAGTTGGGTGTCAAAGTATTGAGAAAGTTGGTGGTTCAACTACTTCCTAAGTCACATAGTGAGTTCTTTTGGAACACCTATGAAACAGACTATGACAAGACCCTTTATGATCTTATATATTTGCTATGATTAACTTCCTAAAACTTTAAGGACATTGACAATGATGACATTGGATATCTAGTAAAGCTCTCTCTTCCCAGTGGAAAGGGATCGGCCATAATCAACTCGGTTGACCAAATGGTAAAGAGAAAGGCCAAGTCTGAGATAGTCCCATGTACCATTATCAAAGGGTCCATATGTTTATATTGCCAAAGAAAGGGGCATTAGTTGCAAAGCTGCCAAACATACCTAAGGATGTTAAAGTCAATAAGTTTGACTCTACTTCAGGTAAAGTCCGCTATCTAACTCTGCTAAGTTTCTATTCTGATATTCTTGATACATGATGTGACTGGGTCACATGGTGATGTTTTAAGAATCAAAGAAAAGTGAAGAAACTTAAAGAAAGAATATGTTGAATTTGATCGCGTAGATGGATTTCTATCGATTAGTTTGAAGATTGGATTCTTGAGCTACTTCTTAGGAGTTATGAGATATTGCCTAAGAATAGATAACAACAAGTTTTCATATGGATTGTAAGGATAAGTTTTTCCGCAAAGTTTTAAAATAAAAGAAAATTTTTTGATTTTATTTATTTTATTTATTTTAAAATATCCTTACAATGGCATTTGAGGAAAAATTGTTGCTTATATGATTCCATTAAGAGCAAGAATGGAAATATGAAATTTATTCTTTCATTTGTGGTAATGTCTAGATTTACCAAATAAGGAAAGATTCTCATCACCCAAGTTTCAATTGGACCGGAACTTGGAATCATGCAAGTTGTATAGCATGATGAATGAGAACCTTCAAGTATTGGAAAATTAAGACTAATTACTTGTTCACATGGATGTGTGAGTAATGTGAAGGACTAAGGGATTGAGTACACATTCTTGTACACTGGTCAAGTCCACCACAAAAGATTGATAAAACTATTCGTCATAGTTTACTAAAGCTCAGTAAATATGATTATACTTACAAGCTTAAGTGTAATTCTGAGACATTGGAAAAAGGTTCCAATGTATGATAGAGCGAATAAGAAGAATCAAATTAGGCAGAAGGATAGAAGTTTCTCAAATCTGAAAAGATGGGAGAGTACTTTAGTATCAGTTTTGTTATCATCTTAATGATTAAGAAACCATAGCACAATTAATTCTCTAAGGAAAATCTTAGTGCATTCTTATGACTAAGAAGAGAAACTTGAATTGTTGAAGTGGTTAAATCAAGAAGATGAGTCATACTTCATTCCAAAACAATTGTTAGAGTTATACTCTAAGATTGTAACTTGAGTGACATGTCTCAAGGAAGGTTTAAAACAATTTTCAAATGTAAGAGTAAAAGTTTTCTACTCTTGTACATTTGAAATTGGTAAGTTGTGATGTTTTGGATCAAACAAAGACCAACTAAGGCCAATTATGTGAAGTGTTTGTCTTGATTAGAATCCACACTATCTCTTGGATGTTTGACAAGGGAGTCTTATATGTAAAGAGGACAGTGGGAGTCTTAAAGGTCTTGAAAGTCTCAAGAACTAATCAAGAATAAAACCTGAAGTTCTTCACTAGCACACGACTTGAGGTTTATAACCTATCGTGTTGACATATTCTGTGCCCATTCCAGTTAAAGTTGGCTTTTCATATGAGTTCTTAGAATTCTCAATTTGTTGAACAACAACTTGAAAGCAATGGTAGGCCCTTGAGCTGCCAGGTGGCAAGAAATTAAGATTGAGTTCAGTCCATATGAGTTTGGATTTCTCATTATCCTTGTCTTGTGACTATGGTTTTGACAATTCACATGGATAAGAACACATACACCATTAAATCTAAGTGTCATAAGGTTTCTCTCCGATTCATGAAAATGATGGTGAGGAAACACTTTCACTAAGTAGATTTTAGCTAGATAGCAATTGTGATATTTGCATTCTCAAAGTCATTAGTGGAGCGTGTGTGGTTAACCGGCACACTAACCTGGACTTGTGAAAAGTAGCAAAAAGGTCTAACCATTATGATTACGGCATCCCTCTTCATAATTGTTTAGACACACAAGTGTGCTATCTAAGGGAAGGTGTATGATTTTGATAAATTCTTATCAAAGCAATCTAGTATCAGAAATCTGAGCTTTGGTAGAAAGTTAGCTAATTTCTGAGTACATGTCAAAGCTAGTGGGAGCATAAGTGTTATGCTAATAATCATCATGTTAGTGGGAACATGATAATTATGATAAGTATTGCAAGTTAGCAATGTTAATTATAGAAAACAAAAGGTTTCAATTGGGAAAGAGTTGTTTTGCTATAATTAAGGGAAAGGAAATTATACTTCATCTCAAATCTATAAGCTTAGATCGTGAGGTTTTAATCATTTAGTCAAGGATATATATATGAATTTCATGTTGGAATGGCTCAACATAAGGAAATTTTGTATATGGGTCCATTATTTGCGTTCTAAAATTCGATTATGATTACGACATCCCTTTTCATAATCTAAATTATGAAAACTTGGCAAATAGAAATGGAAATGTTATAGCAAAAGACTGGTTTGGTATTTATGTGAGACATCATGAATCGTGTCCCATATGCTTCGGATATAGGATCGATTACATGTGTTATATTCATCCTTTCTAAAATTTTCCAAATGCCTGGGGCATTAAGAAGGGAAAAGGTTTAGAACTGGATATGACTAAAAGGATTAAACAATTGTCGAGGACAATCTAAGGTTTACCAAAGATTGGTTGCTCAAGGATAGTTGGAAGTATAGTGATAATTCTGGAAGGACCATATTGACATAATCTGGAAGGAGGAAACTCTTGTTCAGAAGTGATAGTCAAAATGGAATCTGGAAATGTTTCAAAGTTAGAATTTTCAATCTGTTTAAGATTAGGAAACTTAATGCAAGAAGGTGGTTTCCAAGGAGCTGATCTCCTTTGGAATACTCTGTAATGATTGTTGTCAAGTCTTTCTGACTTTGTGCATAATCATTACAAGAGGAACAATGCATATAAGTTTAGAATCTAACAGATTTCAGTAAATGGCATGAATTTGGAATTCTTGCATTTGTAGTAAGGATTTGGGAGTGTGAAAAGAGAATGATTGAAGTTATGTTCAATTGATCTAGTTCACAAAGTAAAGATCATAGACAAACATAGTATGCATACTTGGTGTATGGCATGACTAGTGTTTAGAAAACATAGTGTACATGCTTGGAGCATGGGAAAACTATTGTTTTAAATTCAAGAATAAAGTTTATAGCTGAAACAGTATACAATGAATAATGTGTAATCATATGGTGATAAATAAAAGGTGTTTTATTTATGTTCATAGGTTTTGATACCATATTGGATTCAATTATTATTGTGTTTCACTTTGCATGTTTTGACTTCTCGAATAAACTGGGTTATTCTTCCGGAATGACTAAGTTATTTAAACCATCCACAGTCGGTCATATGTTGGAAGTAGATATGAATTAAGACTGTCATGGGTTGGCTTGTAGAGGTCTAAGGTGTTGGAAAAAGGGCTACAACACTCATGAGTACTCATAAGTTCTGAGTATTGGATTCAACCCGCGCTCATTGGAATCACTTCATGGATTTTATCACGAGTGATCATGAGACGATAATATCTTATATTCTTCAAACCTAGAGATATGAGTTGTTACTATGAGTTGGTTGTACATTGATTGCACGAAAACACATTTGGTAACTCGGTGCTATAAAACATGCCTTTGTGTATGATTCAACAAGTAGTAGAACAAGCCATATAAGTCGAAGTTTATCTGTTCCTTTTACCTTCAGGATAAAAGCGATATCTGTGGGCCCCTCGATGATTTGATGATGACAAATGGAAGTGCTCAGCCGGGCCAGGACTAATTTGATTTGTTCAATTAGTCAGTCGTCATAAATCGGAAATCGGGAAACAACGAATGGACATAGAGAATGATTATAATCCATGTCTCAATCCATATGATATCTAGAATGGAGGAATATATGATCCCTTATCTAATGGACATGTTCGTTGACAAGATCAGAGTTCGACAGCGGCTTTAAGAGCAATGATTTCCAGTTAGGTTTGAAGTCATACGCAATAATAGTTTTAGACTTATCCAAGTGGGAGACTGTTGGATTAATGTCTAAGCCCATAACTATATTTGGTATGTACTTGACCTGACCCAGCATGGTCCATTTGGGATGCACTTCACTGACACAATTTATATGGATAATCTTTTGAGAATAGTATTGTTATGATTACATATTAATATATTATAAGTTCAAATATATTATTATGGAATCATATTATTTAATTAGTATTGATCAAGAATTAATTTATAATTAATTAAGTGATCAAAAGGAACTAATTAAATATGGACTCTTATATATATGGAATGGGCCAAGTTCATTTAGGTTGGGATAAGCTTTCATGGATAGTCCATGGAGTGTTTAACCCATGGATCCTAGGAAATGAAAGGTCATGGGTATTAGGTTTTAACCCTAATCCTCCACACTATATAAAGATGTCCTTGGTTGGTGAAATTGGCACTAGTGTGGTACACTAAAAAGGGCTAGCTGATTCCACTAGAGAGAACCAAATATCCATATTCTCTAAAGTCTTCCAAGGTGTTTTCATGATTTGTGATTCCACTTGAGGCTTCCACACTATTGGGGCTAAGCTCTTAAAGCTTGAAGACATCAAGCTACATCAAAAGGTATGTCATCTAACTAGTACTTTGTAGTATGAGATCTTCATAATATGCTAGTTAGGATTAAAGCCTTGGAAAGTTCTTATTTGCATGTATAATAGAGAAAACATAGATCCTAGGTTTATTGGGTTGCATGTACATCATAGGAGTGTTAGAATGCACAAAACCCAACAAATACAAGTTCTAATGCTAAAACGTGCTCAAACTCAAATAACAACTTTCAACAGAAAAGTTATGGCCCAATCATGAACTATGTTGACCACATTAAACTCAATATTTTTCAAAACTGTTCAATATTCAAATAGTTCAGATTTATTAGTTTCAAATTACTACTTGCACATGTTCATACGATTTTTCTACAATTTATGGAGATTTTTACAAAACTCTCTATCACTACATAAATGATTTCAGACCGGTCAATAAAGATGGACCTTTTCACTCTAGTTAGAGGAAATTAAAACTCATAACAAAAATTGTGAGCATCGTAGATGCATTTTTTGAACTTCCAGAATTTAAGGATTCAAATATTGACCCCCAATGATATTTCTGTGATTTTTACAAAACTAGTGACAGAAAAGTTGAAACTGGTTAAAAACAGTTTACAAGTTTACTAACACTTTAGAATCTGTCGAGCAAAGTGTTTATCAATGATGACTATATATTGAATTTTGGTTCTTGTTAAACTACATTTATGAAACAGAAATACTCATTCATCATAAGGATTTTTATTCACTACAAACATATAAGATAAACTATAATAAATATAGTTTATGTTTCGTTACACTACAACTCACTATGAAAGGTTCAGTTTTCACTACATAAGGGTTTTCATTTACTATGAACATACATGATAATCTATAATAGGTATAGTTTATGTTGCATCAACTCTATGAACTTACTAAGGAAGGTTATATTCCTACTACAAAAAGGATTTTTAATTATACTACGCGTAAACTCGTTAAATCCGGTTGTGAGGCACTACTTCATTGTACTGTTAGAGTAGTGGTTAAAATGTTGTAGTTATAAATATATTCTCTTGTAGGGAGAGCACGATACTTGTATATAGATCTATATTGTGATTGACAACCCATACCTTAGTTGCATGCAACAGCTAGACCGGCAGGTCTGGGGTGACAAATGTCATAACATTCCGACACCTGAAGAATGTTGTAACATGTTAGTATGTCAATTGGCGTGGTTATAATAACTCACATAGGGAAATAACAATATACATAGTTTACAGGGATCGCTACATTCTAATGGTTTTTATTATTATAAACCTGCATACACTATTATTAGTAAGGAAAAATACTTGTACATTTCGGTCATCGGGTCTTAAGACTGTAATTCATTTTATAAGGAAGATATTGTATTTTTCTTGTGCATACACTACGTTTAAAAAGGATGGTTTTAATTTATAAACAAAAGCTTATGCACTCACCAACGTAATCGTTGACACTCTTTTGAAATTTACTTGTATTCTCAGGTAATCAATAAAAACAGGTGACTACATCTTTTTGAGGATGGAACACTTCTGCGTTAGACAAACCATTTTATCATTATATTGTAATTGGTTTTGAAACATTTACTTATAAAACCATGTAACTTTCTTGATTATATTTATGATGGTTTTATTTACTTTGATCACTATTATGCTCGTTTTTGTGATACTATACATGAAGTCGTCCACGCCCGGTTTGGGGTGGGACATATTGTTATCATAACTAAGAATATCGAACCTCATAAGATACACAATCTCTAAACACAATGGGACTAAGATTCTCTGACTAAACATTTTCGATACAGCTATACGTTTTAAAATAAAACTGTATTTTTATGAAAAGTACATGTACATGCATACATACCGGTATAGTGTCATATATAGGAAAACACGAAAGGTCAAAATGGATGAGTTGTACACTATTATTATGCCTTTGGACCTGTAATCTAGTCTGGCAAGAATATAGCCTGATCAACTATATTCGTTCGAGAAGTGACTAGCATATGCCAGGGGATAGTTGTAGTGGGCAACAATTCTACCAACCTACGATCACCCATACAGGAATTACACTAAGAACCAAACAAAACGTTTAAAATACTATAAGATTATTTTATGTTGCTATAGCACCATGTTTCTAGAGTCATTGTGGGCCTCTTACACCCATATTCTCGTTCAGACATCATGGCAGGATTCCATTTACTAGGAGACCCCTACTTTCCAAACCAAGGAAACAGTGATTGGATTGAGGAAGAACCAGAGGAAGATCCTACTAAAGATGCTGAAGAAGCTGAAGAGGAAGAACTCGAAGAAGAAGAGTTTGAAGAGGAACTAGGGGAAGAAGAAGACGAAGAGGAGTCGGAGGTCATCAACCCTCCATATATAGCCAGGTTTCCCACGAACCGTTAAGACTACAACGGACCTTTGCCCTATCAACGCGGTTACTATGACCTCAACCATAGAGGACCGGCTGACAAGGCACTCCCAGTCGTGATCTAGCAAATCACGAACCCTAGGGAGCAAAATAGGGAAACGGCGAATCAAGTTCAAGAGATGAGTGTCGCTGCAGAAGTCACCAACGTGCGCACTCAAAACTTGGAAAGAGACCAGTATCCTAGGGACCGACTTATTGAGGACCTTGCCACCACATGGGCAGAGGTAAGAGAGTATCGAGAAAGGCACATGGCTCTCGAAGAGAGAGTCACCAAAGATGAGCATCGATTAGCAGAACTACAGGATGCCTCGCGTTTGTCTCATGGACCGTAGGGGACGGGTCACCTTGATTAGGGTTCACACTACTCACAAATATTTATAGATTAGCTTTAAGAGTATGTGTTTGTGCTACTCTTCTATGTGTATGTTCAATCCTATGATTAAGTGGTTACACTAATCAAAGGAGCGTAATGCTGTCGAATTTTTACCTTGCATTGACGTGATGTAGACCTGTATCAAGGTCAAATTTTCCAAACTCTATGTACTAAAATCATATCATTGACATTGGCATGCATATTATATTTCATTAGGAGTGTTGTCACTAAATTCATAAACATTATATGTCTTTGCTTATGGTGAGTCTACAACTACTTGGTATAGGTAATAAGGTTGTAAATAATTAAGATTTTATCGGTTTAGAAATGGTAATTCCGCTTTTGGTCCTGTTCCTTGTTTGGTTGTGTGCTTACGGAAGATCCACTAGAATCAACGATCTATTCGATCTTAATTACATATAACAAGCATACACTAAGCAGTTGTAGAAGGACCTAACATGGATCAAGTCACAAGATTTCACAAAGACGCTACTATTAAATTCATGAGCTCAAAACATATGAATTTTGAACATGAATTGCTTGCAAATGCTTTAAAAGGCAGAGCATAACACAGGTAATTTAGTTCAATAATAACCGACTATTCACTACTATTAAAGGCTTACCAACTTTTCAAATTTGTGGCAGAATTATGCCACCATGGAAAAATCCCAGGCCTTCCCACAACATACCGCCACCATCTCCACCACCACCTCCACAGTTTGACCCCGACATGTTCAAAGATGTCGTAATAGCTACAATGTCACAAATTGTACAAATGGAGCTGGTGGATCTGGAAATTGTGCTGCCACCTCTAACCACGGAGACAGTCAGGGACATTCAAAGGAATGTTCCTACAAAGATTTTACAAACGGAAAACCCAAATCCTTCATTGAAAGCAGGGGCATCATCACCCTTATGCAATGGTTCGAGAAGACTGAACCAGTCTTCGAGATTTATGCCTGCCCTGAAGCGAGCAATGTCAAAATTGCAACTTTCACTTTCACTGACTGAGCCTTTACCTGGTGGAATGGTCATGTGAAGTCTTTGACTCTTCCAGTGGTGAATGCATTGAGCTAGGATGATTTGAAGACCCTAATGCTAGCAGAATATTGTCGAGGGGCCAAGTTTAGAAATTGGAAGAGGAGATTTGGAGCCTTAAAATGACAGACTGTGACATCACATCTTACACAGCCAGATTCAGTGATGTGGCCATACTATATCCTGGGTTGATCACCCTGGTGAGTAAAAAGTTGGAAAATTACATATGGGGACTAATACCCCAGATTCAAGGAAATATGTTGTCTTCAAAACCGACTACATTCAACAGTGCCAAACAATTGGCACAACAACTCATCGACCACAGGGCCAGCCATGGCACTGTGGTGGCCACCTCTGAGCAAACAAAAGGGGGAAGAAGAAAAAGGAAATTTTGGAACAACAATAAAAACCAACCGGCCCATGATTCCACTAAGAAACAACAAGTAGTGGCAGTTCGCGCTACCTCTACCACTGCCACTCCAACACCCCTAAGGCAGTACGCTGGAAGCCTCCCCAAATATAACAAGTGCAGCTTTCATCACACTGGACATTGTCGCGAGATAAAATGAAACAATAGCAACAAGAAAGGGCATACTACCCGTTTCTGCAAGGCATCTGCTCAACAAGCCAACCCGGCCGCCAACACCGGAGCAAGCCGAGCCTAGTACAGCTCTGAGGTTACCAGACACTACGAAAGAGACTGCCCAAAAGCTAGAAACGTAAACGCCAGCATTGTCGGAGGGGTCTTGGCCTTAGGAAAAGGTGAAGCAATGGAAGATCCCACAGCGGTTACCGGTACGTTCCTCCTCAGTAACTCCTATACATGCATATTATTCGATAATGGAGTAGAGAGGAGTTTCGTTACCCATAAATTCAAACAATTACTTAAACATAATCCCTAATCACTAAAAGATAAATATGTCATAGAAATGGCAAATGGAAAGACAGAGAGTACTAACGACATATACTCAGGGTGTACCCTTGATGTGTGTAAAATGCACTGGTTTTATTCCTACTCTAAAAATATAAATTTAGCACACAAAGGCAGTGACCTTGTCTTTTAGTGGTATAGTTGAATAAGTAGGGTGTCGAACTCAGGGAACGGAAATTAAACTAATAACTAATTTTAACTAGATAAGTAATAAAAGTAAAGGGTTTTCTCTAGTTTTACAAGACTAGAAACTTAAAGACACCTCCTAACACGTAATTAACTAAACAACTAGACCAAGTAAAAATTTACAAAATTTAATAAAAGGGTTTCTGTTTTGTTCCAACCAAGTCACACTTATGGTTAATTTTATGATAAAGTAATAAATTGACTGTTATTGGTTACCAACTATAGTGATTAGGTTCGCATTTGCTATTACCAACCCTAAGGAAATTAATCAATTCAAACAGTGATCAAGTGTTTAAACTAATTAACCCCCTAGTTCAATTATTTGGATTAAAAAAAAATTTGTAATTTGTTAATCAAATTGGTTGTTTAACTAGCTCTTGTTTTTTTGGTTTACCAAACAAGCTCACACATTAATTTACCCATTCTCTAATTAATCCTAGTTTCATATTCACTAACCCTAGGCATATAATGAAGTGTTCACATAAATCATATGAGGTTAACAATTAAGAGATGTTCATACAGCCTAATTGTCATCCAATTAATAGAAAATAGTTATAGTTAATGCATAAGGTTCTTTAACAAACTTAGTTTAATAAAATCACCAATATTCAATCAATCAAAGTAAAAGTAAAACCATAGGAGTAAATTAGTCTTTCCTAAATAGAAACTACGAAAATTCAGCTCATGATTACAGTAAAAGAGAAGCTAAAAACGAATTTAATTGATCTAAACATGATTCACTTCTAGATTAAGTGGAAGATTTAACCTAATTTGCCTTGAGTCTTCTAAGGATCAAATATTAGGGTTCTTCAAGTCTCCAAGGGTTTCTTCAGTCACAGGTTATTCTCCAGAGATGCCAAAAAAACTTCTCAATTCGGGATTACTTCCTCTATTTATAATTATCTCAAAACAGGGTCAACTCGGCGAGTAGGTGCCCAACTCGCCATGTTCCTTTGAGAAATATGTTTACGGCAGGGATTCTGGACATTATTCACGAACATTCAATGAGACTCGCCGAGTAGCTCCAGGTTTGTTCTTCTTTCTTCATTCTCCAGCTTGTGATTGCTTCTCCTTCTTTCTTTTTGCTCCCAAGCATGTCTTCTAGGTTGAAAATATAATTTAGACATTATTAAGTACCTTTTGTCAATATTATGCAAATAATTAGCTAATAATTGATAAAATTATATACTAAACAGATGGTTAAATATGGACATATCAAAATACCCCACACTTGACTTTTTCTTACCCCCAAGCAAAACCGAATTTAAGCATACTAGAATCACATAAGATAATTCTAATTAAACCCAACTATTATGCCAAGACCACAACGCATGCATTTTTGTCTAAAATATTCCTAAGGAACCCCCCATACTCTAAATGCTCACAATCCTCATAAACATTCACCAACTTTTCCGAACAATTCTCATTTTATGCATCCCTTCGAATCCATCCGCAGAAGACTTCCTAACCTCAAGGTGTTTTTGGTTGAGCAACCCAAGCATACATAATCTAGAAAATTACAATTTATGATACCACTATGGAGCTCTTTTGGAATTCTTCACTTCTTTGATATTTGATCTTCGATTTTTGGGTATCTTCAACTTTTGAATTTCTTCAGAAAATTTTTTTCTTTGATCTTTAGACTTTGACTTTGATGCTCCATAAATTTTTCAAACTTTTTCTTCTAATTCTCTCTTTCTTTTTTTAACATGTAACTCACTTTTTTTTCACTCAAAACCTACATGCTTAAGCAGGGGCACTCGACTTCAATCTTTATTGGTTAAAAATAAAATTTTCCTGGATACATTTATGGTACACGATGCTAAACATATTGCATCCTTCAAACTAAGAAAGGTGGTGTTTTTATCCCATGATTTTACTAAAATAAGGAGGCCACAAATGCAGTAGAACGTATATAAGCTCAACTAAACATTTAGGTCTTCATGCAATCATCAACATAATTCTAACAAGGAATCCTACATGCTTTTACCATAGTGTTCTAAGTTAAGTCCTAAGCAATGTTTTATGCAAGATTTCAAAAAACAATCAAGACTAAATTAGGATTAGGATTCTAAATTGACTAAAATGTTACTAACCCCCTACCCCACACTTAATTTATGCAATGTCCCCATTGCATGTTATGCATGAAAAGAAAAACACAAGACTAAAGAGGGAATTAGAACAAACTCCCCTGGGATTGCAGTCATGGGGTTGATATTCTTCATGTAAAACTCCAACTTCAAATGTCTTTAGACATGGAAAAAGGTCATCCATTCCTTGATAGCATGTAACGTGTGGTAAACATCTAAATAACTCTAATTGTTTAGGACAAAGCTTCTCAGAAACCATCCATGAATGAGTCTTTACTAAAGTATGGATAAAGGCTACAATGAATGTGCCCAAAATAGATCTTGAGAATGAAGCGTTAAGGGTCTCAGTGAGTAGAATGTGAACTCGGCGAGTCGACCGGCCCCCAGTAGAAAATCGAGGACTTGCACACGAACTCGGCGAGTACCGTAGGTGCACTCGACGAGTTGTACCCAGGTCGGAAAATTGATTTTTCTACTGTTTACCCTTGGCTGAAGTGTTGAAATAGGACACTTCGATGACTCTTCTTTTATTTTCTTCAATAATGATGAATTTTGTCACTCTCATTCTAAATAGACTCAACCTTAAATGTAACATTTGACATTCTTATCCTCACCATCTCTCACTTTAGCCTTGAACAATGAGACTCCTAAATGCACCGTAATCTTCAAACCTGAAAAACAAAGTAACCACAAGTGAAAGAAAATGAACAAAGTCCTAATTAAGGTTTGGGTACATCAAAGTTCAAGCACAAAAAAAAACAATATAAAAAAAACATCCAAATAAAATCAAAGTAAAGCTTCTTCTTCCATGTCTTCTCCTCCTGCTCCACTTCCACTTGCTTGGTTGTTCCTCCTCTGCATACGCTCCCCCCTAACTCATAATGTATGGATATTTGGGCCTGGGCCATGGAGCAATGTGCATTTGTTTAAAGAGATAGTTAAATCACTCATTATTATAATTAATGCCTCAGCCAATATCATCCAAATACCCCCTATACTCCACGTTATTCCACCCCTCATTCTCGTCTTCCATCGGGATAACCGGTGGGTCTTCTTGGACCCGTTCCCTCCTATGCCGAACTCTTCTTCCCGGCTCCTTAGGAACAATGACTTCGTCTTCGTTTGGGATTGCAAAAGAATCCCCAAACTTTTCCACAGTACTCGCCCTCCAGAATTATGTAATGCTAAATGGAGGAGGAGAAATCACGGTTAAAGCCCTTGCCTCTTGCATATCAAAAATCCCATATGACCTTGCGAGTCTTATCACAAACATACCTTCATTAATTATGGAGGTAATGTTCTCCTTTACCGCTCCATCCACAAGATATCTTGCCAAACAATAAGGTAAGTTGCAAAAAACATCCGGGGTGATGATGCTCCACAAATAGAAAATGTCGAGGGTAGGAACTTTGTCATCATCCTTCCTCATGTTTATGGTACTAGCGATGAGGCGGTGGATGAGACGACGGATTGGAGAATGGATATGGCCTTCCTGAGCAGAAGAGGGAATATAAACCCGATTTGCAATACTGTTCCACCAAGTCGAGGCAACGACTTCGTCAGGAAGATCCTTATGGAATTGCTCTAAAAATGCTTCAAAATCCTTCGACATAATAACATTTTGGTCTAAAGACCTACCCTCCAGGGAAGTTCTGCTATGTTGCACTGACACAACTCCCCTCTAAGGCAAAAAAAAGTGATAATGTTTGTGTTATAATACTCACTACCACCCCGAAATGAGATAGTAGCAAAGAATTCCCAACACAGTTCTGTGAATACGGGTTCTTATATTTTAAAAAGCTACATCCACCCATCACATATTATTGTTGTTCCATCCACTTCAAAAGATTTCACCAAATAAATGGTTAAATCCTCTTCCAACCTGGTTTGACTAAGCCAATCCCAATTATTTGCATTGGGGAGATAGATCTCTTTCTGTTTTAACGCCTCCAATCTATTTTTTGGCCGAGCTTGCAACGACCTTGAAAGGATGTGTGAGAAAGCGAGCCATGAAATGTCTCCATAACTTCCTCCTCTAGAGCTCTGGCATCTTCTAGACATGATTTCTGCAAAACAACATCAAGAAAACAACAAACAAAAACCCATATAATTAAAACTCACCATAGCAGATTCATCAAAGCATGAACTCGCCGAGTTCATGACCTACTCGGCAAGTAGTATGAACTGCAATGTAAGTTCCTCTCTCAGTCCATATTGGGTCAACAAAACACACATATTTTCTTTGGGGTTTGTTTTTCTATGTCCCTTAAGCATAAATTCGCAAGAAATTTCATCCATATCCTCCTAATTTATCCTAAAATCAAAACCCTAGAATTGGAGTAATCGTCCAAATCTGAATTTTAGCAAAATAAATACTCAAAACTGTTAATGTTGGTTCCTTCAGCAAGAATTCGAAGGAAAAATCTTACCTTTTGCTTTGTAGATGAAGATTCAACAAGAATTCAAAGGATTTGCTTGAGAGGAAACACAGTGCTCAGCGAGTCAAATGGGGGAGGTGGTTGATGAAAATGATTGGGGTAAAAAGAAACATTTATTTACAAATTGTGAAAAAAACCAATTGAAAAAGTGAACTCATCGAGTAGGGACACCTACTCGCCAAGTAGATGTGCGACTTAGCGATTTTTTGTGGATTTCAACAAGTACTCATCGAGTAATGTATGAACTCAACGAGTAGATCATTCAGTTTGAAAAAAAAAACTCAATTTTTTTAAGCCACCACCCCACACTTCGAGCATTGCTTGCCCTGAAGCAATCATGTTAAGCATAATTTTAGAAGAAGATTGAAAAAAACAGATCCTTAAAGTGAAAAATAAAAAGAAAAATTAAAGGGAAAAGAAATGAAAACTCTAAACTCGGGTTGCCTCCCAGAAGTGCTTCTTTTTAAGGAGTCGTTAGCTGGACTCCTTCCTGCTCTACGTTTCTGCCATGCCTTCCAACAGCAGCCTTCTTCAAGTCCTTCATTCCTCGGGATTCCTTCTTCATATATTTTCACCCGATGTCCATTAACGTTGAAAGGAGTGCCTTCTTTTGATATTAACTTGATAGCTCCATGTGGAAAAACTTTCTTTCCTATAAATGCACCATCCCATCGCGACTTTAGCTTGCTCGGAAAGAGATTGAGCCTTGAATCAAAAAGCAACACTTTTTTCCCTTCGTGAAAGTCCTTATTACCCTTGATCATTTTGTCATGCCAGTTCTTTGTTTTTTCTTTGTAAATCAAGGAGCTAGTGTAAGCCTCATTCCTAAGTTCTTCAAGAGCATTTAATTGTGTCAACCGATTGGTTCTAAGTTCAGCTACATCAAAATTGCACATTTTTAAAGCCCAAAAAGCTTTATGCTCTATTTCTACTAGTAAATGACATTGCTTCACATAAACTAGCCTATAAGGTGTAGTACCAATAGGTGTTTTGAAAGATATTCAGAAGGCCCAAAGTGCATTATCTAACCTATCCGACCATTCCTTCTGATTGCTACCAACCGATCTCTCCAAAATTCTTTTTAATGCTTTGTTCGTCACTTCAGTTTGCCTACTAGTTTGTGGATGGTAAGATGTAGAGAACTTATGGGTCACCCCATATTTTGTTAACACTTTTTCTAATTGATCATTGGCAAAGTGAGTGCCCCGATCACTAATAAGATCTTTAGGAACTCCAAATCTTGAGAACAACTTTTTTTAGAAAGCGCACCACCACCTAAGCATTATTTGTTGGCAAAAGCTTGTGCCTCTGTCCATTTGGATACATAATCAACCTCCACCAAAATATACTTCTTCCCTTTTAACATTGTAAATGGTCCCATGAAATCGATCCCCCACACATCAAACACTTCACACACTTGAATACTATGTTGTGGCATCTCGTTTCGGAATGATATGTTTCCACTCTTTGGCATGCATCACACTCTTTAACATATTGGGTAGCATCTATAAAAATTGTGGGCTAATAAAATCCAATATCAAATATCTTCTTAGCCATGTAAGGTGCTCCATGATGTCCAGTGGTGGGCCCGCTATGGCAATGCTCCAAAATTTCTCGGCTTTCCTTCCCAAATACACATCTCCTTATGATCCCATCCGCACAGCTTCAGAAAAGAATGGCTTGTCCCAAAAGTAGTATTTTATTTCTGAAAAGAATTTATTCTTTTGTTGACTGGTAAAATCTTTTGGGATATATTTGGTAGCTAAATAATTAGCTATATCCGCAAACCATGGCTCGTCCCCCGTAGTCACTAAAATGTACTCGTCCGGAAAGTCATCTCCAATTTTATCCTCTTCGAATGCTTCCAAATTCGGGTTTTCTAGTCTTGATAAGTGGTCGGCAGCTACATTCTCCATTCCCTTTTTATCGCGTATTTCAATGTCAAATTCTTGTAAAAGTAGAACCTAACGTATCAATCTTGTCTTTGCATCCTGCTTGGCAAACAAGTACTTAATAGAAAAGTGGTCAGTACAAACAGTGGTTTTAGATCAAATAAGATAAAGGTGGAATTTGTCAAAAGCATACACCACTGCTAGTAATTCCTTTTCAGTTGTGGTGTAATTTCATTGGGCCGGATTCAAAGTCTTGCTTACGTAATAAATGGGTTGAAAGTGCTTATCAACCCTTTGGCCAAGTACAGCTCCTAATGCAAAGTCGCTCGAATCACACATTATTTCAAAAGGTAGGTTCCAATTTGGGGCAATAAAGATCGGGGCATTAGTTAATTTTTCTTTCAGAAATTCAAAGGCCTCTAGACACTCTTTAGTGAAATTAAATGGTGCATCTTTTAAAAGTAAATGTGTCAGAGGTCTACTTATTTTAGAAAAATATTTTATGAAACGGCGGTAAAAAACCGCATAACCTAAAAAAACTCCTAATGCCCTTTATATTAGTTGGTGGAGGTAATTTAGCAATTGTATCTATTTTTTCCCGATCCACCTCAATCCCCGCTTTGGATACCTTGTGTCCCAAGACTATGCCCTCTTTAACCATAAAGTGATATTTTTCCCAATTGAGGACTTAATCGGTTTTTTCACATCTTGCAAGCATTAAATCAAGGTTAGAAAGACAATCATGGAAGGAAGATCCAAAAACAAAAAAATCGTCCATAAATACTTCCATGAATTTTTCCACCATGTCATGGAATATGGCCGTCATGCGCCTTTGAAATGTTTCAGGTGTATTGCATATGCCAAAGGGCATGCGACGATAGGCAAAAGTCCCACTCAGGCAAGTGAAATTAGTCTTTTCTTGGTCAATTGGGTCTATGGGTATTTGGAAGTAACCCGAAAATCCATCTAAGAAACAATAATAGCTACGGACGGACAATCTTTCAAGCATTTGATCAATAAAAGGTAAAGAAAAATGGTCTTTACGAGTGGCATCGTTTAGTTTTCGATAATTGATGCACACTCGCCAACCAGTTACTGTTCGGGTCGGAATAAGCTCATTCTTCTTGTTTGTTATGACCGGTATCCCTCCTTTCTTGGGCTTTGCTTGAACATGACTAACCCATGGACTGTCAGAAATAGAATAAATGATTCCCGCATCTAAAAGCTTGACTACTTCCCTCTTGATAACTTCTTGCATGTTCGGGTTCAATCTTCTTTGGTGTTGTACTACCGGCTTTGCTTCTTCTTCCAGGTTGATCTTGTCAGAGCAATAAGCGGGGCTTATTCCTTTGATATCGGTGATACTCCAAGAACTAGAAATCTTTCTCTTATGTAGGACATGGACTAATTCTTCTTTTTCAGATTGGGAGAGGTCAGAAGCTATTATAATAGGTTTTTGTTGATCATCTTCAAGGAATGCGTACTCCAAGTGATCTGGTAGCGATTTCAGCTCAATTTTCGTGTTATGCATGGTGACACATCGAGTCCATTGAAGGGACTCATCGATTCTTGGGAAGAATTTGCGATATCTATGGTTTCTTCATATGGACTCGACGAGTAGATCGGGGATACTCGGCAAGTAGGTTGCTCAATGGTTTTTATTAGTTCATTATAATCAGCTTCTTCTAGCAATCTCTTTATTTCCATTAGGACTCTCTTAGCATCAATTTCTTCATAAAAGGCGGTGGTCGACTTTTTTGGTTCTTCATTGTTCCATTCCTCCATTAATTAATCCAATATATCAATTGAAAATGTTGTGTCATCACTGTTCCTTGCATGCTTCATGGTTTGATCAACCCCGAAAGTGACTGATTCATCTCCCACCCGTAGAGTAAGTTTTGAATCTCGCATGTCAACTATGGTGCTTGCGGTGTTAAGGTAAGGTCTTCCAAGGATGATCGGGACTTGAGGACCCGCTTCCATGTCTAAGATTATAAAATCCGCAGGGAACACGAACTTATCCACCTTTACCAAAAGATCTTCATAGATTCCTCGTGGGAATGTAACAGTTTTATTTGCTAAGTGGATTTCCATTCGAATTAGCCTCAGTTCTGGGAGATCTAGTTTCTTGAAAAATGAATATGGCATGAGGTTTACACTTGCTCCTGAATCAGCCAAAGCATGAATGGTGGCCAAAATCCCAATTTGACAAGGCAATGTTAAGCTTCCTGGGTCACCCTTCTTCTTTGGTAGTTTGTTCAAAATGGCAGCTGAGTAATTCTCGATGAGAACCACTTCACTCACTTATTCAATCTTCCTTTTGTTAGTTAGAAGTTCCTTGAGAAATTTGGCATATTTTGGCATTTGGACAACCTCTTCTATGAATGGTATGTTGATTTGAAATATCTTTATTTGTTCTAGAAACTTCTGGTAGTCTTCTTCATTCTCTTCTTGCTTAGCTCTGGCTGGATGTGGCAATGGAGGCTAATATGCCTTTGCAGGAGGTTGAGTGTTTTTATCAGGTGGCGGACTCGCCGAGTCCATATCGTGGACTCGGTGAGTAGGGTCTGGGCTCAGTTGGTTTTGCTTTTGGCTCGGGTTTTCTGCATCCTCCTTTTGTAACTTCTTCGGATCTTCATTCTGAATAGGAGCCAGTGGAGTAACGATCTTACCACTTCTATTTGTCACAATATTTATATGCGCGCCTCGTGGGTTGTTTTCGGTTTTACTAGGAAGTTCTCCCGGTGATCTTTGTTTAATTTGTTGGGCAAGTTGCCCCAGCTGTGTCTCAAGTTGTGAATAGATGCTTGTTGATTTCTAAGTATTGTTCTTGTCTCTTGTATTGCAGCATCATGGTCATTGTGTCTCTTTTCTGAGGCAGCTACAAATTTAGTAAGCATGTCCTCCAAACTTGGTTTTCTTTCTTGCACCGGTTCCTCCTTTTGGTAAAAACCTCTTCGTTTTTGTTTATATTTCTCCTCCTTAGCCTTCTTGTACTCATCATAAAGAAGCCATTCCTTCTTGGGTTTTCGCCAATCATCATCATATTTGTCACAACTAGAGTAGCATACTTGCACCTTCTTGTTTCCATTCTCGTCCAAGTGACAATCTCTAGTAAGATGAGGCCCATTGCAATTCTCACAACCCACCCAAATAGCATGTATTGTTTGATCCATTTTATCCATCCTCTTATCCATGGTTTTCAACATAGACATAACTGCTAACAAATCTTCTGAAGTTGCATAAGCTGATCCCCTCGTTGCATCATTCCTTGGGTTGTGGTATTCCTTAGAATTCTTAGAGAATTCCTCAATTAGTTGCTTTATCATCGGGGGTGCTTTCTTTGTGAGTGGGCCTTGCGAGTCAAGTAATTCCCTTGTTGTAACATTAACTCCATGATAGAAAATGGAACTTCTTGTTGATGATTGAGATCATGATGTGGGCAATTCGTTAGTAGACTTTTGTGTCTCTCCTAAGCCTCATAAAGTGATTCTCCAGCTTGTTGTTCAAAGTTGGCTATAGATTTATTTAACATAGATATTTTGGAGGGTGGACAAAATTGATCAATAAACTCTTCTCTCATCTTGGCCCATGTAGTGATGGATCCGGGAGGAAGTGAATTGAGCCAATCCTTTGCAGCACCCTTCAATGTAACTGGAAGCATGCGAAGCAGCTGAGTCTCGCGAGGCACGTTTGGAACATTGAAATAATCAGCCACATCATTAACTTCATCCAAGTGATCTTCGTGGTCTTTTCCGTAGCAGGGGATCTCTTTGAATTTTGCAAGTATGTGACCCTTAAGCTCAAAAGTGGCTGTTGTCGGCATTGTGGGTTGCACAAGCCCCGGGCCTGTATCATCTCGTATCCTCTTCTTCCATTAGCCCATGGGGACTTTATCAATGTTTTCCATGGTGTTGTCCAAGTTTCCTTCTTGGTCGCTTTCCTCTTCGTATTTGGTTTTGTAGTCGTATTCAGATTCAACTTCTTTTGGGTTGTCTTAAATATCTTCTTGTTTACTTTCTTTGCTCTTTATACTGCTAGTCTCTCCTGGTTTCTTGTTCTTTTTCCCGAAAACCGTTTTCAAGCTCGTCAAAGGTAACTTCTTAGGTGTATTCGAGCCTTCAACATCTTTGCCTTTGTTTTTCCTCAACGCGGATTTCTGGGTCTTCAAAGAGGGGAACCACAGGAGTGTTGGATCCTCTGGTCATGAAAATTCTGCAACCAGAAAAAGAGAAAAAAAAACGCGTAAAAAGAACAAAAATGAAACAGAACGAAAATAAAAAATAAACGGACAATCAGCAGTGGACTCGCTGAGTAGGGTCGACTGGACTCGGCGAGTTCACTGTGTAAAAAGCTAAAATAGATAAAATCAAATAAAAAAAACTAAAAACTAAGAATTAATAAAAGTTTTCCTAATTACTGAATTACTGAAAAAATAACTTTGTGCAAGATAGTACCACACAAAAGGATCGATAAAACTAGGAATTAGATTTAATTTGAAGCGTTCCCCGGCAACGGCACTAAAAACTTCATGTGTGTAAAATGCGCTGGTTTTATTCCTACTCTAAAAATATAAATTTAGCACACAAAGACAGTGGACCTATCTTTTAGTGGTATAGTTGAATAAGTAGGGTGTCGAACTCAAGGAACAAAAATTAAACTAATAACTAATTTTAACTAGACAATTAATAAAACTAAAGGGTTTTCTCTAGTTTTACAAGACTAGAAACTTAAAGACACCTCCTAACACATAATTAACTAAACAAGTAGACCAAGTAAAAATTTACAAAATTTAATAAAAGGGTTTCTGTTTGGTTCCAACCAAGTCACACTAATGGTTAATTTTATGATAAAATAATAAATTGACTGGTATTGGTAACCCTTAGGAAATTAATCAATTCAAGCAGTGATCAAGTGTTTACACTAATTAACTCCCAGGTTCAATTATTTGGATTAAATAAGATTTGTAATTTGTTAATCAAATTGGTAGTTCAACTAACCTCTTGTTTGTTGGTTTACCAAACAAGCTCACACATTAATTTACCCATTCTCTAATTAATCCTAGTTTCATATTCACTAATCCTAGGCATATAATGAAGTGTTCACATAAATCATATGAGGTTAACAATTACGAGATGTTCATACAGCCTAATTATCTTCCAATTAATAGAAAATAGTTATAGTTAATGCATAAGGTTCTTTAACAAACTTAGTTTAAATAAAATCACCAATATTCAATCAATAAAAGTATAAATCAAACCAAAGGAGTAAATTAGTCTTTCCTAAATAGAAACTACGAAAATTCAGCTCATGATTACAGTAGAAGAGAAGCTAAAAACGAATTTAATTGATCTAAACATGATTCCCTTCTAGATTAAGTGGAAGATTTAACCTAATTCGCCTTGAGTCTTCTAAGGATCAAAGATTAGGGTTCTTCAGGTCTCCAAGGGTTTCTTCAGTCGCAGGTTATTCTCCAGAGATGCAAAAAAAACTTCTCAATTTTGGATTACTTCCTCTATTTATAATTATCTCAAAACAGGGCCAACACGGTGAGTAAGTGCCCAACTCGCCGAGTTCCTTTGATAAATATGTGTACCGCAAGGATTCTGGACATTATTCGCGAACATTCAATGGGACTCACTGAGTAGCTTCTGGACTCACCGAGTAGCTCTAGGTTTGTTCTTCTTTCTTCATTCTCCAGCTTCTGATTGCTTCTCCTTCTTTCTTTTTGCTCCCAAGCATGTCTTCTAGACTAAAAGTATAATTTAGACATTATTAAGTACCTTTTGTCCATATTATGCAAATAATTAGCTAATAATTGATAAAATTCTATACTAAACACATGGTTAACTATGCACATATCAACCCTCATTCTAGACAACAACTCATTCAAAATTGATCTATTGCATGTTTCAATAAAACACTTTGACAACATCATTGACATGGATTGGTTAAGTTATAATCGTGCTGATATTCTGTTCTAAGAAAGGGTATTTCATCTTAATGTACCAAGTGGCGAAACTCTCGTCTTTTACGACAACAAACCTAGTGCGAACCTACAAATCATCTCCTGCGTCAAAGCCTAAAAGTATCTCTGTAAGGAATACCACACCTTCTTAGCCCACACAGTGGATAAGAAGAAAGAGGTGAAAGAAATCAAGGACTTTCTAGAGGTCTGTAATTTCCATACGTATTTCCAAAAGACCTTCCCGGAGTCCCACCCGCACGACAGGTCAATTTCCGAATCGATCTTATTATGGGGCAACCCCTGTAGCCTAAGCGCCATACCGCCTAGCGTCAGCGGAGATGCATGAATTATCCAGTCAACTAAATGAACTGTTAAGCAAACGGTTCATCATACCGACCTTCTCTCCTTTGGGAGCACCGGTCCTGTTCATAAAGAAGAAGGATGGATTGTTCCGCATGTGCATCGACTATCGCAATACCTACTACCCCGAATCGACAACCTGTAAGACCAACTACAAGGAGGAATTTACATCTCAAAAATCGATATGAGCTCAGGATACCATCAACTATGGGTCCAAGAGGAAGATGTTCATAAAATGACGTTTAGAACCCAGTATGGTCACTACGAGTTTGTAGTGATTCCCTTGGGGTTAACAAACGCACCGATAATGTTCATGGATCTAATGAACAGGGTGTATCGGCCTTACTTAGAAAAGTTAGTAATTGTCTTCATTGATGACATTTTGGTCTATTCTAAGAGTGAGGAAGAACACGGACAACATCTGTGACAAGTATTAGAGACATTAAAGTCAGAGAAGCTGTATGCAAAATTCTCAAAGTGCGAATTTTGGATCCGAGAAGTGGGCTTCCTCAGTCATGTGGTTAACAAGGAAGGGATACACGTGGATCCTTATAAAGTCAAGGTGATAGAAAACTAGTCGGCACCAAAGGCGCCTATAGAAATCCGTTAGTTCTTAGGCCTCGCCGGCTACTACAGTAGGTTCATCCAAAACTTCTCCAAAATCGCTAAACCGCTTACCACCTTGACTCAAAAGGGTGTAACCTTCGACTGTGGGAAAAAAAGAAAAAGAAAATGTGTTCCAAATGCTAAAACAGGCTCTATGTATCACTCTGATTTTATCCCTACATGAAGGAATCGAAGACTTTGTGTTGTTCTGCGATGCATCGAACCAAAGTGTTGGGTGTGTGTTGATGCAATGAAGAAAGGCCATTGTCTGCGCCTCGAGAGATGGTAAAAACACACGAGGTCAACTACACCACACACAGATTCGAACTTAGGAAAGTAGTATTCACTCTAAAGATGTGGAGACAATACCTCTACGAGACAAAGTGTATTATTTACACCAATCATAAAAGCCTTCAGCACATCCTCAATCAAGGTAGAATACCAAAAGCCCTCGGGTCTGTTACAACAACCAGAAATACCCAAGTGGAAGTAGGAGTGAGTCACAATGGATTTCATAACCAAGCTGCGCAAGACAATTCGTAGTCTCGATACCATTTGGGTGATCATTGACAGGCTGACCAAATTTGCACACTTCCTACCAATAAAGGAAACTGACAAAATTGAAAAGCTGACCAAGACATACATTAAGGAAAGTGTGCGGCTACATGGAGTACCAAAATCCATTATCTCTGACACGGATAGTCGATTTACCTTGCGGTTCTGGTAGACACTCCAAAAATCCTTGGGAACTAGGTTGGACATGAGTTTAACCTATCATCCACAAACCAACGAGCAGATTGAGAGACCTATATAAACACTAGAAGACATGCTAAGTTCGTGTGTGATAGATTTTTATAAAGCATAGGATATCCATTTACCACTTATCGAATTCTCATACAATAGCAACTATCAGACTATCATCATGTTTGCCCCATTTGAATCCCTCTATGGCTGCAAGTGGAGATCACCATTGTGTTGGCCTAAAGTGGGTTACACACAACTAGCTAAGGGACAAGTGCCTAACATCACTCTCATTGGCCCAAAGATCATAAGAGATACTACAGAGAAGTTTGTGCAAATCAGAAAACGATTAAAGGCTTCTAGAGACAGACAGAAGAGTTATGAGAATAACACACGAAAGCCTTCGGAATTCCAGGTTGGAGATCAGGTGCTGTTAAAGCTCTCACCCTGGAAAGGCTTAATACGTTTTGGAAAGCGAGGGAAGATAAATCCTAGGTATATCGGGCCATTCGAAATCCTTGCTAGGATTGGCCCTGTAGCATACAAGCTTTAATTACCGCAAGAACTCAAAAATGCACATCCTACCTTCCACGTGTCCAACTTAAAGAAGTGCTTGTCCGATAAAATTCTCGTCGTCCCTCTTAATGAGATTGAAATCAACGAGAGACTCCACTTCATGGAAGAACTTGTCGAAATCATGGACCGGGAGATCAAAAGAACAAAACAAAGTCGCATTCCCATTGTGAAGGTCTGATGGAGCGCTAAACGAGTACCCAAGTTCACTTGGGAACGTGAAAACCAGATAAAACCAAAATACCCGCATCTCTTCTGCAACCCTGGAAGTCCCAGTCAAAACGCTAATTTCAGGGCGAAATTCCTTCTAACAAGGGGATGATCTGACAACCATCAAATTCTGGTCAAGTCAATGTGAACAAAGTCAACGAGTCAAACCGATAAACATAATTTGTGCTTATATGATAGGGTATATTCTATGTTTTCTAATGTACAACTTTCTATCATAACACAAAGTATCACTCAAAAGTTTCAAATGTTCAGAAGTTCTAAACCCTAACTAGGGTGAGTGACGTAATGACTTTATAAAGCACTACTAAGCACCCTTCGTGGGTGTAAAATACTTATAACGAGGCATAATGGGGTTTACGAACCTTGCAATTCGGGGCCAAACACTAGCAAGGGTTTATAAACAAAATCTCTCAATCTCTCCCACTCTATCTCTATCTCTCCTAAATCTCTCCTAAATTTCTCTCTACTTTATCAAAAACATCCCTACCATCCTGACCCTTCATTTAGTTGAAAACCAATTGAAACAGGAAGGAAATATGAATAATAGCAAAATGGGTGTGAAACCCATTTTAGAGTGCGAAACCACCTTCAGACTGAAGCCCACACTTGCGAGCCGAGAGGTTTTGCATGCTCTCCCTCACTCCGAACCTCGTTCTTGTTACGAACTTCACATTCGAAGTAGCTGGGAAATCTCGCAATCACACTCTAGTCTAGGACAAAGACCTCCACTTGCAGCGAACCAACTACTTTCGCACATAGGACTCTCTCACGGAACCAACCCTCGTAATCGGGCACTTTGGCACCTAACTCCGAGAACCCTCGCTACGAGTCCCCTCGCATCCCAAGCTTCCTCTCACTACAAACCTCCTCACGTGCAAAGCCATCCCACTACAAACCTACCTTCGCAGTCAACACCTCTTTAGACCACGATCCCTCTCGGACCATTAGAGGCCCTCACAAGTTCGCATATTCTTCTCGGTTTTTTACCACTTTCGCATTTTAAGCATGTTTTTGATGATTTTGATGGGGGGTTTTCAACCAAACTCGTATTTTGACATAATAGACCCCATAAACTCATATTTTATTCCTATTTTTGGGAAATTCTTATTATAGATCATAGTTTTTATACAAGATATTATCTATGGGTTTGTTGACTTTTCCAAGAAGTTATGACACAAGCCATCCGCATACCCATTTTATGTCACTATTCAAACTTTACGTAGTCATATCATTGTCCTTTTTCTACTCTTCCAACACTGCACCATATTTTCTTACATCAAATCCACACAAAACTATATATTATCCACATTTCCCACAAGTTTCATTTGCCTTATCCAAAGACACACACGCACACACGCACACACACACACACACACTCTCTCTCTCTCTTTTTATGTTTTCTTTTCTCTGAACTCAAAACTCCCTGGAAGTCACAAGTTCTTCCCCAACTTTTCATAATTTCTTCATTAATACTCTTACATATTCTACATTCCTTCACTCAAATTATGGATTTCTTACACAAATACTGTCATATTTGTTCTTAGGATCTTCAAATCCTTAAGAATTCTTCAAGTGCGCTTGACTTGGGAAACCCTTTTATTCAACAATCCAACTCAAGAAATCACTCAAGGTGAGTTCATAACCCCATATTTTCACGTTGTCTTCTAATTTTATGAGGGAGAATACATGTTATAACACAAAACATGCTCAGACTCAAATAACAACTTTCAACAGAAAAGTTATGGACCAATCACAAACAATTTTGACTACCTTAAACACAATACTTTTCGAAACTGTTAAATATTCAAATACTTCAGGTTTATAAGTTTCAAATGACTACTTGCATATGTCCATACAATTTTTCTACAATTTATGGTGATCTTTACAAAACTGTGTATCACTATAGAAATGATTTCAGACTGGTCAATAAAGATGGACATTTTCAAACTAGTTAGAGGCCATTAAAAATATTAATAAATTTTTTTATCATCTTAGACACATTTGTTGAAGTTCCAGAGTTTATAAATTCGGATTTCGACCACTGATGATTTTTTTGTGATTTTTACGAAAACACTGACAGAAAAATTAAACTAGTTAAAAACAGTTTACAAGTTTACTAACACTTTGTAATTTGTTGAGCAAAGTGTTTATCAATGATGACTAAATATTGACTTGTGTTTCCTGTTAAGTTAAATTTATGAGACATAAATACTCATTCATTATAAATGTTTTTATTCACTACAAACATATAAGATAAACTATAATAAGTATAGTTTATGTTTTGTTACACTATATCTCACTATGAAAGGTTCAGTTTTCACTAAAAAAGGGTTTTCATTTACTACGAACATACATGATAAGCTATAATAGGTATATTTTATGTTACATCAACTCTCTAAAGTTACTAAGTAATGTTATATTCCTACTATAAAAAGGATTTTTAATTACACTACAGGTAAACTCGTTAAATCCGGTTGTAAGGCACTACTTCATTGTACTCTTAGAGTACTGGTTAAAATTCCGTAGTTATAACTAGAGTCTCTTGTACGGAGGGCATGATACTTGTCTATAGGTCTATATTAGGATTGACAACCCACACCTTTGTTGCTTGCAACAGCTAGACCGGCAGGTCTGGGGTGACAAATGTCATAACATTCCGACACCAGAAGAACTTCGTAACAGGTTAGTACACCAATCAGTATGGTTATAATAACTCACATTGGGAAATATTGACACACATAGTTTATGTGGATCTCTACATTCTAAGGGGTTTTATAATTATAAAACTGTGTACACTATTATAAGTATGGAAAAGTACTTATACATTTTGGTATGTGGGTCTTAAGACTTCAATTCATTTTATAAGCAAAATAATGGATTTTTCTTGTGCATACACTACATTTACAAAGAAAGGTTTTCAACTTTATAAACAAAAGTTTATGTAATCACCAACGTAGTCATTGACAGTCTTTTGAAATTTACTTTTTTTCTCAGGTAATCAATAAAAACATGTGACTACATGTTTTTGTGGATGGAACGCTTATGCGTTAGACAAACCATTTTATCATTATATTGTAATCGATTTTGAAACATGTACTCATAAAACCATGTAACTTTCTCGATTATATTTATGATGGTTGTATATACTTTGATCGGTATTATACTCGTTGTTGTGATACTATACATGAAGTCCTCGACCCCCGGATGTTTCCGCCATCCTCAGTTTGGAGGTGTGACAGTATGTACTTGAATGGATAGTAGCAGTGTTCTTTTGTGTTGCCTTCAAAGCTGGCAAGTGAATAGGATAACTGTTAGAGAGAGAAGATTGATTTATTAATTTATTACTTTATTAATAAGTTAATTAGTAATCAAAATGATTTATTAATGTATTATGGAAATAATGTATTAATTAGAAATCATAATGTTTAATTAATATTTAATTAGAAATCAATTTAACGATTAAAGGAATTAATTGAAACTGCAGGGACTAGAGTTGACAATGTTCAATAGTTGAGCGTTGGGCAATTCTAAAACTACCTTAAAGGGGTTGAATGAAATCTACATGCTCTTAGGGTTTCCTTTGGGTCTATGGGTCCATGGATGCCTTTGGGAGAAAGTTAAGGGATTAGTGTTATCCTGGATACACCTGTCTAATCCAATACCTTTCTAACACCTATATAAACCCTAATTAGGGTTGAATTTCGTGAATGACTTCTTTTCTAGAGCCTTGGCTGAAATTCTTCTCTATTCCTTCTCTCTCTATGTTATTCCTTGGTTGCTTGGTTTGTTTGTGATCCATTAGAGACATGACACTTGTGGCGCTTGCTACTAAACGTCTCTTACGCTTGGATTAAAATTGTTATTACAATATAACAATCAAAGGCATGAATTATAACCCTTTTTATATGATTCTGATTTTTATCCATAGATCTAGGGTTTCAACTTTTGTATTCGAGTTTGCATGTTCAATTAGAGAAAACTTATATACAATCAATTTAGAGTTTAATGCACACATAAGATTGTATGTTATGCTCGAAACCCATCATATGTCACGTGTGAGCCTCGAATCTTAACCCATAATTTAATTATCTTCTAAATTTAATAATTTTTCCATACGAGCTCCATTTTTGACGTTCTTAATATCCACGTGTTGATAGCGACGCGATCTACAAATTTCTTTTAGATTGCTATGGCTAACAAGTATTTTATCAAAAATAACTTTTTATGATATGCAACATCGTGAAGGTTTAGTCGTAAAACTTCAATGGGTCATAACTTCTTCGTTATAAGTCAGATTTCATCGTTCTTTATATGTACGGAACTCTTTTAACATATACTATAACTTTTGTTAAGATTATTTATTCTAAATAATCCTCTATCAAATGGTCATTTTTAATGCCTATTATCTGTAAAATGACTAGCCCGAATCTACACGCGTTACACAAGTTGGATAACCACCCTAGTTTTTGTTAAAGTTCGTACGTTGATAGATTTATAAACAAAATATTGTAAAACATCAATTGAAGCTCCAAAATCTAGCATAGCACGGGGGACATAAAACTTTCTGAATATGCAAGGAAAAGTGACTTTTACTATCTAATTACCTTGCAGATTTGTTTTAGATGTGCAATGTTCATTATGGAACTTAGCATGTCTAGGCACCTTTGATCATGTCAAAGAGAAGAATGTTGATTTCAACTTTCCAGAACACTTCTATGATCGCACTATTTTCCCTTTTTTATTATTGCTCAATCTTGATGGAGAAGGTGGTGGTGTGATCTTTGATTCTTTAACTTCCGGCCTCTTTTGCTCCACCATTCTTTCTTTATTTTAATCTTTATTTGGCTGCTCTTCTATCACCAACTCTTCTTATTCTTCTTCTTCTTCAAGCATCTTTGGGACATCATATTTCCCTCCACTACTCAAGCTAATTTCACAATCATTCTGCTTTTGGTCCTTTTTGGTTTAAGGAGGCAACTTTCCTTGATTCTCCGTTTTGCTTACTGATTGAGCAAGTTGTGCCATTTGTTTCTCAAGATTCTTGATGCTTTCCTTGGTTTCATTATGAAAACTTTGAGTGCTAGTGGCAAGAGTTTGCAAAATATCTTCTAAGGATATGCTTGAGGATCCGACTTATTGAGAAAGAGGTTTTACTTACCTTGGTTGGTAATTTTGTTGTGGAACTGGCGACCTTGCTTGGTAATGGGGTACAATAGACTCCCAAAAAACTACTTTAATGCACTAACCAATAGTATAAGGCAAGTAGGGTCAAACCACATAGACACAAGACAAATAGTCTATACCTCTTCGCGTAAGGTACTTTGATCACAAAGGCGGGGGGGGGGGGGGGGGGGGGGGAGTGGTTATTAGCACATATATAATAATGAAAATAACAATTTACTATGAGAACATGCATAAAATGAAATAAGCTTGTAAACAATTTTTTTGAATGGTTCTAGTTATCGTTCTCAATGTTGTTGTTTAACTTGATGTAATTCATGATTGCTATTCTAAGTTGGTACTAAAAGATATTAACAAGTTCTAATACCTCTTGCTCACCAAAATTTCTAACCAAAACATGCTCTTTCACTAGACCTAGCTTTATTAATTTAACCTAAGCACGCACTTAGATTGTATGAAACACAATATTAAGTTGTGTACAAGCTTCCCAATAATTTTCATTTCTTCTCATATGCTTGGAAGATTGAAAACATGTGATGTATGCTCTCTAATAATAAAACATATTGTTTGTTACCAATCATTAAATTGATATAACGATAAGGTCCCTTAAAAGTTAATTAACCACACAAGAATTCAATTCATATAAGTGGTCAATCAAACAAAAATCAAATTCAATGATTCTAGTTTAAACAAGAACATAACCACTAGAATAGCATCATAAATTTAGTATCAAGCTATAACTACTAGCAAGGATTTGAGCACCATGTTAATGGAAAGCTTCTTGTCAAAGTCCACATTGAGCTTCTCTAGCCTCTCTTTGTCTCTCTACATCTTCAACACATGAGCATACACCGATTGCCCCTTTTTTTTCAACTTGCACGATATAAGGGTGTTCACAAATTCATAGCGCTCCTGTATTGATTTCTTGTGGAACATTTGAATAAGAGCCTATTCATTTTTTAAGGCCAGTAGTACTCATACGGTTTTTGGAGGTAAGGTGCCACAGTTTCAATCATTTTGCAAACGACCTTGATGGCTTCATCAGTGTGCTAATTATAATTGGTCAATTCCTCAAGAGTAGTAGTTCTTTGTATATTTATGGATTGGATTATCCATAACATACTCTTTGTTCTCGTATCTCAAATTCGTCCTCAAAATTTACATCGAGTGCATATAATTGGGACCAGTAAGCTTGTCCTCTGAGAGGGTTGACAAGAGATAGAAGTTTTGATTAGGTGGATTAGGAACATAAGGAGGAAGATCACCCTTTCCATACATCAAAAATAAGAGATATGATTTTAGGTACTTTGTTATCCTTACATATTTTAATCTAAATTAATATTCAAGGATATGATTCAAAAATACAGTTTGAAATTAAGAAGAGGGATGCCATAATCTAATTACAAATTTATTTAGGGTAGGTAAGGAATTTAACTAATTTTCAATCTACTATGAAATTCCTAGATCTTATGATATTCATTGAAGTACTCAATGTCATGTTTAACCTTAGATTATGATCTTCAATTTGTGATTGGGATTCCAAAGATCACAAAAGATATGTGAATAACCTTGCAAACTTGCGAGAAAACCTCATTCCTATTTAGCATTTCAAATTGACATGTCAGTTAACCACACACGCTCTATCAACACCAACTTTGTAGTCTCCAATTAGTATGCTAATTAACCATGCAAGCTCCACTAATGACTCACAAAGAACAATTGTATGTTTTCATTAAATAGCATATAATTTCACTTTTTTCCCAAGTAACTACAATGGGATTTTGGAAGGTTCTAGTACTTAATATTATACTCTTAATGTGATTATTTCCTACCAAACCTGTTTGGTTAACGACCCCCCACCACACAAAGAAGCAGTGGGCGAAAAGGACACCCATTCAGTGGTAATTTTTAAGGCCATTCTCTTATACCTCTCTTATAGTGTGACTACATGAATGAGGCCTACTATTCATTTGATTAAATTTTAGTTATGCATATAGTATTAATAATCTCATATATGTATAAGGTGTAGTTAAAAGCCTTTTGAAAATACAAGGTTTAAATTTTAATTATGTTGAGTAACAAATAGTTAATTAATCTTTTAAACCATCTTAATTTAATATTTATCTTTTAATCAAATAATTTATTAAATCAATTTAATCATTTATGAAATTCGGAAATCTCCAATAAAGTCGTAAATTTTAGGCCATATTACGGTTTAATCCCAAATTAAACGTTGTTTACAAAAAAGGACAGAATACCGGCTAAAACATAGAATAACCCACTGTGTTGGGTTTCACAGATTTTGCCAGTATTTCGGCTTTTTTTGTTAATACGTGAAAAAATTGGAACTTTTTTGGTAATTCGGCTAAAACTTCGGAATAACCCTTTTATCAATATATTGAAAATGGTTTGTTTTTTTAGTGAGTGTATTTTTTTCATTTTCTTTTTACACAAGATTATATATTCAAATTCAAAGTCAAGAAATTTAGAAACAAGTATCTATATAATCCAAACACATAATAGATTTCATAAATTTGTTTGAAAACCTTTACCGAAGATAGAGTGTTCCATGATTGCAAGATGAAATTCATACAAAATTATTGTATATTTTCTTTTGATTTTAACATTGGTCTATGTATTGGGATAACCACAAAACATATGTAATAATACTAATCATATATACATAAAATCTATTGGATAACGTTTCTTGTTAATACTCATTTTCTTCTTCATTCTATCGGTTGTTTAAAACCTTATTCTATATAGATCTCTGTTTTTCCTTTTTATGTGTGCACAAACGCATAAAAGTTTCTAATCTGGAATGTGTGTGTGTATGCGTGTGACATGAGGGTATCAAAGTTCAAGCGAATCTGTGTTTTGTGTTCTAGCCAAGGTAAGACTAGTTGCTACAAAGATGTTACTAATGTCCTTGGTAAATTGAGGTACATGTTTAACATGAGCATGTTGAACTGCATGATTCAAAAGAAAATGTGTATTAACGAGAAAGGTTGTCCCATAGGTTTAAGCAGACTTGATTAGTATTATTATATATGTTTTGTTATTATTCTAATATTAGACTAATCTTAAAATCAAAAGAAAATATAAAATAATTTTGTATGAATTTCATTTTGCAATCATGGAGTACTCTATCTTCTAATAAAGCTTTTCGGACAAATTTATGAAGTTTTTGTAACTTTTTTTCCGTTGTATAGCTAATTTTTCTAAATTTCGTGACTTTAAAACCAAATATATAACTTTATATATAAAGAAATGAAAAAAATACACTCATTGAAAAAAAAACATTTTTAATATATTGATAAAAGGGTCATTCCAAAGTTTTAGCCGAATTAACGAAAAAGTCTCAATATTTTGATAAATTAACGAAAAAAGCCAGAATACTTGCTAAATCTGCGAAACCGGCCACAGAGGGTTATTCCGAAGTTTTAGTCGGTATTTAGTCCCTTTTTGTAAACAAAATTTTTGGATTAAACCGTAAACTAACCTAAAATTTTGGGACTTTATTGGAGATTTCCCTTAGGAATAGATAATTATCATTCATTAAACTGTTAACTATTTAACTCTATTTAACCTTAATCCTTTCCTTATTTTGAAAATTAGGGTTAGGTTATCCCGTTTTAGGTGTTCAAATTTTTAGGAAATTAAAAGAACAAATAAGGAAACTATGAAAAACTTCCAAAACCTTAGCGATTTTCCAAAATGGCAAGGAGGCAAGGAATTTAGAAAAAATAAAAAGGGCTAGGAAATTTTTATTTCTATGTTTCTTTTAGGTTTTCACAAATGTGAAAATTATAGAACAAGTCTAAGGCTCTAATATCACTAATGAGTTTTCTAGGTTGCAAAAATAAATATATCATAATTCGCGCAACTGATATTTATTTAAACAAGTATGAGCAAATGCAACCTAGATATTCTATCGCATTTCTCATAATAGCAAAATAATCTAGAACTTCTACATAACCCTAGCTAAAATAAAAAAAATCACAAACACTTGATTACATATTATTGCTATTATCGAAAATAGCAATGTACTTTGAATAACCCTCATTGGAATGCTAGCCCTAATAGTGTGGAAGCCTTGAATGAATCACACGTAAACCCTAGGATCAAAATTAGAGAGGGGAGAGGAGATTTTCAAAAAACCTTATGATTATGAATGTTTCTAAGTCTTAGAAGCTCCCTATTTATAGTTGTAGGACACCTAAATTTGAGTTCAAAGTAATAATATAATAATGTAATTCAATTTTACTTTCCTTATTAATCAAGGAGGATTCTAGAAGCCCTGAAAGAGCATTTAAAGTCATCCCTTCATAAGGAGGTTCTAGAATGCTTGTGTGTTCAAATTTTGAATAATTGTACAGTAACCCTCGGATCGATTAATTAATTTTAATTCTTCCAGACCAACTAATAAAATTAACTTTGGTTAATTTTAATTAATAACTTCCATTTGTAATTAATATATCAATTTATTAATATATTAATAAATTATCAATAACTTTTATACATCCTAATCCAACAATAGCAACTTACTTCTAATTTCTCCAAACCTTCTCTTAAGAGGATCCAAATACTTCCTTTCTACCACCTATTCCAATTACATACACTAAACTTTTTACAATTGTCTTAATCCATTAACGCATTATTAGTGATTTTATCCAAAAACTCATATTTTGGGTAAAATACCAACTTGACCATCTTTTGTCCAAATACTAGTCAAATTACTCTCATCAAGCAAATAAATACTTAATCAAAACCTAGAATCACGTCATGGAATTTTGTTACACCCCCAAACCGAAAATGGCGAAAATGTTCGGGGGTGGAGGACATTTGGTACAATATCACAACAATTTCATCATAGTAATCAAAGTAAACACAACCATTACATTGAAATATATATATATATATATATATATATATATATATATATATATATCTACATCTGTTTGATACATAGTTTCTATACATCAAAATTATAGCAAAATATAAAATACGTGACTCTAAATGCTCCGTCTTCTCAAAGGCCTATGGGAGTACCAGTCTAATGACTTCCTGAGAATACAAGCGATTTTAAAAGAGTATCAACATTAAGCTGGTGAGTCCATAAAAATGTTTTTGTAATGTAAACATGTCATTGATTCTGTAAAGAATATTTGTATGCTTCTCAATAAAATCCCATATTTTCTATTATATAGGTATGTTATAGTGTTCCATAAAGTATTAGTTTGTATGCCTGGTTATTAACAGCTGTTTTGTATCATGTTGTTTTGGATGAAAACTCTTTGTTTAAAAACCCAAGCTACCACCAGTAATGTATAGAATATTCTGTTTGAAAACCCTGGTTACCACCAATACGTATAGTAGTTTCATTTCTTAGAATAAAGCCATATATTATCTCCCCTGGAATCCTCTAGTAATGTATAGTAGATATATTAAAATAAAACTAATGGAGAATGAAATCCCCTAAACAAATGTTAGTTTATACTATTGTGAGTCATATAACCACACTTGATATGACAGATGACCTCTACGACGTTCTTCAGGTTTCGGACGATATGATATTTGTCACCCCAGGCATGCCTGCCTAACTGTAGCTAGCAGTTCAGGTGTGGGATTGTTAGTCCCGAATAGATCTATTCACAAGTCTCACGCTCTCCCTCCAGGAGACTCTAGTTACACTAAATGATAGGATTTAGTTTGTACCCCGAAGGGTACATTTAAAGAGATGTCTCACAATTCTGTATTAACTCGTTTACCTGTAGTTTGTATTGTTCTCTTGTATTTGAATCCTTTTGTATACCTTGTAGAGTAATAATAATTATACTTAAATAATTATTTAGCATTGTACTCTTCTAATCTGAAAGTAATAATGTATATCATAAACTAAGTCTATCATAGTTTATATGTTTATTGATGTATAAGCTCTAAATTTTTAAAATTGTGTATTGAAATACCAAACTATACCTATTATAGTTTGCATGTACGTTATGTACTTGGTTCATGTATTGATCTGAAAACTATCCAATTGTGGCTATAAGTCGAAAACATCCCTTATGCTTAGCATGTTACAAAAAGGATAAAATATCTAAATATTTTCTAAAATATGATCTTTTTGGTTGTATCAATTGCATAAGTTTTAAACCTACTGACATTCTTTTGTATAAGTTCACAAAAATCATTTGTGTTTGGCTTGTATTCTCCCCCTGAAAAAGTTGAAAATAGTAAAAGTGTAGGGGTATGAACTCACTGTTGGTTGTGTGAAGGTGTCAGACTGTGAAACTGGAATGAGAACCCTCAAGTTGTTCTATGCGGATTTAACGGATTCCTAATAATAATTAAACACACATATGCATTTTATTAGCAAAACCATTAATTATAGCATTGGAAAACACTTTGCTTTTGGATTAAGAATGTTACCTGAACTTATGTGGATCGGAAAAGTGGGTTTTCAGCTATGTTTACGGCTTAGGTAAGATTGCGGCCGTGAACGGTTCTCAGCCGTGAACTGATTTCGGCTTTTAAATGGTTTACGACCCTTGAGTGGTTTACAACCTGATCTTGCTGTTCTTAGCGAAGTATGAAGTTTCAAGTGTTCACAGCCGTAATCCCGAAATTAAGGGTATTTTATTTTGATGAAACGATGAATACTTGATACTCAAAAACAAGTTCCGAAGTTGATTTAGATGGTTTTATTTAACGAAACAAATAAAATTCAAAACTTTATTTAATGGAATCGGACTAGCATTAACGGAAAAGGTTCAGTTTGTCATTTCATCCCCTCGATAAAGGGAATTTTGTCATGAAAATCTAACATAGAATATAATTATGGACTCGGAAAAAGATTAGTGTACTTCTGTTGCTGTAACACCGTAAATTTCAAAACAAATTTTCATTTAAAATAATCGTTTAATTCTTAGAAACACTTGTTTAAAATCTCATTCATAATCGAATTACAAAACACAACTCCATTTTCACTTGCATATTAAACCAGGATCCTCAAAACATGACTCTTTCTCTAGTGTGTACAATCAAGCCGGTGCCGTCCCGTGATCCTAAAAGAAACCTAAAACAGAACAAAAACACTGTAAGCACGAAGCTTAGTGAGTTCCCCCAAAATACCACACATAACACATATTAGCCACTCGAGGCTATAACTCTATGGGTCCGTGCACCCAAACTCTATGAACCCTCAGGTTCTAACTCTGGGAACCTTCCGGTTCCAACTCTATAAGCATGCACAGCATAAATCACATAGAAATAATGCAGTACAACACATCACGTACATATAGCATACAAATACTCTGATCACATAACTCTGGTTACCTACTCAAGGTAAAGTATAGTGAGAAGACTCACCTGGCAAACAGAAAGCAGATATCCCCACACTTGAATCTCGAACTCGCCACCGCCTAACACGTAAGGCAAATACTCTCATGAATATAACTCTCGAGACTAGAATCAACCCTCTCATGGCACCCTCATAAGGGTAAAAGACTATTTTACCCCTCTCTTAGCCCAAAGGCCACATCGCTGACCAAGCCCTAAAAGTCAACGGTCAACTCTTGGTCCAAGTCAAAGTCCTCCGTCAAAGTCAACCCTCCTGGTTGACCCTGCTCACCGAGTCAACCCGTCGACTCGTCGAGTCCCCATGCTCAAAATTTCCCTAATCCGCGACTCAACTCGCCGAGTCACCCCGAGACTCGCCGAGTCCCACAACTCTGAGTCCACTCGCACACAACTCACCGAGTCATTCCCTGACTCGCCGATTCTCGACTCAACCAGAAAATATTTGGGACTCTTCGACAAGACTCGTCGAGTACAAGAACAGACTCGCCGAGTCTACGGCAATCTTCAACCTACTCGCCGAGTTGTTCATACAACTCGTCGAGTTCCAGGCCATCTTCATCCAACTCGTCGAGTCCACCCATGTGACTCGCCGAGTACCACCGGTCTGAATCCATTCAGAAGCACTCCAGGCCATGCAATTGATCCAAAACATAGATCTAGCCTCCTACAACCCATCCATTACGTAAAGTGGCAAACTTTACGTGAATCCAAAGAGATCTATGCGTTTTCACTCTAGGGTTTGGCTTTGGGACAATATGGCTCCATCAACCACTCACAAACAGGGACTTTCATGCACTCTAGACCTTCTCCCTTCCATATCTGAGGTAGCAACCTCAGATCTAACCTCTAAACTCCAATACATCCAAAGATATGATCTCTAACACCCCCAAAATGATGCATCTAAGAAATAGCAGCTCAAAAACGAGATATTACCTCAAAGGAATGCCCCAACTGAAATGAAACTCGAATCCAAGCAAAGCCCCATGCTCCAAGCCTCTTGCCCTTCAAGATTTCCTCAACAATTGCTTCTCCAAGCTTCCAAATGCACTTGATCCACTCACACACGAGGGTTAGGGTTTCTGGTTTTTGAAGATGAGTAAAGAGGTTGAGGAAATGGATGTTATGTTCTTTATATAGGGATCAACCCCGAGAATTCGGGTTTTCTCCACTCAGCGCCTACTCGCCGAGTCCATTACACTGACTCACCAAGTCGGCCACTTAACATGCGACCAAGTCGCGACTCTACTCGCCGAGTCCGCACATGGACTCGCTGAGTCACTCTTTCCCAATTTACTCTTTTAGCCCTTCAACTCTACTCTTGATATTTCGGGATGTTACAATTCTCCCCCACTTAAATTAGGCTTCGTCCTCGAAGCCTATGGCAACTCAACTCCAAGATACTCCCACGACGCGTCACCTGGCTCTAACTGGACTAGGTTCCTCAAAGCATAACCATTGAACTCGAACTCAGTTCCTCTATCCTTGCGGTGTCCTGACCACCGTCACAAACCGTGCACCGGCGGTACCCTCTGATAATCACACTCAATAATCGAGAATTACCCGAGCTGCATTCCTGCTCCAAATCTCAACAATCACTCGACCCCCCGTGAGCTAAAAATAATCACGAACCACGGGATCCCCGATCCGAAACCCACTCTTCAATCTCATAGCAACTCCCACGAGTCCTATTCTTGCAATCACACACACATGTTGCACCAACCTTCACACCCTCAGGTTAGGAAACCTGACACACTGCCGGCATCTCTAACATCCCCAGGAGAAACCACCACTACGCACACAACCCTTAATCAGAATCAAGCTGGGAGTCCTAGAATCCATCCCTGCATCCATCCTGAGACTCTTGGCTCTACACCCGTGAAATCCCTTCCGCGTCCTCGGCAGACATCCCATCGTGGTGTCGTTCCATACCATTGCCACAGACGCAGTGTTCAACCACCATACTCCAAATCTTCCATTCTCGCTAGTACTTTCACTTCTGTGAACCAACACTTTCCCCCCCGGGGTTACATACCTTTCTCTTCCCTTACCTAGAGAAATCCACTTGTCAACCTTGCCACTACTCCATATATCGCACATGCTCTAGACCTGCTCGCAAGGACTCTCGGGTCCATGCGCCACCTCTCCCCAGCAAATGAGGGTCCGACACCTCCTCCCATACAACAGCTCAAAGGGTGGCATACCAATGCACTAATGATGGCTGTTGAAATAGGATAACTCAACCAAGGATAAATGCGTGCTGCAACTCCCTCTGAAATCTAATACACATGCCCGAAGCATGTCTTCGAGTGTCTGAATCGCTCGCTCTGAAGTGTCCTCAGACATCATCATGATAAGCTCTAGCTCATTTCTCATCTCCCTCTTCGAGACTGAGCACCAGGTCAGCTTTTGACTCCACAGCTGAGCCTCCAAAGGTCACCCATAACATGATCCAAATATCTCACTAACTTTTTCCCCGTGACCACTATCCCTGCCCAGTGACACGCAAGTCACGAAATTCTCCTTTCCTCATGTGGGAAAAATACAATCCAACCGAGGATCGTCTCAACTCTGATCTCTGGTTTCCACTGCGCATATCCCTTGCGCATCTCACCACATTTCCCGAAAGAGACGGAGACCCCAGTCTCGCCCCCAGTTCAACACCCAGGCTCCAAAACCCAATACTAGGGCTACTCAAGCCCAAAACTCTTCCACTTCATACACTGATCGGACAACATTCCATCATCACATTCTCTTGCCATCTAGTGAGTACTACGGCTCCCCGCAGTATCACAACACCCTCTGACTAGTGAATACTACGGCTCCCCGCAGTATCACAACACCCTCTGACCCCACTAGCTCATGCTCTGCAGACTATCATAAGCAGCTACCCATACTCGACTCGAATATGCATCACAGACTCTGGAGGAAATCGACATATCAAAATGCCCACCCTTGCGAAGATCTATTCTCTTAAATAATCTCCCTGGATGCCCATATTCGAAGGGCTCCCACTAGATCCATAGATACCTGATATACCACAAGTCGTCTTAACTCAAGATTCACGAATAACTTCGGAATAAAGATATCAATACCCAGATACCTTGGAACACCCCCACCGAACATCACAAGATCCTGCCACAACCACTGATCTCTTGCCCCAAGCACCATATAGATGCAATAATACATTCCCTCTGAACCCCATAATTATATTTTCATTTTTCCCAAATTGCAACTTCGGTGTATCCAATTTCTCAATTGCAATACGAGGAAATGCTAACGCTACGAAATACGCTGATAATTCTCCGAAACCCTTTTTCCACCGCTCAAAATCCAAGCAAGGATACGCATACTGACCCGGAAGTTGGCTGCCCAATCATTTGCAACAACACTGACAACAACCAGGTTCCTGACCATTAACAACTATCGTGGAGACATTCATCCTTCTCAAACAAGTACTTCCCGCATTAACTCACTCTGACCCCTTTCCTCGATCACCGACATCTCTGGTCTCATGATTCCTTACCGCATATCTCTATACTCCACTTATAACTGCTCTTGAAAAATCTCTGCTTTCTTACATACGGTACCCGGTTCTCCCCCACTTAGGGTTCGAACCATCACCAAATAGCACACAACCAACCCACAACTACTTTCACCAGCAAAATCGCACCTGCCCCCCGGAAAGTGCTACATAATGCCCGATAATCCCCTTTAAGGAAATCAATCGACCTCATATACTCTAAACCTCTGATGAACTCCTCAAGAACTTCTTGTCACGACTGCCTCTAGTCTTCCAATTCTCGTACCAATCTAGTACCAAACAACTCAACTGCTCAATAACATCCCTGGCTCATAGACTGAACCATAAAATCATCGTACCCCTCACCTCAACTCATCAACCAACGTTCCAACACCCGGATCATCCCAAGAACAGGGACCCACTCCCATATTCAATACCCAACATAGATAGAAAAATCTCTGCAATGCTAAACTCGACTGAACTCCCCACTGATACCACTTCAATACATCCTACTAAACTCAAATAGGTGTAGTGTGGTCCTCAACTATCACAGTCCCAACTGACTATCTGCTCATGATAAATCACTGCCTCGCGGCACACATGCTACCTGATACTCTGGTGAAGAATCATCATCAATGACAACCTGCAGGGTTACCCCCAAACCCAAAACTTCAACATCATGTTTCTCATGTTTTGCACATGAACATAATCAGTACCTCCTAGATCATAGAAGGTGACATCCCCTCTTATCGACTGATCGCTCAACTCAGATTGAAATTCTCCCTTCTCACTGACTCCTTACTAAAATACTCTGAGAGGCTCTCAATCTCCTTCTCAAGGGACGCCTCTTCGAACTCAATCATGACCGGATAGCCGGAGAACCACAATCATCATTCCCTACGAACCATGGTACTCATTCCATGACATCTCTTCTCAATATGCTCCGGCGTATGGTACTCGAACCATAACATCACTCCTCAGTCCGCTGCGACGTATGGTACTCGAACCATAGCATCACTCCTCAATCTTCTCCGATGTATGGTACTCGAACCATAACATCACTCCTCAATCCGCTCCTTAGAACCTCCAGAATAACCCCTGTATCAAGTATGGGTCCTCTGCTTTCAGTAGTACGGGCCCATACTACCTGCCACATCTACCCATACTTTCGACACGGGCCATCCCAGAGCTCCTAAGTAGCTGCCCAACCTGCTCTTTCACCAATCCCATCGCGCATGCTCGCTCCCCAGCGAAATTCTCTATCCTACCAGCGCACTCATCTGGCTAAGGTTACTCCCTAGGCTCTTCCTTGGTCCTCCTACTTCTTTGCTATCAGCTGCTGAAGAGCTCCTAATGATGCCAGCCATCTACCTCCTGAATATCGTCATATTCACTTGGTAGCCGACTCCCATCATCGAGAGTTCCACAAACCACAAAGCAAGCAGCATTCGAGCATCGAAGAATACATAGAACTCACCCTCGGTGATAACCCCACTTTCTCAACTCATCCTCAAAAGTACCACCGAACTCTGTAACTCTACCCCTCCCGGGTTCTAATTGGATACTCTTACTCATCACATACTCAAAAGCATAACACATATAACAACAAGTCCTAGGCTAAGGCATCACAAATCAGGCCACTCTAGTTCTAAGATATGAAATACCTAGCCTATCTCTAGCATGCAATAATATCTCATAATGTGCATCATAAATATCTCATAACACAAAAGTAAGGGTATTTTGGGAAATCACCGTTCGGGCTCTGGCTGATTGTACACACTGTTCTTTCTCGCTTTCTCCTTGAACTCTTATTTGCTTTTAGAAAATTATTTCTTTGAAAACTTTTCTTACTTCCTCAGTTTGAGTCCATATTTACCCGAAGGCGCATCCAAATCCCTCAAACCAAGGCTCTGATACCATTTGTAACACCCCCCTCTGGCACGTATCACAATATTGTCCGCTTTGGGCCACTCGGCACGAGGACTTCCCAGGGGGTCACCCATCCCGGTACTACTCCCACCCGAGCACGCTTAACTGCAGAGTTCTTATGGGATCTACTGCCCTCACGGCTTTAAAACGTGTTGTGATAGGGAAGGTATCCACACCCCTTATAAGGAATGCTTAGTTCTCCTTCCCAGCCGATGTGGGATCAGATCTAACCCACTTTCACCCCCCATTATAGGGTTCGACGTCCCCGTCGAACACATCGACCCGTGCCCTAGCTCTGATACCAACTTGTAACACCGTAAATTTCAAAACAAATTTTCATTTAAAATAATCGTTTAATTCTTAGAAACACTTGTTTAAAATCTCATTCATAATCGAATTACAAAACACAACTCAATTTTTACTTGCATATTAAACCAGGATCCTCAAAACATGACTCTTTCTCTGGTGTGTACAATCAAGCCGGTGCCGTCCCGTGATCCTAAAAGAAACCTAAAACAGAACAAAAACACTGTAAGCACGAAGCTTAGTGAGTTCCCCCAAAATACCACACATAACACATATTAGCCACTCGAGGCTATAACTCTATGGGTCCGTGCACCCAAACTCTGTGAACCCTCAACTTCTAACTCTAGGAACCTTCCGGTTCCAACTCTATAAGCATGCACAACATAAATCACATAGAAATAATGCAGTACAACACATCACGTACATATAGCATACAAATAATCTGATCACATAACTCTGGTTACTTACTCAAGGTAAAGTATAGTGAGAAGACTCACCTAGCAAACAGAAAGCAGATATCCCCACACTTGAATCTCGAAATCGCCACCGCCTAACACGTAAGGCAAATACTCTCATGAATATAACTCTCGAGACTAGAATCAACCCTCTCATGGCACCCTCATAAGGGTAAAAGACTATTTTACCCCTCTCTTAGCCCAAAGGCCACATCGCTGACCAAGCCCTAAAAGTCAACGGTCAACTCTTGGTCCAAGTCAAAGTCCTCCGTCAAAGTCAACCCTCCTGGTTGACCCTGCTCGCCGAGTCAACCCGTCGACTCGTCGAGTCCCCATGCTCAGAATTTCCCTAATCCGCGACTCAACTCGTCGAGTCACCCCGAGACTCGCCGAGTCCCACAACTCTGAGTCTACTCGCACACAACTCTCCGAGTCATTCCCTGACTTGCCGATTCTCGACTCAACCAGAAAATATTTGGGACTCTTTGACAAGACTCGTCGAGTCCAAGAACAGACTCGCCGAGTCTACGACAATCTTCAACCTACTCGCCGAGTTGTTCATACAACTCGTCGAGTTCCAGGCCATCTTCATCCAACTCGTCGAGTCCACCTATGTGACTCGCCGAGTACCACCGGTCTGAATCCATTCAAAAGCACTCCAGGCCATGCAATTGATCCAAAACATAGATCTAGCCTCCTACAACCCATCCATTACGTAAAGTGGCAAACTTTACGTGAATCCAAAGAGATCTATGCGTTTTCACTCTAGGGTTTGGCTTTGGGACAATATGGCTCCATCAACCACTCACAAACAGGGACTTTCATGCACTCTGGACCTTCTCCCTTCCATATCTGAGGTAGCAACCTCAGATCTAACCTCTAAACTCCAATACATCCAAAGATATGATCTCTAACACCCCCAAAATGATGCATCTAAGAAATAGCAGCTCAAAAACGAGATATTACCTCAAAGGAATGCCCCAACTGAAATGAAACTCGAATCCAAGCAAAGCCCCATGCTCCAAGCCTCTTGCCCTTCAAGATTTCCTCAACAATTGCTTCTCCAAGCTTCCAAATGCACTTGATCCACTCACACACGAGGGTTAGGGTTTCTGGTTTTTGAAGATGACTAAAGAGGTTGAGGAAATGGATGTTATGTTCTTTATATAGTGATCAACCCCGAGAATTAGGGTTTTCTCCGCTCAGCGCCTACTCGCCGAGTCCAGTACACTGACTCGCCGAGTCGGCCACTTAACACGCGACCAAGTCGCGACTCTACTCGCCGAGTCCGCACATGGACTCGCCGAGTCACTCTTTCCCAATTTACTCTTTTAGCCCTTCAACTCTACTCTTGATATTCCGGGATGTTACAGTTGCATTGAATCTTCTCACTCCCAAGTGAATTCAGGCCCCTGCTTGGCATTCCAGCTCACTTTCACTATCGGTATGCGACTTTGCTTTGTTCGATTGACTTCCCGATTGATGATTTTGATTGATTCTTCCATGAAATCAAGGTTCTGATTGTTCTCGATCTCATCAAGAGGGATCACAAGGGTTTTGTTGAATAAACACCTTTTAAGGTTCGACACGTGAAAGACAAGATGAATGTTGCTAAGCTCTTAGGCTAAATGAAGGAGGGATGGGATAAATGCTAATCATAATCATTGAGTAGCTCCACCCATCGTCGTTGCCTCATGTTCAATTCCTTCTGATCGAAAATGTGATGTAGGCTCTTATGATCGGTGAAAATAGTGCAAATGGTTTCGTGGAGATAATATCTCCATATCTTTAATGTGAAGACCACTTCTCCCAACTCCAAGTAGTGAGTTGTATAATTAATTTCATGTGCTTTCAGCTGTCTGGAGGCATAAGCAATGACTTTTCCTCCCTGAATGAGCACACAACCTACGCCCTGATTGGGCGCATCGTAGTAGACAACAAAGTCCTCTGTCCCTTCTGGAAGAGACAAGAAAGGTGTGTTGCATAAGGCTCGCTTCAATGTTTGAAATGTAGTGTCTTGCTTTTCTCCCCAACTAAAGGGTACACCTTTCTGGGTTAGGGTGGTTGGAGGCTTGGCAATCCTAGAGAAATTATGGATAAATATGTGATAGTAGCCATAAAGGCCCTAGAATTGACGGATTTTTGTAGGCGTCTTCGGTGCTGACCAATTCTCAATCGCCTTTATTTTGGAATGGTCGACGTATATGCCTTCCTGTCTAACCACGTGACCAAGGAAAGTTACCTTTCTGATCCAGAATTCGCACTTAGAGAATCATGCATACAACTTCTCCACCCTTAAAGTTTGTAGCATTAGCTTCAAGTGTTGTCTATGAGCTTCCTAGCTTTAAGAATATACAAGTATATCATCAATGAATACTATCACAAACTTGTCTAGGAAGGGGCAGGACACCCGATTCATCAGATCCATGAATAATGCCGGTGCACTGGATAGACCAAAGGGCATCACTACAAACTCGTAGTGACCATACTGATTCTGAAATGTTGTCTTAGGAATAACACCCTCACGAACTTGCAATTGATGGTACCCTGATCTCATGTGTATCTTTGAGAAGTAACTATCTCCTTGTAGTTAATCGAAGAGGTTGCCTATTCTCGGAAGAGGGTAGCGGTTTTTGATGGTGAGCTTATTTAGTTCGCGATAATCTATGCACATCCGGAAGGATCCATCTTTCTTTTTTGCAAATAAGACCAGGGATCCCCAGGGTGAGAAGCTCCGTCTAATGAATCCTTTGTTGAACAATTCATTGATCTGCCTGGATAACTCTTGCATTTCTGCCAACGCTAGACAGTAAGGGGATTTGGCTATAAGGGTAGCTCCGGGGATTAAGTCAAATTGGAACTCGACTTGGCATTCGGGAGGGATTCCAGGGAGATATTCGGGACTGCTTGACATTCTTTTCGCAAGTATTATTGGGTTTTGATGCATGATATGATATGAAGGTTTTTGCTGAGTTTATCGCAATAAATGATGAGGGCTTTGCCATTAGGAAGATTTAGGTGAATGGCTTTTTCGAAACAAACGATATCAGCATGATGAAGACTTAACCAGTCCATGCCGATAATGATATCGAAGCTTTTAATGGAGACCATCACGAGATCAATAGGAAAGGAATAATCTTTTAGGGTAAGGGTAAAGCCTATGAATATGTCGTTAGTGCTCTCTTTCATCTCCACGGTAAATGTTTCGGTTAGAGGTTGGGATTTATGCTTCATTAGATTCTTGAATGCATGACCAACAAAACTTCTCTCCAAAACACTATAAAAAGAAGACATGCATAAGAGTTGTCGAGGAGGAACATACCCAAAACTACAACGAGATCAGCGACAACCTCCTGCTGGACCACTGTTAGCACTCTCCCCATGTTGCCAACTGTTTCCTTTGGGCAGTTTCTCTTGAACTGCAAGGTCTCACCACATCCATAACATGCCTTGCTCACTCCAGCTCCATGAGTCTGATTGGTTGGTTGGACTTGTATCTTACAAAAATGAGTTGTGTGCCCCTTTTTGCTATAGTTTTTGCACAACATCTCACGCCACTTTCTGTGATGATGAAAGTTACCCTTTTCACACCTAAGTCTGAATATATAGTTTTGCTCGAAATCGGCCGTGGTGAAGAGCTCACCTCGACGTGGTGGATTGAATACACTTGCAGTTTTCCTTTTGTCATGTCATGGAAAACATTCCTTATAGCAATCTGCCACTACCCCATGACACCTATACACCATGCCGCGGAGCCAAAGTACTTTGAATTCAGCTTATGATAGAAAAAAAAAACCAAATCACCACCTCACTCACCGCATCATGGAAAACATCTCACCGTGCCATGGTGAGGCTAAAAACAGACTTTCCATTCCTTTTTCAATGCCTTTGAATTACAACCTTTAATTACCAATTTGATTCCATTCTTAATCAATATATAACATATTATAACTTTAAAACATAAAATAAACTCATAACATATAATTGTCTTTGTCCTCACAAGAGTGAGGGCTATTAGCTTTTGATAAGAGTTGGGGATAGAAAAGAAATTGGCAGTGGGGACTCTGTGATTCAGCATGTCGATATAATGGGATTTTGGAAGGAGATAGTATGTTATTGACGAGAGAGAGAGAGAGAGAGAGAGAGAGAGAAAGAGAGAGAGAAAGAGAGAGAGATAGAGACAGAGAGACAGAGAGAGAGAGATTGTGTGTTCTTAAGACAAATATGCAAATATGGTCCGTATGGAATAGAAATAAAAAATTATTAGACTAAATTACATGATTTGTCCCTATTTCAAGTGCCAAGTTATGTGTTTAGTCATTTTTTAATATTAATCGGAACATCCATTTTCTTGTTAAACGATTCACATTTCGTCCCTGCCAGACATGAAATGACTACAATACCCTTTTCTATGTCTTTTTCCTTTAATTTGGTAATTTGTTTATAATTTAACTATTACCTTCTATTAGTTATAAGTCTTCTACAGAATGAAATGGTCCCTAATATAGCCCCGCTAGCTCACAACCTTCTAGGTATACTCTTTTACTTAAAAGTGATCCTTAAGCAGTCTGAGATGAAGCATGCCTGAGGTGAAAATATTCCAAAGTGAAATCAATTCCGAAGTCAAGATCAGTCCAAGATGCATCATTGTGATGAAGTATTTTATGTCTGTAATGTGCATTTGTTATTAAAAGTACTATTTTCTATTGTTCTTATTTTCTTATAGTATAATAGAAGAGACAAGATCAACAACAAAGATTGTGTCAGTCTGTTGATCTTTAAAAGTCTCACAGTACATTTCCACTTTATCATATACGTCTTCTATTTACTCCTTGACTGTTTAAGGAGTAGTCATCTTTATATCAAAGCGTGGAATTTTCACCTTTTACACTTTTATCAAGAATCATCCAGTCAACTACTCTCTCTTACATTCTTCTTTTTCTTGAATCACTTTACATTGCTCATACTTATTAATTACTTTTACATTCAGAACTTTGTTGGTTATCTTAATACTGAGACAAGAATGGTTTATCAGACTTGACTCGATCCTTTTTATTAGAAAACATTAATCTTATGTTAATTTAAGGTGTGAGTTCTCAAGCTTTTTCTATGTAGTTCTCTGCTTTCACAGTTGGTATTAGAGCCTAAGTGGTTATGCTTTGAATTTATAAGATCAAATTATAGTTGGTTGTAGATTACCTTGGTATCTTAATCATCTCTGTGTTCAGGAAAAAAGTTCTTCTATATACCAATTCATCTCTAATATCTCTTCAATGGTTGCTTCTTATGAACCTCAACAAATATATTCAATGCAAATAACAAATAGCATGGGTTGTCTAACGCATACCCCATTGCTAGTTGCTGAAGAGTATGATCACTAAAAATCTAGAATGAAGAGATTTTTTCTTGGTAAAGAAAAATGTGAAGAAATATTGAGGTCAGTTAAAGAAGTTCCTCATGTTCCAGTAAGACAAGTGATTAGATATGTTGTTTCCACTCTTATGGGTCGAGAAGAATCTCGCCAAGCACCACTAACTACAACAAACATTGAGAAGCTTCATGCAGATAAATTCCCTTTCTATAAAATGGTTTTTGGTGTACCTCCATCTCTCATTGAGCACATCAAGTTGTGCAAATTACCTATGAAGATTTGGGATACACTAAAAGACTTGTTAGAAGTATCAAAGAATATGAAGGATAAGCGTTCAATGTATATTGTAAACGACCTCGACACATTAGTCACAACTCTAGGTGAGTCTATAACCTCTGCATCAAATCGATATAGGATCGTCGTTAAAAAAATCACAACACATGGAGTAGTCTAAAATCCATTTGAGTACAACTTCAAGTTCATAAATGGTCATGGAAAAGGATGGGGAAATATTAAGTCATGTATTTAGAGTAATGTGTGTTTATAAAAACTAATCTATATATGTTGTTTGAAGAACTACAATGTCATGAATCCAACATTGCTAAATCAGTAAGAGAACTTTCTGTAGGTCCTCTCACTTTTGTCAATACAGTCAATCCAATGATTCTAAACCCATCTGTTTCGGATCCATTTGCAGTCATCCCACATGTTCCACCTAATCAATCTAAACTACTTTTCACACCTTCTTCTCCAATTCCAAAGTATATATTCGACGAAAGCCTTAATTTAGAATCCATTGATTCTGAACTTCATTTCTCATGAGAGTTTGCACTTCTATGTTTGAAATACATACATCTTAGAAATACCAACAAAAAAACTTCTCAAAATAGATTTTAAGCTCCTCACCAAAGTAATCCTCAACCTTACCCTAAACTAACTGAAAATGCACCGGCATATCGACCCAAAATTTTGAATCGCTCTTCGGAACCTCAGGAAGTTCCGAACTCAGGCAAGACCAATATTGTATGTCACAAATTTGGTCTCGGAAACCAATATACTAAGGACTATTTGGTTGAAGTTCCTTTAAAATCAAATGTGTAAGACTCAACCTACAATGCTCGTAGAGTACAAGATCTTTTTGAAAGTGAAAAGGATTTTTTCACCATAGTTTCAAGAAATATTGATGAATACTGGTCATCTAGTGATGAGGAAGAAGGATATATTGGAAGAAACTTATGTGTAATGGCTAGACATTCTATTGGGTGTGATGAGGATTACTATTCTTCCAATTCAGAAGCTGATGATGAAGATGTTGAGAAAAACTACTACTACATGGCAACAAATGATTGACTTTGCCAAAGCATTATCTAGTAGATAAAATTTATGAATACTGATAATAATTTTTTTGTGTCTATTTGTGAACCTTATCTAACTCAAATTCAATCAGATATGATAGCTATTCATAAAGCATGTAAGTCTGCGATAGAAGTTAGTAACAAATTGGATAGTGAGTTGACTAGACTTAGATTACATTTTGAAGAGCACAAGCTTAATATTGAATCGATAGAAAAAAGAAATTGTAATGGCCAAAGATGAATGTATTATCTTGAATGAAAAATGTGAAATTTCAGTTAGCGAAAGAAATATCTTGGTTACTGATAATAAAAGTATTAATGTGAAAATTGATGCTTTGCATAATTTAATTGATATTCTTGAAACTAATGAAAGAATTACATACAATTTTCATCATACGTGGTCTAAAGTACCAGGTCTCGGAAGTGAGTTTCCCAAGCCGGTTGTTTGTCTCGTGAAGCAACTTCAAAACTTAACGTTTATGGGAGATATTCTAAAATACACTTATTTGGATACCATTTTTGTCCCTTCATGTAACCTCGGATAAATATCAGTCATTGATTGTTGAGTTCAAACCAATCAGTATTACATGTCTAGATTCCATGCAATTTTTGCCTATGATATAACTAGAATGACTCAGTCTTTAGAAAACTTACATAGCACAGGTAGTACTGGAGTTTATGTTGACAACTTCGGCCCTCCAAATAATTGTGTTATTGAGGAAATCATTCACGAGACAAACGGACATCACTCACACCAATTCAATTCCATTTAGGCATCTCTTGATAGTGATATAGAACTTAAGATTGATACCGACACTTCGTCTGATTCTTGTGTCTCCCATTCTAATGTGGTTTCAAAATTTAGTCAAGTGCCCAATTAAGCCTTGTGTCAACAATCTATCAGTTGGACAAACTTCCAAGTCATCATCTGACTCTTGGAAAAAGAAAACTTGGTTGAACCAGAAATATATTGTTCCTCAAATGACCAAAGTTAGGAAAGCTTTTGAAAAAGAAACTAGGTCTAGACAATGCTCTAGGTTCCTTGAGAGATCTGAGAATAAAATGCCTCAAATGGCCAGTCTAGCTACTAGGAATCATAACACTTTCATGCATGTTATGATTATTAAGAGACAATTTGTTCTTGTTAGCTCGGTTATTCATAATACATTTATCAATAGTTGTGTGAAAATTTTTACTTTAGAGATCTCTCTAAGAAGTCTCGCTCTCCTAAAAAAGTATCATCTTTTGTGTTGTTTTTGGATGGGATATTTTTTAAACAATAACAATTTCTGAAAGAATTTTGTAAAAACCCTTTCGAGATACCAACTATTCAGAAACCAAAAATTAAGTCCAAAGCCCATGCTAAAGTCCCTAAGTCTAACTCGAAGCCTAAAATTCTGAAACTCACTAATTTTGCTGGCATTTTGAACTTCGGAACAAGATACAATATGGTGTGTGTATAGTTCTTGTTCCAATGTGGCTTGTGTATCTGATCTCAAGCATAATCTGATCTGTATAGCCCGACACACTGATGCATATCGGAGAGTTGAGTTCTATAAGAAACACAAATATGTTATGACAGATGACCAAAAATAATGTCTTATTAAATCAAATCACATCAAGAATATGTATTCTTTAAACACTAACATGATTATCAAAAAACCTCAACTTTGTATTTTATCAAAATTTATTCCTAAAGTAAGCTCGCTACGAAATTAGAGGCTTGCTCATCTCAATTTCCGATACATGAATGATTTGATTTAGAGTGAATTAGTCTAAGGTCTGCCACTCCTCAAATTTGAAAATGATCATCTATGCACTGTGGGAAACGTGGGAAGCAATCAAAGAAAGGACATCATGTTCTGATTGAAAATTCCATTTTGGAACATCGTAAACTTCTTCATATTGATATTTGTGGACCATCTTCCATAGAAAGGTTACATCACAAAATGTACATTCTTGTGATGGTTGATGACTACACAAGGTTCACCTGGTTTTTTCTTTCTAACGCTAAAATCAGAAATTTTCTCTGAGCTCATAAATTTCATCAAAGGCATTGAAGCTCTGATTAAACTTCATGTTCAAAGAATTAGACATGACAATGTATCCAAGTTCAAAAATGTCACATTTGAAAATTTTATTACTAACAAAGGCATTGAACACAATATGTTTGCTCCCTAAACTCCTAAGCAAAACGGTGTTGTTGAAAGAATAAACCAAACCCTAGTTGAAGCCGCTCCACGAGGCTAAACTTAACAAACCTTCATCTTTATCTTCGAGCTGAAGCTCTCTCCATAGCATGGCCCACTCAAAATCGAAGCATCATCAACTGTCGACTCAACAATACACCATATGAAGCAATGAATGGTCGAAAGTCAAGTATCATGTTCTTGCACATTTTTGGATGTAGATGATTTATCAAAACGAATCACGATCAACTTCCCTAGGTTCAACTAAAATCTGATGAAACCATCTTTTTGGGATACTCAACAAAATCTAAAGCTTTTAGAGTTTTGAATTGTAGAACTAATGTAATTGAAGAAAACTTTGATATTTCTTTTGACGATAGTTTTGTTTGGAGCTCAATCCTTACTCATGTTACAACATATATCATAGAGTCCGATTCTCCACCCCATGGAGCTCCGAATCCTCAAATTATCTATGAAGTTGATTTTGATAGGCTATTCATATCAATAGAAATAGCTCTTCATTCAAAATCTCAATTAGGACCGCCCTCATCTGCCACTCTGGTTTCTCAAAATGTTTCTAGTCTGACCCCAACCTTTCCTCTATTTGATTCCAATGTATTTCAACCTTCTAAAATCGAGGGGAAAATTCCAATCCAACGGTATAATCAAATTTCAATGGATTTCAAGATATTGTAGATCCATTCGTTGAAACTAGTCCAATTCCGAACAATAATGAAGATGATGTCAACTTCTTTGACTTTCTGAATTAAGACGATGCTGACATATCTACTTTAGAAGTTCACGGGGATAAATACAACACCATTTTGATATGGAATCATCTACTGCTCAAGAACTTCCAAGATTGCGTATCTATACAAATAATATCTATTGAATTAAGTAATTTGAAATCTCCATACATGGTTTCAAACTCGCTTTGCTACTAACATTAAAAAATGAGCTTCTATTCGGTGTCTTTGTCATTCATATAAATGGTTGAACCTAAACCCATAAAAGAAGCCTTGGAACATTTTGATGGATTACAGCCATGCAGGAAGACTTAGTAGAATTTGGCAGAAATCAAATGTGGAATCTTTTCCCTCGTATTTAAGATCACCCTACTGTTGGTACTAGATGGGTTTTCCAAAACAAACTCAATGACGGTTGAGTTATAATCCAAAACTAATTAAGATTGGTAGCGAAAGGATTTACTCAGATAGAAGGACTTCACCACGATGATACCTTTGCTCGTGTTGCCCACCTTGAAGCTATCTTAATCTTTCTCGCTTATGTTACTACCAAAGGATTTAAAGTTTACCAAATAGACATCAAGAGTGCTTTTCTCAGTGGTGAAATTGATAGTGATTATGTTTTCAATAACATCCTAGGTTTATGAATCTATCATATCGAAACTACTATCACAAACTCCAAAAAACTGTTTATGGCCTCAAACAAGCTCCTTACATTTGGTACGAGACTCTCACTAATTTTATGATGTTTTTTGATTTTTTAAAGAGAAATTCTCGATCCTACATTATTCCAAAGACGGAAAAGGAAACATCTCATGTTAGTATAAATCTATTTCAATGATATCGTTTTTGGACGAACTGGTCCGATAATGGTTGCTAACTTTTCTAAACTAATGGTTTGTTGATTCCAAATGAATACGAATCATGAATTAACCTTCTTCCTCGGGCACTAAGTTAAATAGACCAACATAGGAATCTTCATTCATCAAGAGAAATACATTTCCAAACTTATGAAGAAATTTTCAATGAACACATGTGCCTCTAAAAAGGTTCCAATAGGTTTTGGACAACAAGATCTTTTTGGATCCATCTGGTGTTTCCATTGATCAAATGAAATATAGGGGAATGATTGGAGAACTACTCCACCTCACTTCAATTCATCCCACCATCATGTTTTCAACAAGTATATGGGTTAGATTCAAGGTTAATCTGAAGATGTCTCATCTTTTGGCTGTCAAGAAAATCTTCTGATGTCTCAAAGGGACAAAGAACTTCGGAATTTGGCATCCTACAAATGAAAGTTCCTTTCTTCAAGCCTATTCCAAATAAAACTATGGAGGACTTCAACTTGATAGAAAAAGTACATCTGGTGGTTGTCAATTTTTGGGTGGAAGATTGGTTAGTTGGTCATCCAAGAAACAAAACTACATTACTCTTTCAACATCCAAATCTTAATACATTGTTACTGTAAGTTACACCAAGCAAGTTCATGTGCACTGTATCCCATTTTGGAGATAGACTATTCAATAATTTCATACTGAAATCCTCTTGCGATCTTTCTCCTTTGAGCTTCTTCACCCCGTTGAAAACAATGTTGTACCTAGAATATGCATCAAGCAACATTTAACGAGGTAACATCTTGAAGTTTCCATGTCTATCAAGTTAGCTTTCTTCCTGTTTGCAAGGATCTTATCGGTTCCCTCAAATTTTTTTATTGAGTGCATTCCATAGCTTGAAGTGTGAACTCTTGTCTTCATCAGGATGTTGCTCATACATGTCATGATGAATTCTAGATCAGAACTCTTGCGTTGTGTTAGCCTCAAACTTCTTGATTTTCATGTCACGAAGTTGAGCAACAGAGGAAACAGATCCAAATAAAATTTTGGAGGTTTCAGCGGAGACATCGGCTTCAGGAACTCTGTTGTCCTTTAGAAATATTAGAGTATGCTTTCCATTGAGATGAATGTCCAAATGTGAGAGTTGTGACCCTCCAGGTAATACTTTATATAGGTGCATGATTTCCTTGTCCAAGACTGTTTACAACTGAAACTAAATAGATAACGTTTTGGTTTTGATTCACATTTGCCATTGATAATAGGTGACAATAGTTTGAAACTTGAAAAAAAATGTTTTTGTGAAAACTTTTCTAAGTCGATCACTCAAGCTCTGATACCAACTGAAGAAATGAGAAATTTTCAGTAAACCTTAGACTTGAATATTCCAAGTGTCGAAAATACTGAAAAAAATATTAGAATCGACAAGTGGCAATTAATGTGGAAAATAAAGAGTTGTGAATCACCAAGTTAATGATAAACATGTTTTTTATATGTTTTATATAAGTGATTCAAAGGTGACTCATATTCATCAAGATTCAGTTACAAGTGTTTCAATGATGAACAAACTAAAATACTCAAATGGCTCTCTGAAGACTAGTCTAAGCAGCAACTCTGCAGAATGAGCATGAATTAGAAGACTGATCAGAAAAGCCCATCACATGGCTTGACCAATTATGTATTGACACGTCATCATGACTTAGTCATCAGTTGACACCTTTTTCCTACTTAACGGAGAATGGACATAATATTCCAATTCCGTTAGTATTCCATTAGGTTTCCATCCAAGTTATGATTCTTCATAATTCTTGAGACTTCTTGATCAAAATTGAAAATTTGAGGAGAAACATGAGCATAATGTTGCTTAGTTGTCTTCTTAGATATCGTCAACTTCCAAAAGTGTCATTCATCAAGTTGAGATGTTTCTTGGATGTTGGAATGTGCCTTGGACTTGAAGATGTACAACTGCTTATTCATGATGGACCATGGACGAAATTCATGTGCCTTTTAGAATTTGAATGTGCCTCTATTTTAAATGATGTGTCATGTGCAATACTTTTGAGCCATCAATGTGATCTTGTTGACCCATTGACTTGAGTTGAGAGACCAACTATTCATGTTGAGCCATCAACTTCTAGATGATCCAACAATATCTTCATGCTCAAAATATGATATGGATGTGCCATCTGAGATCATGATGATCCAACAATATCTTCAGTTCGGTTTGGTTTAAAATTCGGTTTTTCAATTCGATTTGGTTTTCAGGTTTTTCGGTCCCAGACCAAATAATTCCCACCCCTAATCATTCGTATTGCTAAGAGAGGCAAGTTAGGACCCCATTTAGTTAGTTCGCTTATGGTGTGGGAGTGGATCAGTGATTATTTCTACAAGTTAGAGTAACCAGCAGAGCTAGAGGTGATTCCTGATATGTTAGATGTTTATTATATATGAAAGTACTTGGCTAAGGAGCAGAGTATTCTACCCTTGGATGAGTTATTAGTTGTTGAGTTGAAACGATTGGTGCGTGAACCCAAGGCAATCCTTAAGTATGAAACTAATCATTTGTGAAAGAATTGGGTGATGGTCGTGAAAGTCATGTAGAAGAACAAGCATGGGTGTGACATGAAATGGTAGAGTCAGATTAATATAAGGGCTTTGTTAGATTAATGTCTAAGTCCATAACTATAATTGGTAAGACTTGACCCGACCCGGCATGGTCTATTTGGGTTGCATGGCATCATGCACTTGGATAGACTATAATGAGAGAAATAAGACACTTACGGTTATTAATATATTATAAGTTCTAGTATATTAATAATAAGAATAATGAGATTATTTAATTAGTATTGATCAAGAATTAATCTAGGATTAATTAAGTGATCAAAAGAAGACTAATTAAATATATGGGTTGATTGTGTAAATCATCCATACTTGTATAGTGGGCTAATGCTCCATGGATTATTTAGTTGGGCCAAAACCCATATGATGCTCCATGGATGCTCCATGGTGTATTTGAACCCATGGATCCTAGGAAATGGAAAGTCATGACAATTAGGGTTTACCCTAATTGTATAACTATATAAGCATCTTATTTTTGAGGAAAATCGGCCACTAGTGAAACTAAGAAAGGGCTAGCCGATTTCATGAAGTGTAGAATTCTCTCAAGTTATTCCAAGTGTATTTGGTGTTGTGTGAACCATTTGAGGTGTCACACTTGGGGCACTAGGCACTTAAGCTTCATGAAGACATTCTACATCAAAGAGGTATGTATTCTATCTTGTTATATTGATAGTTTTGTATGCTAGATTAGGATAATACCTTGGATGTTCATATTTGCATGTATAATAGAGAAAACATAGATCCAAGGTATTTAGGGTTGCATGTACACTTAGGAGTGTTAGAATGCTCATAACCCAACAGTGGTATCAAAGCCTAGGCTTGTTTTCTTGTTATACTTGCAATAGAAGCTGAAAAATCGAGTTTTGTTGCTGTCTACCCAGCAGACTCGCTGAGTCCATGAAGGGACTCGACGAGTCCAAGGCAAAATGCATCCAACTCGCCGAGTTGTGTTCATGCACTCGACGAGTTGGACCCCAGACAACATACTTTCGAGGTTTTTGGCTAGAAATGGACTAGGAACATTACCCTAAGTTGTTTTTGAACTTATAAACTTTTTTTTTGTTGTGGTAATGTTCATGCTAATCCAATTTCAAAGATACTTGTCAATAGATTCATGTTTTGTATTAGTTTAAAGGTTAGAATAATTACATGAAAAAGTTTGATATGAATTATCTTGTTCTTATGAGTTGCTTAGATTAATAGAAAAGTTAATTGAAATAGTTGTTTTCAATCCATTTTAATCTAAGAGTTGAGTATAAAATGTGTTTGTGTAAGTTGTCCTCAAGTTACATGAAGAGTCACATTAAAGACTCATAAAACTCATAAAATTGGCAAAGGTTACAAAAATGAAGAGTCTAGTTCTAATTAATTGGAGTTATGACTCCATAATTTGTCCTCAAGTTATGGAGGACCAAGAGTCTCTTCATTAAATAAATAAATAAATAAAAAATAATGTAACCTTAATTAATTCCATAAGTTATAAAATAAAGAAAAGTTAATTCTTTTATTAATTTAAAGTCTTCCATAACTTGTCCTCAAGTTATGGAACTTGAAGAGTTTTTGGATTAAAACTACTTTAAACACATAAGTTATGGAATTAATTAGTTTTGAATAGTTTCAAACCTTGCCCTCAAGTTTTGGAATTTGTAAAGTTTTCTCCTATGATACTTTAATTCCAAGTTAGCCCTTAGAATTTTAAAAGTTAAAATTCAATCCTTATACTTTATAATATTATAAGTTAATAATATATATATGTATAAGAGTAAAGTCGGTCTTACCGCTAGTACGCCTCATTCACGAAGCCGGTCTATAAGGTGGGTATAAGGTTGTTGCCTATAAAATGGCAACTTAATGGGTGTCCACTCTCACCCACCACTTGCTTGACCGGTGGAGGGTCGTTAGCCGAACGGGTTTGACAGGACTATAATTCTCCCTTCATTAAAAGTATTAATGATAAATACTAAGTAACTAAACTCCTAATAATACCCAATCTTAGTTACTTAGGAAAATGTGAAGAAGGTGCTAATCCATGAAATTACACTTTGCACTTTGTTTAAGTCGGTTAGTGGAGCGTGTGTGGTTAACCGGCACACTAGCTCGTATTTAACATGGTAGGCGAAGGGTAACTTAATGTTTATCATAGTATCGATGGAGCGTGTGTGGTTAACCGGCACATCGATTAAGGGGTAAACACTTAAGGGTACCAATTAATATGCATGGTTACTTCACACCTTGTTTTGTGATCCTCGGCATCCCAGTCACAAAACCTGAAGGGCACACTCGAGATTGAAACATGCCATTGAACAGTTCAATGAATCTCAAAAGATCTAGGAGTTTCAAAACCAATTAAAACCTAATAATACATTTCGTTTATCTTGGTGGAAATTGGTGAATCGTCATTCACCTACCTTCAAATTGTTTTATAGCTTGGATTATGGCATACCTCTTCTAAGTTATAAAATAGTTTGTTGGGTCCTAGCCTTAATATTTCATATTGGGTGTCATATTAAGGACTTTAAAATCAACTATCTTGAATATCTCCCAAAAAGATGTATGGTTTAGACATTTATGATCCTCCCAAATCTCTTGAAACAAGCTTTCCTAAATGAAGATGATGTCCCATGGAAATCATACTTCTTTCACCTCCTCCAATTATTCTCCCTACCCCACAAGTTCTTTAAAAGTTTAAAGTCACTCGAGCCCTATTGGCAAGTAAAGGTCTTGGTGTGATCACATCTTGGAGATGTAGTCACATATTGACAAGCCGGGAGTGTTGGGTGTCAAAGTCTTGAGAAAGTTGGTGGTTTAATCACTTTCTAAGTCACATAGTGAGTTCTTTTGGAACACCTATGAAACAGACTATGACAAGACCCTTAATGATCTTATCTATTTGCTAAGATCAACTTCCTGAAACTTTATGGACATTGACAATGGTGACACTGGAAATACAGAAAAAACATTCTCTTCCCAAGGAAAGGGATTGACCATAGTCAACTAGGTTGACCAAATGGTAAAGAGAAAAAAGGCTAAGTCTGTAATAGTCCTGTGTACCATTATCAAAGGGTCCATATGTTTATATTGCCAAAGTAAGGGTCATTAGTTGCGAAGCTGCCTAATTTACCTAAGGATGTTAAAGTCAATAAGTTTGACTCTACTTCAGGTAAAGTCCACTAATCTAACTCTGTTATGTTTCTATTCTGAGATTCCTGATACATGATGTGACTGGGTCACATGGTAATGTTTTAAGAATCAAAGAAAAGTAAAGGAACTTAAAGAAAGAATATGCTGAATCTGATCGCATAGATGGATTTCTATCGCGTAGTTTGAAAATCGGATTCTTGAGCTACTTCTTAGGAGTTATGAGATATTGCTAAGGAAAAGATAACAAAAAGTTTTCATATGGATTGTAAGGATAAGTTTTTCCGCATTGTTTTAAAATAAAATAAAATTTTGATTTTATTTATTTTAAAAATATCCTTACAATGGCATTTGAGGAAAAAAAAATTTGTTGCTTATATGATTCCATTAATAGCAAGAGTGGAAATATGAAATTGATTCCTTCATTTGTGGTAATGTCTAAATTTACCAAATAAGGAAAGATTCTCATCATCCAAAGTCTCAATTGGACCGGGACTTGGAATCATGCAAGTTGTATAGCATGATGAATGAGAACTTTCAAGTATTAGAAAAATTAAGACTAATTACTTGTTCACATGGATGTGTGAGTCAAGTAATGGACTAAGGGATCGAGTACATAGTCATGTGCACTGATTAAGTCCACCACAAAAGATATAAGGCTATTCTTCATAGTTTACTAAAGCTCAGTAAATATGATTATACTTACAAGCTTAAGTGTAACTCTGAGACATTGGAAAAGGTTCCAATGTAAGGCAGAGCGAATAAGAAGGATCAAATTAGGTAGAAGGATAAAAGTTTCTCAAATCTGAAAAGATGGGAGAGTACTTTAGTATCAGTTTTGTGATCATCTTAATGATTAAGAAACCATATCAAAATTTGTTCTCTAAGGAAGTCTTAGTGCATTCTTATGACTAAGAAGAAGGGATCTTGAAATTGTTGAAATGGTTAAATCAAGAAGATGAGTCATACTTCGTTCCAATATAAGTCTTAGAGTCATACTCCAAGATTGTAATATGAGTGACATGTCTTAAAGAAGGTTTAAGAACACTTATCAAATGTAAGAGTAAAAGTTTTCTACTCTTGTACATTTGAAATTGGTAAGTTGTGATGTTTTGGATAAAACAAAGACCAACTTAGGCCAATTGTGTGAAGTGTTTGTCTTGGTTAGAATCCACACTATCTCTTGGATGTTTGACAAGCGAGTCTTATAGATCAAGAGGACATTGGGAGTCTTAAAGGTCTTGAAAGTCTCAAGAACTAATCAAGAATAAAACCTGAAGTTCTTCACTAGCACACGACTTGAGGTTTATAACCTATCGTGTTGACATATTCTGTGCCCATTTCAATCAAAGTTGGCTTTGCATATGAGTTCTTAGAATTCTCAATTGGTTGCACAACAACTTGGAAGCAATGGCAGGCCCTTGAGCTGCCAGGTGGCAAGAAATTAAGATTGAGTTCAATCCATAAGGTTTGGATTTGTCATTATCCTTGTCTTGTGACTATGGTTTTGACAATTCACATGGATAAGAACTCATACACCATTAAATCTAAGTGTCATAAGGTTTCTCTCCGATTCATGAAAATGATGGTGAGGAAACACTTTCACTAAGTAGATTTTAGCTAGATAGCAATTGTGATATTTGCATTCTCAAAGTCGTTAGTGGAGCGTGTGTTGTTTACCGGCACACTAACCTGGACTTGTGAGAAGTGGCAAAAAGGTCTACCCATTATGATTACGGCATCCCTCTTCATAATTGTTTAGACACACAAGTGTGCTATCTAAGGGAAGGTGTATGATTTTGACAAAGTTCTATCAAAACAATCCAGTATCAGAAATCTGAACTTTGGTAAGAAAGTCAATAAAGTATTGATTTCTAGAAGTCCAACTGATTTCTGAGTACATGTCAAAGCTAGTGGGAGCATAAGTGTTATGCTAATAATCATCATGTTAGTGGGAGCATGATAATTATGATAAAGATTGCAAGTTAGCAATGTTAATTATAGAAAACAAAAGGTTTCAATTGGGAAAAAGTTGTTTTTCTATGATTAAGGGAGAGGAAATTATACTTCATCTCAAATCTATAATCTTAGATCGTGAGGTTTTAATCATTTCTTCAAGGATATATATGAATTCATGTTGGAATGGCTCAACATAAGGAAATTCTGTATATAGGTCCATTATTTGCGTTCTAAAATTCGATTATGATTACGGCATCCCTTTTTATAATCTGAATTATGAGAACTTGGCAAATAGAAATGGAAATGTTATAGCAAAAGACTGGTTTAGTCTTTATGTGAGACATCATGAATCGTGTCCCATATGCTTCGGATATAGGATCGATTACATGTGCTATATTCATCCTTTCTAAAATTTTCCAAATGCCTAGGGCATTAAGAAGGGAAAAGGTTTAGAACTGGATATGACTAAAAGGATTAAACAATTGTCGAGGACAATCTAAGGTTTACCAAAGATTGGTTGCGCAAGGACAGTTGGAAGTGTAGTGATAATTCTGGAAGGACCATATTGACATAATCTGTAAGGAGGCAACTCTTGTTCAGAAGTGATAGTCAAAATGGAATCTGGAAATGTTTCAAAGTTAGAATTTTCCCAATCTGTTTAAGATTAGGAAACTTAATGCAAGAAGGATGTTTCTAAGGAGCTGTCTCCTTTGGAATACTCTGTAATGATTGTTGCCAAGTCTTTCTGACTTTGTGCATAATCATTACAAGAGGATCAATGCATATAAGTTTAGAATCTAACAGATTTCAGTAAATGGCATGAATTTGGAATTCTTGCATTTGCAGTAAGGATTTGGGAGTGTGAAAAGATAATCATTGAAGTTATGTTCAATTGATCTAGTTCACAAAGTAAAGATCATAGACAAACATAGTATGCATACATGGTGTATGGCATGACTAGTGTTTAGAAAACATAGTGTGCATGCTTGGAGCATGGGACAACTATTGTTTTAAATTCAAGAATAATGTTGATAGCTGAAACAGTATACAATGAATAATGTGTAATCATATGGTGATAAATAAAAGGTGTTTTATTCATATTCATAAGTTCTGAGACCATATTGGATTCAATTATTATTTTGTTGCACTTTGCATGTTTTGACTTCCCGAATAAACTAGGTTATTCTTCCGGAATGACTAAGTTATTCAAACCATCCACAGTCGGTCATATGTTGGAAGTAGAATTGACTTAAGACTGTCATGGGTTGGCTTGTAGAGGTCTAAGGTGTTGGACAAATGGCTACAACACTCATGAGTGCTCATAAGTTCTGAGTATTGAATTCAACCCGCGCTCATTGGAATCACTTCATGGATTTTATCACGAGTGATCATGAGACGATAATATCTTATATTCTTCAAACCTAGAGATATGACTTGTTACTATGAGTTGGTTGTACATTGATTGCACGAAACTGCATTTGGTAACTCGGTGCTATAAAACGTGCCTTTGTGTATGATTCAACAAGTAGTAGAACAAGCCATATGAGTCGAAGTTTATCCATTCCTTTTACCTTCGGGATAAAAGCGATATCTGTGGGCCCCTCGATGATTTGATGATGAGAAATGGAAGTGCTCGGCCGGGCCAGGACTGATTTGATTTGTTCAATTAGTCAGTCATCATAAATCGGAAATCGGGAAACAACAAATGGACAAAGAGAATGATTATAATCCGTGTCTCAGTCCATATGATATCTAGAATGGAGGAATATATGATCCCTTATCTAATGGACAAGTCATTGACAAGATCAGAGTTCATCTACAAGGTCAGAGTTCGACAGAAGCTTTTGAGAGCTACGATTGCTAGTTGGTTCCTGAAGTCATACACAATAATAGTTTTAGACTTATCCAAGTGGGAGACTGTTGGATTAATGTCTAAGTCCATAACTATAATTGGTAAGACTTGACCCGACCCGGCATGGTCCATTTAGGTTGCATGGCATCATGCACTTGGATAGACTATAATGAGAGAAATAAGACACTTACGGTTATTAATATATTATAAGTTCTAGTATATTAATAATAAGAATAATGAGATTATTTAATTAGTATTGATCAAGATTTAATCTAGGATTAATTAAGTGATCAAAAGAAGACTAATTAAATATATGAGTTGATTGTGTAAATCATCCATACTTGTATAATGGGCTAATGCTCCATGGATTATCTAGTTGGGCCAAAACCCATATGATGCTCCATGGATGCTCCATGGTGTATTTGAACCCATGGATCCAAGGAAATGGAAAGTCATGACAATTAGGGTTTACCCTAATTGTATAACTATATAAGCATCTTATTCTTGAGGAAAATCGGCCACTAGTGAAACTAAGAAAGGGCTAGCTGATTTCATGAAGTGTAGAATTCTATCAAGTTATTCCAAGTGTATTTGGTGTTGTGTGAACCATTTGAGGTGTCACACTTGGGGCACTAGGCACTCAAGCTTCATGAAGACATTCTACATCAAAGAGGTATGTATTTTATCTTGTTATATTGATAGTTTTGTATGCTAGATTAGGATAATACCTTGGATGTTCATATTTGCATGTATAATAGAGAAAACATAGATCCAAGGTATTTAGGGTTGCATGTACACTTAGGAGTGTTAGAATGCTCATAACCCAACAGGCTCATCGACCTTCATGTTCTTTTCTATTCCTAATTTCGGGACAAAATCCTCTAAAAGAGGGGAGGATTGTAACGATTCGAATTTTACTTTTCATCATCATGGTTATTTCTTTTTCCATTCCCATGTTAAAATTTATCTATTTTTCTCATATTTGTGGCCAATTAAAGGGGCCAAAGTGTAAAGAAATGAAACTTGATCATGTTTTAGGCTCACGGGTTAATTTTGGCATACTTTAAGGACATATACTTTTAATATGGATATTTAATCATTTCTAACCCTAAAATCCAAGAAACATAACTTATTTGTAGCTAACAAATCCTAATCTGATTAAGTCACTTGTGTGCTTACCATATTTGGAGTAGTAATTGTAAAAGTGAAGATTTTTTGATTTAATGGTTGAGTTTTAGTGGTGTTCCTTGGATTTATTTCCCTCTATCTCGTCCTTGGTATTGTCACAGTTTTTCAAAGAGGTATGAAACCCAAATTTTACGGGTTATGCACCCTATTTAAAAACTTTAATCTTCATAGGCTAGCCTCATTTAGAAACTGCAAGTCAAATACCCTAAATCTCAAAACCCTAATGCCTTGTGTGAACTTGTGAGTCATTTTGAGAGAAAACTTGTGTATTTGAAACTTGTCGAAGAAGGAGAAGCTTGAGGGCCCAAGAGAAAGCTTTTTGATCCAGAAACATCACTTCATTTGCATTATTTTCTGCTAAGCAAGTCTCAAAATTGCTTAATGGTTACTTAGATCTCTTCATTGTCACTTTTACTGGGTTTTTGTCCATGTAGCATGGTCCTTGGGAAACAGATGTCCCAAGTTAGTATACTTCCAGATCCAGAACCTTGAAGGGCTTTCATGGCATAAAGGTGCAAACTTTATGGATATTGAAGCCCCATGCAAGCTTTAGGATGTCATTTTGGCAATTTAAGCTCCAAAAGGCTATGCATGGAGAGAAAGGCAGAGACTTTATGTGTTCAAGTAGTGTATAGGGTCTAGATCTCAGTTTGTATGCCTTAGCTTGAAGTATTAATGGATTTTGAATAAAGATATTGGTCTTAATGAGTTAGGGTTTGAGCTAAATCCATTAAGGAAGACTATTAATGGGTCTAGGTTGAAACTTTACCCTAAAAAGGGCATTTTCAGTATACATATGAACTATGTAGCTTAGATCTGAAGGATAGGAGCTTAATCTATTAAGATAGCTTAACAGACTGAAGAATTTGATGAGTTCATAGAGGAACTCGACGAGTTCATAGAGGAACTCGATGAGTTCATATAGGAACTCAACAAGTTGGGTCGAAGTTTCCCGATTTTGTAAAAGGAAGAACTCGAAGACTTCAAGTGTGACTCGACGAGTTGACTGGTAAAGTCTGGATTATATTAATATGAGAAACTTGATGAGTTGTGAAAGAAATCGACAAGTTGGATCGCTATTTCAGGGTTTTCTGATTTATGGAACTCGACAAGCTGATGAGTCAGCTTGGCGAGTTGAGTTAACCCATAATGAGGACATTAACTAGAATATTTGAATTTGACCAGGATGTTGACTTGGACATTAACTTTGACCAAAGTTAACCCTTAAGGGTAGGGGGGTTATGAGTATGAAATGGAAATTATAGAAAATCTTCTATGTGTAGGAGCTTGAGTGGGGTTGATTTCAGAGTCGGGGATAGTTCAACTACTTTGCAACGTTTGAGGTAAGTTACCTTCCAGTAGATGTGGGTTGAAGGCACTAATGCCGACCCACTAGTAGTTAACTATAGTTGAGATGATTGTCTTTATGACAATTATCTGGTATGCCAGTATCTGTTATGCTTTATGTGGTAGTATGATATGATATTATGTGATATCGATAGGAGGGGTGAAATAGCCCATGTTACAGGTTGAAAGACTCTGAATGGGTAGGCCATGACCGGTATATGTTAGGCAGTATGTGAGTTATATGTTTATGTACAAGGATGATATGTGGTAGTGGTAGGTTTGCAATAGTTCGTGTTACCAGTTGAATGAGACAAAAGGGGTAGGCCAACACCCAGATATTCTAGGCAGTTATCGATTGAAAGAGACCGAATGGGTAGGCTAGCACCCTGATATGCTAGGCAGTTACCTGTTGAAAAAGACCGAAGGGGTAGACCAGCACCCAAATATGCTAGGAAGTATGTGTATTGTATGGCATGTGGTATGATGGGGAAACTAACTAAGATTTGTGCTTACAATTTTCAGTTTTGGTTTCAGGTACTTCCTCTTAGAAAGGAAAGGTGCCGACATGATCGTAGCACATCACACTACATTTTCCGCATTGGAGATCTTTGGGATTTTTACTCTAAAATTTTCAGACAACTGGTTTTATAATTATTATATTAAAAATGAAATTTTTGGCCGCAAATTTTGGGATGTTACAAGATGGTATCAGAGCCTTGATTTAAGGGATTCAGACACACCTTTGTAATGTCTAGACTTAAAGCTTGGGTGTGAGAAATTTTTATAATAAAAAACGATTTTTCTAAAATGTAAAATTAAGGGTTTTGAGAATGAACAAGAAGTGTGATGCATGTAATCTGTCGAGCTCAAGTAAGTTTTCTCCAAGGTACCTAAACATGTTTGTTATGGTATATTATATGATTATGAGGACTGCATGCTACATTAGGGCTAAGGATCTAGGGAGGATGCCTTATATGCTTACTGTATATGTATGCTAGATTAGGGCTAAGGATCTAGGATAACACCTTATGTTCCTGCTATATGTGTTTGTTGAACTGGATGATAGTACTGACCAGTCAGAGATATGATAGCCTGATTATGATATGCTTGGTTTTGGTTACTCAATGCTTGAATGTTGCTTTCTTTGTGCTTTAAGGAGTCCTAGTTATCTTGAACTAACTAGTAACCAAATATGTTAAGTTACATATTAAGAGGACTAAATAATTTCAGAAGGTTATGCTTAGCCCTATTTTGCAGCTCTCTTCTGAGTCTAATTCGAAGAATTATCTGGAATTAGTAATATGTAATGGTATTCGCGAGCTAGTTAGGAAAAGGTAGCAGGGACTTCTTATGCAGTTGATGGCAGAGAGTGGGTTGGAGTTTACCCTACGGTAAGCCTAGGATGAGATTAGTATGGAGAGAAGTAGTAGTGAAAGGGACTTGGTGGAGTTGAGGAAACTCTTGAGGAAAGTATGGATAGATGTTGAAGGTAGTATGGGCCCGTACTACTGAAATCCGAGGATACGTACTCGAATCAAGGAAAGATGAGATTAAACCAGGGCACTTGTGGTGAGTATAAGGTCTCTCGATATTGTGTATGACCTTGATGATTGTGTGTTTTGTTTCAGAATGGTGGTGACACGTCACGAGCAGGAGGTTTAGGGTCTAGGTCAAGTTCGGGTAAAGGATCTGAACCAGTTGATAATAGATTGCGCGAGCTCATTGCACCCGAGATTACGAGAGGCATCCTTGAGATGACCCCGGTGATTTTTGAATTGATCAAGGAGGGTATTATTGAGTTGATGAAGGATCGCCTTAGGGTATTCAGGAGCGACATTGCACCAGGCCAGTCAGGGACTTGCACACTCTCCTTCAAGGATATCAGGGGATATGGAGCGCCAGGTTTCAGCAAGGTAAAGGACCCCATTACAGTGAGCCTATGGATCATGGACATCAAGTATGTGCAGGTGACAAGCTTCTTCCCTAAGGGGTCGAATCTCAAGTTTAATGATGGTTGTTTGAAAGAGTTGGCTAGAGGATAGTGGGAGGCGGTCAGTGATTCTTTGGGAGCTCCAACCATTAAGGGTACGACCTGGTCGGACTTTATGACCAGATTTGGAGCCAAATTTGCACCGGCTGTGGAGATCTAGTAGCTAGCCAAGGAGTTCTTGGATATGAGATAGACTACTGAGTCAATGGCGGAGATTACCACTACATTCAGGGAGATGACCTTACTAGTGCCTCAGTATGTGGGTGATGGGGAGATGAAGAAAACCTGGTACCATGAAATGTTGAGAGCTGACATTCGGAAACATGTCACTTACTCGGAATGCCCGACTTTAAATGAAATGGTAGTGAGGGCGAGGGGGAGGGAGATTGATATAGAGCACATCAGGAAGAAGAAGGCAGAGACAAGGCAGAGACGTGGTGGATGACTGGGGTTTCAGGGAAGAAACCTAAAGGATTCGACTCTCAGTCGAACAGCCTGCAGGGTCGGAGCCGCTATAGGAAATGAAGAAAGGAGCATAAGAGAGTATGCATATTAGGGGAATCGGGCTGCTATAAGTGCGGGAAGATTAGGCACTTTGGCAGCGATTGTACTGCCCCTACCCCCACCCTCGAGACATTAGACCTGATTGGCTTCCATTGCAATTATAAGGTCCATAAAAATGCCAACAATCCGAGATTGGTATCAACAACGGCAGTAGCTGTGCCAGCTCTAGCGACCCTGCGGATTATGGATGGCAGACAAAGCAAGACAAATGCTATAGTGGTGAGGAGCGTAGCCTTCCAGCTAACTGCCAAGGAGGTGCATGCCACACCGGATGTGGTGACGGGTATGTTTCTTCTCCCTAACTTTTATTACATGTCAGTTTTAATATTTATATTGTATGTATTTTGTTTAGGATCGTTCCATATGAACAACATCCCAGTGTAGGTGTTATTCAACTCTGGAGCTACCTGATCATTCGTGTCTCTTGCACTCAACAAGAAGTTTGATGAGCCTTCAGGCATGTTAGATTGTCCTTTAGAGGTCGAGATTGCAGATGACCGATTCGTTTGGGCATCATAGGTTTATATACATTGTATCCTGATGATGTATGATGAGTGTTACCTTGTGGATTTGGTTCCCATTCCTTTTCATGGGAACAAGGTCATCATAGGAATGGATTGGTTAAGCCCTAATGGGGTGGTGATTGACTGTTAATAGTAGTTGGTTTGTGTCACGATCCCACGGGGAGAGTTAGTGATCCAAGGTGAGAGGCCGCAATGTGGGCCAACTTTGTGTTAGGTAGCGAGGGATAGGTGCTACATTCAGTAGGGTTGCGCAAGTTATGTCACCTATGTTATGGATACCGGAAGAAGGGTAAGGCGACCGTGAGCGATGTGCTAGTTTGTATGGGAGTATCCGGATGTGTTCCCGGAGGAATTGCCTGGGATACCTCCAGAGAGACAGGTGGAGTTCAGGATTGAGCTAGTTCCAGGGGCGGCTCTAATAGCCAAGGAACCATATCGGTTGGCTATCCCTGAGATGCAGGAGTTGTCTACATAGCTACAGTAGCTCTTAGACAAGAGATTTATCAGGTCGGGCAATTCTCCTTTGGGAGCCCCAATCCTATTTGTGAAGAATAAGGACGGGTCACATATCATGTGTATAGATTCCCAAGAGCCGAATACGTTAACAGTGAAGAACTTTTACCTACTCCCGACGATTAACAATCTCTTCGACCAGCTTTAGGGACCATCTTCGTTTTCCAAGATTTATTTGGGTTCAGGCTACCACCATATGATAGTTAGAGATGAGGATGTATAGAAGACAACTTTTTGGACTCGCTACGATCATTACGAGTTTGTGGTGATGCCCTTTAGGCTCACCAATTCTCTTGTCGTGTTCATAGACCTCATTAAACATGTATGCAAACCAATGCTTGATCGATTAATGATAGTTTTTATTGATGACATATTGGTTTACTGTAAGACAATGGAGCAACACGAGGAGCACTTGTGAGATGTGTTAGATGCCCTAAGGAGGGAGAGCTTGTACACCAAGTCCTCCAAGTGCGAGTTCTAGTTGTGTGAGGTGCAGTTTTTGGGGCACCTTGTTAACCAGAATGATATTTTGGGCTACCCGGTAAAGAGGCAAGTCGGGATGAGATAGGAGGTTCTGAAGTCTCCATATGAGCTTCAAAGTTTCCTCGAGCTAGCAGACTATTATTGGAGATTCATTCAAGACTTCTCCAAGATAGCAGTACCCCTGACCCGACTGACGAAGATGGATATTGTCTTTACCTGGGCACCTAAGCAGCAAGCAACATTTGAGACTTTGAGGCAAATGTTTTGCAAGGTGTCAATCTTAGACCTGCTAGAAGGTGTTGATGATTTTATAGTGTACTGTGATGCGTCCATTTTGGGTTTGGGTGCAGTGTTAATGCAAAGAGGGCACGTTATCGCTTACACCTCGAGGCGGCTGAAACCTTATGAGTTGAATTACCCAATGCATGACCTGGAGTTGGGGGTGGTTTTTTGTTGGACCCGATAGTAGAATGGTCCTTTTGGGTTTCCTTCATCGGAGCAATTTGATAAGATGGATATTTGAGAAAAAGGTTATTTAAGATTTATTAGTATATTATATTATTTAATTTGTATTGATCAATAATTAATTTGGAATTAATTTAGTGATCAAAGGAGACTGATTAGGTAAATTAGTAATATTTATAGTTTTGGCTAATGATGCATGTTGATTAGGTATGGGCATAATCTATATGAGAGTCCATGAAGAGTTAGTCCAAAGGGCCTATCATATGGATTATAGGAAAACTTGAAGTTTTAAGAAAATTAGGGTTTTATGTATGAATCCCTAGGAATTCCACACTATAAATTAAACCCCTAGCCTTCCCAAAATCGACCAATTATTCCAAGGTGAAATCCTAGGCGATTTTGGTGCTTCCTAACCTCTCTCTCATAAGCATCCTCTTGCTTTTGGTGTTTGTGGCTTATTTGAGGTATCACATTTGAGGTACTAAGCTCTTGGATGGCTAACTCCTACAAGCTACAACAAAGAGGTATTCATCTAACTAGTTTTATGTTGTAAATCTCAAAATTGTATGCTATTTAGGGTTCATGCTTTGGATAAATGAAAATTGCATGTATAACTTGAGAAAACTTAGATCCAAAGCATTAGGGTTGTATGTGCACCATAGGCTTGTTATAGTGCTCGAAACCCATTAGTGGTATCATAGCCTAGGGTATTTTATGTTATACTAATGCAATTGTATTGTTTTTAAAGTTGAAAAAAATTCATTTTTCGCCTCTGCTGTTGGACTCAACGTGTCCAATGAATGAACTCCACAGTACGACCAACTCGACGACTCCATTGCTTGGCTTGATGAGTTGGATCATCTGTTGGCAGATTTTTTGAGTTTGTGGCCAGATTTGGATTACGATAATTACCACAAACTGTTTTGACTGATAAAGTTCAATTTTTCTGAAAAGGTAATGATTATCCTCATCCAATTGAATTATGATTGTCAAATTTTAAGATAATTACTTAATCTTGTGAAAAATTAATTATGTGTAGAATTTGATTTGAATCATCTTGTTATATGAAATTAGATTATGTCAATTTTGTGATATAGTTAATTATATGGTTAATTTTATTGTTTTCAAATTGAATTAAGAGAGTTTTGAAAAGTTTCAAAATTTTCCCTCAAGTTTTGAAATTTAAAATTTGATAAAAAAAAAAAGTTTTAATTTTGAAATATTAAAATTCTAATCCCCAGAGTTTTAAAAGTGTAAAATTCCACCCTTATATATATATATATATATATATATATATATATATATATATATGTATGTATGTATGTATGTATGTATAAGACAGACATGCTTACCATTAGTTAGCCTCATTAATGAAGTTGGGGGTATAATGAAATTGCCTATAAAATGGCGATTGAATGAGCGTCCACTCTCACCCACCGTTCCCATGACCAATGGAGGGTTGTTAGCCGAGTCGATAGGATAGGACATTAATTCTCATTAAAAAGTATAATGATAATTATAAAAGTACCTAAATATTTTTCATCACTTCCCAATCTTAGTTACTTTCGGAAAATGTGAAAATGGTGTTATTCCGTGAATTTGCGCTTTACACGTTGCCAAGTTGTTAGTGGAGCGTGTGTGGTTAACCGACACACTAATTTAGACTAACAAGGTTGGCAAAGGGTAGCTCCATGTTTGTCGTAGATCGATGGAGTGTGTGTGGTTCACCAACACATTGATTAAGTGATAAATGACATCAAGAGTGCCACACATATCTACATGGTTATTCACACCTTGTTTGTGATCCTCGGTATCCCAATCATAAACTTTAAGGGCATAATCTAGATATAAACATGCCATTGAATCTCAAAGAACTAGAAATTTCATAAAATTTAATTCTTTAAAATTTTAGTTTTGGGTGGAGAAATTGGTAAATCGTCATTTACCAACCTTCAATTATTTTTCAATTGGATTACAACATCGCTCTTCCGAATTGTGAAATATTGTGTTTGGGTACTAGCCTTAGTATTTCATTTGGTTGTTATATTAAGGAATTTCTATCTAATAAAACATATTCTTCTTTTCGGACATTTACCTCAAACAATGCTACGAACTCAAACTCTTCCGACTCTTTCTCCGTTATGAACATATGTGGGAGGGTCATTTTCGATGGGTTGAATTTCAATTATTCGATTCGAGACATTCGCATGGATATTCGATACGAGGCAAAAGAATATGTACTTGACACAGAGCTAAAGGAGATTGATGAAGAAACTGTTACTCCTGAGCAACTGGTTGAGTATAGGGCTAATGAATAGGATACAACAAAGGTGTCGTGCATCATGCTAGACACTATGACTTCTGAGCTTCAGAAGTCCTACGAGAACTTCAGGCATTTTGAGATGTACCAAGACATGATGGAAAGGTACCATCAGAGTGCTCGACAAGTAAGGTATGAAATCATTGCCTTCATGATATCAAAAAAAAATGATCGATGGAAAGTCCATCACGACTCACTTCCAAAGATGAAAAGATATGTGAACCGCTTGATAAAGTTGAACGTCAATTTCAACGAAGAGTTGGCTATTGACTTTAAGCAAGCTTCAAGGCCTACTGAGAACTACTGAAAGTAGTTTAAATGGCAAGTCTATTGTATCCACTCCTACTGATGCTGCCCTAGTCCTTGCAATTGGACATGGGAAGGGAAAGAAGAAGAAAGCTTCCTCAAAGAATCACAAGAGAAATTATCATGATGGATCCTCTTCTAGTGGGTCCAAAGTTGGCTCTGCTACTCCCTCATCTAATCCAAAGGAAGCAAGGTGATTCCATTTTCATGAAAAAGGCGATGGAAACGAAGCTACCCTAAATACTTGCAGAACATTAAGGATGGGAAGATAAAGCCCACCTTCGTAGGTATTTACACTATTCAATGTAATAACTCATTGCATGCTAGTTCTTGGGTCATTGATACAGGATGTGGTTTTCATATTTGTTTTGAATTGCAGGGTCTATGAAAAAGTAGGGATGTGGAGCACGGGAAGATGAACTTTATCATGGGGAATAGGAAGGTATCACCTTTTACCAAGATTGGAGTTTATTCTTTATGTCTTAGTCATGGGTTAGGGTTAGATTTGAACGATTGTTGCTACTCGCCAGATATGGCGATAAAAATTATTTCTTTTCATGGTTTGTATAAATAAGGTTTTAGATTTTCATTTAACAATGAAATTAGTTCTATTAATGCTTTTTGTATTGGTAAATTTTATTTTGAAGCATTACCTTGTAATGGTATATATGAAACTGTGATGGTTGTAGACAACTTAGGAAATAATGTATTGTGTATTTGATTTGACTAATGGTTTGGACAAGGCTTTCTTGTGGCATTGTCCTCTTGAACATGTCAACAAGAAACGCATAGCCCAACTCCAAAAAGGATGGAGTGTTGGAGTCATGAATTAAAGTCGGATGACATGTGCGAATCTTGTTTGCTTGGAAAGATGACTAAGTCACTTTTCACTGGTACTCGTGAAGTACGTGAGGGTTTTTTGGATCTCATACACACCGATGTGTATGGACCCTTTAGATCTACCACAAGGGATGCTAATCTCTTCTATGTAAACTTTACCGAAGTTTATATGGATATATCTACTTGATCAAACACAAGTCAGAAACCTTTGATAAGTGCAAAGAGTTTAAGAAAGAAGTGGAGAATCAATTGGGCAGGAAGATAAACATTTTCCGATCTGATCGAGGTGGTGAGTATCTTAGTATCGACTTCAACGACTATGTTAAAGAATGTGGAATTGTTTAACAATTGACGCCACCTAGGACACCATATCTTAATGGTGTGGTAGAGAGGCGCAATCGAACCTTGTTGGACATGGTTCGTTCCATGATGAGTCATGCTTCGCTACCTATCTCATTTTGGGGGTATTTCTTAGAGATTGCCCCCATATCCTTAATCTCAACCCAACTAAAAAGGTTTACAAAACACCTCATGAAATATGGATAAGGAAGGTTCCCTCATCAGCGTATATCAAGGTTTGGGGTTGCGAGCCTTTCGTAAGTCAAGAGACTCATGGCAAGCTTGAAACTCGTAGTGAGCGTTGTATTTTCATCGGCTACCCACATAAATCCTTTGGATATTTTTTCTATAGAGCTAGTGAGAACATGGTCTTCATAGCATGGAGAGAGTTCTTTCGTGAAAGAGAACTCATATCCAATAGGATAATGGGAGGCAGATTGACCTTGAAGAGCTTCGATAGTTAAGCGATGAAGGAACCTCTAATACTAGCAATCAACCGAAGGATGAGACTCTTGTTGAGCCAATTGATGAGTGCGTACCTATGAGACGTTCCACTAGAGTTAGCGTTGCACCTGTGTCATATGGATTTCATATAACAACTGAATGTGATACATTTATCGGTGATAGTACATTGATAAACTTGGATGAACCTAACAAATACAAGGAAGCCATGGCGGACCAAGAGTCTGCATAGTGGAAAGAGGCAATTGACAGCAAGATTCTTTCCATGTATAACAATCAAGTTTGGAACTTGGTTGAAAATGTACCAGGTCGTAAGATGGTCGAGTGACTGACATGGATGGGAAAGAAAAAACATATAATGCATGATTGGTTGCGAAGGGTTTACTCAAGCTCCTGGACTTGACTATGACAAAACCTTCTCACCAGTAGTAAATATCAAATCTATAAGGGTTATGCTAGCCATAGATGCGTTTCATGATTATGAAATATGGCAGATAGATGTCAAAACCGATTTACTTAATGGGAAGTTGGCTGAAGATGTTTACATGAGTCAACCAGAGGGTTCTGTAGATGCGAAGTACCCTAATAGAGTATATAAGTGTGAGAAATCCATTTATGGATTAATTCAAGCATCTCGTAAATGGAATCATTGTTTCGATGAGAAAGTCAAACAGTTTGGTTTTTTGAGAAGTGAGAATGAGTCTTGCGTATATCTCAAGGCTAGTAGGAGTATAGTTAGGTTTCTGGTATTGTATGTGGATGACATACTGCTCATAGAAAATGATGTTCCAACCTTGCAAGAAGTTAAGTCGTGGATTGGGAACTGTTTCGCTATGGAGGACCTCATGGAAGCTACTAACATTCTAAGGATAAGGATATTGATAAATAGGAGGAAAATACTAATAGGACAGAGACAAATTACTTACTTGGACAAGGTGTTAAAACGTTTCAACATGGAGAATTCCAAGAAAGGAGAATTGCTTATCTAGATCAATACCAAACTTTGTAAGAATCAGATTCTGAGTACCGATGCCGAAATAGCATAAATGAGTCGAGTACCATATGCTTTTGTCATTGGATCGATCATGTACACTATGACTTGTACTCGCCCTGATGTGTCTTTTTCTTTGAGCATGGTTACTCGATATCAAGGGAATCCTAGTAGAGCTCACTAGATAGCACTAAAGAACATTCTTAAGTACATGCGGAGGACTAAGGACTAGATTCTTACCCATGGTGGGAGTGATGACTTGAGAGTGACAGGTTATAGTGACACCAACTTTCAGACCTACCAAGATAATTTCTACTTTCAATTGGCCTGGGTATTTATCCTAAATTAAGGATCAGTAACATGGAAAAGTTCCAAATAGGGGACTGTGGCTGATTCCACGTGAGAATCAGAGTATATAGTAGCAAGAGAAGCATCGAAGGAGGCAATATAGCTAAAGAACTTCATCGGAGACCTTGAAGTTGTACCAACTGTAAGGAGGCTATGGAAATTTTCCGTGACAACAAGGGTGTTGTCACCTCAACCAAGGAAACAAGGAATCATGGTAGATCTAGGAACATCGAAGAAAAAATCACTTCATAAGACATTGAGTAGAAGAGGGACTCCTCGTAGTGAAGATGGTACCATCAGAGGATAACCCAACATATCCCTTTACGAAGGGACTGAGTAGGGTTAAGCATTTGGAGCATGCTAAGACCATTTGCCTAAGAAACAATATTAATTTTAGTGATTATATAGGCAGTTAGAAACTTATGATAAATAAATGTAATTGACATTTGATGAGTAAATAATAAGGGTTTTATTTATAAGTAAAGCTTACTATCTGTTGTCAATTGTTTATTTTATGTTTCACTTTTACATGTTTTGACTTCCAGAATAATATTATTATTCGATATATCCACATTCAATCATACTTTGGAAGTAAGGCATGAGGTAAGACTATCATGAATTGGCTTCTAGATTGTATAAGGTGTTTAAACATAACAAAACTCTACTACAACGTTCATAAGTGCTGTTGAAATAAGATTTGAGTATTGGATTAAAACCACGCTCACATGAATCACTTCATGGAATTTATCACAAGTGATTAAGAGACAATAATATCGTATAGTATTCAAACCAAGATATATGACTTGTTGATTACGAGTTGGTTGTGCATTGACAGTACAAAAATGCATCAGTTACGTGATGTTATAAAATGTGTTGTTGTGTAGATTTTAACAAATAATTACTACAAGCATATAAGTCAAAGTTTATATGTTCCTTTTATCCTAAGAGGATTAAAAGTGATATCATGGGCCCCTCGATGATTTTATTTTAACTTATGTGTCGGCCCCGATCTGGACTCAATTGATGTGTTTAATTAAGTTCTATGTCAAACAAATCAGAAATTGGGAAAAAAAACTATTGGAAAATAAGTATGAATCCATTCCATGTCTTTGTATACACGATATCTTGAAGAACATAGGGTTATATGATCCCTTATCAAAAGGATGGGTTATTGATTAGGTTAGAGTTCGACATCGGCTTTTGGGAGCTACGATTGCAAATCAGATTTTGAAATTACATTGGCAATTATAGTTGTTAGACTTATCCAAGTGGGAGACTATTACATTAGGTGTCTAAGCCCATAAATATAATTGGTACGTACTTGACCTAATATTAGCATTGTCCTTTTGGGTTGCCTTCACTGGAGCAATTTGATAGGATGGAGTTTTGAGAAAGTGGTTATTTGTGATTTATTAATATATTATATGAATAATATATTATTATTTGTTTGGTATTGATCATGAATTAATTTGCAATTACTTTAGTGATCAAAAGAGACTGATTAAATATGCAAGGACTGATTAGGTAAATCAGTAATATTTATAGTTTGGGCTATTAATACATGTTGATTAAGGATGGGAAAATTCTATGTGAGAGTCCATTAAGAGTTAGTCCAAAGGGCATGTCATATCGATTATTGGAATATTTAAGGGTTTAAGCAAATTAGGGTTTTATGTATGAAACCCTAGGAATTGCACACTATAAATTGAACCCCTAGCCTTCCCAAAATTGGCCAATTATTCCAAGGTGAAACCCTAGCCAATTTTGGTGCTTCCTAACCTCTCTCTCATAAGACTCCTCTTGCTTTTGGTGTTTGTGACTCATTTGAGGTACTACGCTCTTGGAAGGCCAAGTCGTACAAGCTACAACAAAGAGGTATTCATCTAACTTTTTTTATGTTGTAAATCTTAAAATTATATGCTAGTTAGGGTTTATGCTTTGGGTAAATGAAAATTGCATGTATAACTTGAGAAAACTTAAATCCAAAGCATTAGGGTTGTATGTGCACCATATGATTATTATAGTGCTCAAAACCCATCAGTTTTCGCCCTCAAGATTTGCCGACACTACCTCTATGGGGTCCGGTGTACCATTTACACATACCACAAGAGCCTGAGGTATCTGATGGACCAGCCAAATCTAAACAGGAAGTAGCAGGGATGGTTGGATTTGGTGAAGGATTACAACTATGATATCCTCTACCACCCGGGGAAGGCCAATGTTTTGGCCAATGAACATAGTCGTAAGGCATTCACAGCCCCGATCAGAGACATCTACTTGAGGATTACAATAGTAACTTTTCTTTTGGAGTGGATTCGGGAGGCGTAGGTCAAGGGTATAAAGGAAGAGAATCGGAAATGTGAGTGGATCGTAGGCTAGGTGGCCTCATTTGATTATGACACTCATAGTTTATTGACCTTGCATCGGAGGGTGTTGGTTCCTTGCTTGGGAGGGGTACGTCAAGTTCTGATGGATCAGGATCTCCATCCATCCTAGGGCGACAAAGATGTATCAGGATCTTCACCCAGATTATTGGTGGCCCTGCATGAAGCGGGACATAGCCTGGTATGTGGAGCGATGCTTGACCTGCAGGAAGGTCAAGGCCGAACACCAAAGACCTTATGGTCAGATGCAACGTTGGACATCCCTAGGTGGAAATGGGAGGATATTTTTATTGATTTCATCACTAATCATCCCAGGACCGTACAGGGAGTGGATTCGATTTGGTTCATCATGGATCGATTGACCAAGAGTGCCCATTTCATTTTGATCCAAGAGAGCATTTCGGCAATGAAGCAGGCCAACATCTGCATCAGGGAGGTAGTAACTCGGCACAGGGTGCCAATTTCAGTGAATTCTAACCGAGATGTACGGTTGGCTTCCAGATTTTGGAAGAAATTTCATGATGACTTGGGTACTCGTTTGCACTTTATCACGTCTTTTCACTCGCAGACGGATGGTCAGAACGAGAGGACCATCCAGACTTTGGAGGATATATTGTGGGCGTGCATTTTAGACTTCGGTGGTAGCTGGGATACCTACCTTCCCTTGGCAGAGTTACGTACAATAATAGCTACCACGCCAACATCGACTATCCTCCCTTCGATAAGCATTATGGGAGGAAGTACAAAACCCCGATATGTTGTGGCAAGGCTGGACAGGCGGTTATGGGAAGTACCGAAGTGGTACTCAAGACGACAGAGAGGATCCAATAGGTTCGAAGTAGATGCTAGACGAAACAGAGTCGGCACAAGAGTTACACCAACAAACACCGATCAGACCTCAAGATGTAGGTCGAAGATATGGTCCTTTTGAAGGTGTCACCGTGGAAAGGTGTCATCCACTTCAAAAAAACAGGGCAAGTTAGGCCCCAGGTATATCAGACCTTTCAGGGTTATAGCCCTGGTGGGCAAGGTGGCATATAAGCTGGAACTACCAGCCGAGCTTAATCAGATCCATAGCACTTTTGATGTCTCCCAGCTACGAAGGTTCTTAATGGATGGATTTGCAGTTGTACCTTTAGAGGACATTCAGGTGGATGATAGCCTGAACTACATCGACAGCTCGGTAACCATTCTTGACAGAAAGACGAAGGATCTAACGAGCAATAGGGTAGAGTTAGTGATGGTGTAGTGGCAGCACCGGAAGGTCTCGGAATAGACGTGGGAGCTTTAGGATGAGATGAGGGAGCACTACCCAAAGCTATTTCCAGACGCAGCAGACTTCGAGGATGAATTCTAAAATAATTGGGGGAGATTTATAATGCTCGGTTCCATGTACATATTTAATTCTCAATTTATTCATTTTTTTATAGAAACTCGTCAAGTTGGAGGCGCCAAACTCATCGAATAGAGATGGGTTTGGACTCTGGTTGTGAAGTCTACTCGATGAGTTGAGGAGCCTCAACTGGATGAGTAGGACTGGCAGAATGAAACCCTAATTTTCAGCTTTTTGCACCCTCTTTAAACACTTTAATCTTCATACGTTGGCCTCATTTACAGCCTCCAAGTACCAAACCCTAAATCTCGAAACCCTAATGCCTTGTGTGAGCTTATAAGTATTTTTTTAGAGACAACTTGTGTATTTGAAGCTTATGGAAGAAGGAGAAGCTTGAAGGCCCGAGAGGAAGCTTTTAGATCCAGAAACTTCACTTCATTTGCATCATTTTCTGGTAAGCAGGTCTCAAACTTTCTTAATGATTACTTAGATCTCTTCATTGTCACTTTTATTGGGTTTTGGTCCATGTAGCATGGTCCTTGGGAAATGGACGTCCCAAGTGAGTATACTTCCAGATCCAGGGCCTTGTAGTGCTTTCACGACATAAAGGTGCAAACATTATGACCATTGAAGCCACATGCAAGCTTTTGGATGTCATTTTGGAATTTTAAGCCCCAAAAGGCCATGCATGGAGAGAAAGGCAGAGAGTTTACATATTCAAGTAGTGTCTAGGGTCTAGATTTGAAGGATAGGAGCTTAATCTATTAAGATAGCTTAACAGACTGAAGAACTTGACATGTTTGTAGAAGAACTTGAAGAGTTGGGTCGAAGTGTCCTTATTTGTAAAAGGAAGAACTCAACGAGTTCAAGTGTGACTCGACGAAGTGATTAGGAAAGTCTCGATTTCGTTAATTGTGAAAACTTGACGAGTTAAATCGCGATTTTCATAGTTTTTGATATATGGAACTCGGTGAGTTGATGGGTCAACTTGGTGAGCTGAGTCAACCAAAAATTTTGACTTTGACCAGAATGTTGACTTTAACTAGGATGTTGACTTTTACTTTGACCAAAGTTGACCCTTATAGGGGGGTTATGTGTATGAAAGGGAAATTAAAGGAAATCTTCTATGTGTAAGAGTTTGATTGGGGTTGATTTTAGATTCGAGGATAGTTCAACTACTTCGTAGTGTTTGAGGTAGGTTACCTTCCATTAGATTTGGTTCGGAGGCACCAATACCGGCCTAGTAGTAATTGATTAAAGTTGAGAAGATTCTCGTTGTGATAATTGTTTGGTATGCCACTATCTGCTATGCTTTATGTGTTTGTATGCTATGATATTATGTAATAGTGGTAGAAGGGATGAAATACTCCACGTTACCGTTTGAAAGAGACCAAAGAGGTAGACCAGCACGCACGTATGCTAGGCAGTATGTGAATTATATGCTTATGTAATACGATGGTATATGGTAGGGGTAGGCGTGAAATACTTCCCATTACCGGTTGAAAGAGATCAAAGGGGTAGGCCAGTACCCAGATATGCTAGGCGGTTACTGGTTGAAAGAGGCCGAAGGGGTAGGCTAGCACCCGGATATGCTAAGCAGTTACCAGTTGAAAGAGACCGAAGGGTAGGCCAACACCTAGATATACTACGTAGTACGTGTATTGTATGGTATGTGGTTTGAAGGGGGAACTCACTAAGTTTTATGCTTATAGTTTTTAATTTTGGGTTCAGGTACTTCATTTTCGAAGGGAAAGGAGCCAACATGATCACAACACATCACACCACATTTTCTGCACTGGAGATCTCTGGGATTTTTACTTTGATGTTGTTTTTGATGGGTTTTATACAAACAATCCTATGTGTGCTTGTAAACCTAGTTCAGATCTATGTTTTCTCTATTAGACATACAACAAATGAGCACAAATAGGAAACCCTAATATGCATCTAATATTTTTGAGAAAAAAAACACATATAAAAGATTATATTACATTCCTTTGTTGCTATATAGTAATAACAATTAAATCTTGAAGTTCCTTTGCTCTAGAAAACAAGTACCACAATTGTAGCACCTCTAGTGGCTCACAAACACACTAGGGTGAGAGGATGAATATAAGAGAAAGGAGAGAGGGTAACTTGCTCCAAACAACTACTCTTCTACGGTTTTCCCATGGTTGGATGAATTCTAGAGCCTAGGGGACTTATTTATACTTTTGGCTTGCTAGGGTTTTAACGTGGAAACCATAATTCCTTAGCTTAGGGCCTAAACAAGTCCATGGACCTCCTTTCCTATAGCCTTGGACGAAAATACCTAGAAACTTCTTGGAATTTTTGGCCCATCCCAAATAAGGGTGATCCAATGGCCCAAAGACTCAAATATCAAATATTTACAAAACAACCCCTGCATTTTTAATTAGTTCCTTTAATCTCAAAATTAATTCCAAATTAATTTCTGATTAAATACTAACTAATAATATGATTTCTAATTAAGATAGTATTCTTATAATATATTAATAAATCATATTTACGCCCCAAAGTATTATTCTTAATAATAAATCAGTCTCTCTCCTGAATAGCCATCATGTCTTGTCACTAGTGTGAAGGCAACCTAAAAAGACCATGCTACTATCAAATCAAGTACATACCAATTATAGTTATGGGCTTAGATACCTAATCCAACAGTCTCTGATGATGTATTGGATCGAGAAATGAAAATGAATCTTAAGAACACAGGGAGTAAATAAGATATTGTTTAAGCTCATATTGTGCTTTACAGTTACAAAGAGAATCTAGACAAGACAGACTCTAAAACAGTTATCTATCTCTAAGTAACAACTCCTATTTATAGAAGAAAACTAAATCATACGAAAATTACTAAGGACTAAGCATCTAGACTTCAAAACATAAATGTCTTAGTAAATAGATAACATACTATTCGAAACTTCTAAAAAACACTTCAACACATTAAAAAAAAATTGACACTAACAATCTTTGCCTTTGTAATAAGTTTTGAAGTTAGTTGATTAACACTTGAGCAGTGTTATGCAAAGTCTTCCGAACTTCAACAATTAAATTCGTATATTGTGCTGTTGTGTACCTTTCCACATCATTAATTTGAAACAAAAATTTTGAATGTCTTCCATTCTTCGCTTTTCCAACAAAAACAATCCCATATGGCTTCAAGCAAATTTCACAGTCAATGTATGAAACTAATCAGCTTTCATTTTCTCCAACGATTGAGGCACAAAAACTTCTTTTCTTAAATACATAGCTAACTCTATGTCAGTCAAAGCAAGACAATCGTAATAATTGTCAATGAAGATTTTATGATGACCCATTCCCAATCTCAACACATCTTTACTTGTTCCCTGAAGAATTGACTCATCCGACTCCTTAATAATATATGCAACTTGAATAAGATCATTCTAGTTCATAAGTGGAAAGTCATCAATGGTGAAATTACATGTGACTTTGTTAGCTCTCACCACATGATATTGAAAGTTTTGTAACATGTTTTCGAACATTTCATCTTTTGTTATACACAAAACTTGAACAATTTTCACACAAGACCATACTTCCTCCTGCTCTTTCCCCTAAACAGCATGAAACTGTAGCTTCATGTGTGTGACATCATCTAGATTCTTGAATTTATCAACAATTTTATATTGGGATGTTATGAACATTGTCTTATTGTTTAGGAAGTAAAGTTGATTCATATTTGAGTTTTCAATATCATAACTCTTTCTGGGTTTCTTCTCAAATTCATGCATTTCATTGTACACCACCCTTGCTTCGATATTTTCATAGCTATGCAACTTTTTGGGATCTCCCTTGTTTAGATGAGGAGGATCATTTTCTCGAAGCCTCAATATACTATGAATCGGTCTCTACCTCTCCATGTCAACCTCCACCTCTGCATTTTGTTCTTCTTTTGACTTTTCCACAACAATCTTTTTCCCTCTATCTTGCATTATTGTGATTTCTTTAGGTTTCGAAGCACTACCTTCTCCACTTAACCCAATTACTATACCTTTCAACACCTGCCTTGTAGTTGTAACAGTTGAAAACATAGGGTCAACTACCGATATGATTGGCTTTGTTACTGGAATGTTTATTGTATAGACTTTTCCAACTACTTGAGCTTCTTCACCATGTTTTCCAGAAGCTCCTTCACATACATACATTGTTTCTCCACCTTGCAACACTATGACGATAGGTGGCACATTTGTTGGTAAAATACTTGCAAGTTGAGATAATGGGGGTAACTGTTTGTGGAGAACAGCTTCGAAAAGAAGAAAATTTTGGGACAAAAATTCTGGGTAATTAAAGGATAGGATTCTGGCTTTGAAACAATGTCTTTCAACTTAGTCAAAAATTTGTTGATTTCTGAGAAGCTTTGAATTTTCCTTTTGACATTTGATCAACCTTAGGGCCAAGAACTTCATAAATTTTGACAAATTTTGTCATTGCATCTGCAATTATGTCCATCTTTTGATTAAGAAAAACATAATCTTTTTGCACAACTACGATCAATTTGCTCATATCCTCCCGAGGTTCCTAAATTTTCAAATTCACATCTTCCCTTACCTTCTTAACATATTGAACAAATAAAATGTGACATTCTTTTGTAACAACTTTCAATTCTTGAAGATCAGAAGAAAAAGTAGACAATTGATTCTTCACACGCTTTTCATTATTCTGGTCTACTTCAGAAATGGCCTCATGAAGATGGTCTGCTTGCTTTTTGAGCATAATATCAACTTCAAGACTGGATACTGAATGTTTCCCTCCTCCATTAGCTTGAATTTACAATAATGAATTAAGTTTTTGATTCGGGATTTTGAATTGTTTGCCAGTCAGTATCATGTTGTTAGGAATATCCTCTTCTTCAGTATCAAACTGAATATCTCCAAATTTTCCACCAAAAACATTTTCATCATCATCAGATGAATGATGGACTTCTGCAGTAGTAACTGGTGGTTCAGTAGATTGGGAAGAAAATAAGGAAGTAATTGGTTGGTTGAGGATATTATCGAAAGTTCGTGAATGTGTTTCAAGAGGATTAGTTACAAATGGAGGCAAAGTAGTTGTTGTCTCTATGGTGGAAGTTTCTAAAGTAGAAGAAACAATGATAGGTGTACCTTGTGACAGAGTGGTTTCAACATTTGTTGTCAATGGAGTGAAACAATAATTGGTTCTGGTTGAGAAACTGAGGAAGATACAACAATCATTTCAATATTTGAAGTATCGACTTTAGATGTTGTCACTAGTGGATCCTGAAGAACTTCGTCTTCAGTAGATTCTTCATTTAACACCAATTTATGAAGCTTCTTTTTATGTTTTCACGAAATATGTTTATCCATATCTTCGGCTTGTCACTTCTTTGATGAAGGTGAGATGGGAACTAGAACTTCTCTAATCACCACTCCTTTTCTTGTAACATGTGGTTTTCGAACCATAGATGGATAAAAACATGGATATTTATCAGAAGAACTTTGTGATCTATGTATAATTTTCTTGATTCTTTTGAACACTCTAGTTTTAGAAGGAACCACCTCCTTTAGAGGTTCATAAGGCTTTGTTTCACTAGTGGTATCCTTAGGCTTTGAGACATTGACATCATCTATTGGTTTCTTCGTTGGAGACTTTGTTTTCTTCTTCTCTTGAATCAGTTTCATAGGACTTTCCTCTACCTTCTTAGAACGTCTCGAACATTTATATGGACCCTCTTCATTTCGAGATAATAAAATTTCTAGTTTCAACCGAGGGATTGATCATTTTCAAATAAGCCTATACAACTGAATTGGAAGAATCCACCTTCCTATGCATACCATCTGAAATCCTACCAACACTAGGAAATTCCTTAACATTATCGTTAACAACCTTCGGAAAATTGTACTTCCAAAATTTTGTTGTAACCTCATCAGCTGGTACTTGAATTCCTTCCTTTTGGTATGAAAATTTAAGAATTAAACTCCAGTATCTTGCACACAAAATGCCATTTACAACATTGATATTTTCCACACTGTTGAGCAATTCCCTCCACATCTGTGTAACATAATGTAACAACCCGAAGTTGTTCATCGCCGAAAACCCATTCTACCCGTATAACTCACCGTATATCGAAACGTTCCGATGTCGTTTTTGGGTTTAGTTAATCAAACTTATATGTTTAATTAATTCTAATGAGTGTCCAAACCTCTTAGGAACTCATGAATTTAGTCCAAAATGTTTATTTCAAAAAGTTTAGAAACGTCCCCGCCGGGTGACGGAAACTTAATCGGGTGCGACCTAAAGCCCCGTTTAATGCCGGTATCGGGTAGAATTCCTCCGTATCCAAGTTTTAGCACCTATATAAACATGTTTAAACATTCATTTGAATCTTTTTCTTCCTCTCTCTACTCTCTCTCTAACCTCTCTCCTAAATCCAAGTTTAAGGGTCCAAAACTCAAATTTAAGGCCTCAAATCTCTAAGGTACCTTCCCTAGCTTGTTATGTAACCTCCCTAGCCTTCAAATTCAAGTTCAAAACATGGAATAGGACCACATTCATGAGTTTACGGCCCTGGAACAATCCTAGGCCGTGAACTCATATGAAATGGGTTTTGAAGCCCAAAAACCCTTCCAAAACACAATTGGACCTTAGATATGGATATATGACTTCATGGAATGGACTTAGAACATTTTAGACATGGATTTTGAGGGATTTGAAGGAGTTTACGGCCAAGGCACATGCTTGGGCCGTAAACTCATGTATATGGGGTTTTTATGACCTCAAACCCTTCCAAAACCTCAACAAGACATGGATATGACTTCTAGAATAATTGCTTCAGCCTTGGAACACTTTAAACATAATTTTTGAGGGCTTTATATGAGTTTACGGCCAAGGCATGTGCATGGGCTGTAAACTCCTTGAAACATGGTGTAAACTCGTTTTAAGGTGTTAAAAACCCACTTTAACACCCCTAAAGCTTTGGAATAATTTTTAGAAGTGCATATAAACAAGTTTTTTGCCTTAAAACACAAGGAATCCCTCTCTAGGAGAGTTTACGGCCATGAAGGGGGTCTCATGGGCCGTAAACTCAAAAAACTCCTCAAAAGTCCCATCAAAACGAATGTAAGGCCTTGGAACAATTTTAGCAATCACATGTGATTTGTTTGGAACCAATAACAAAATTTTTCATGGGTTTATAGGAGTTTACGACCATGAGTCCTATGCTAGGCCGTAAACTCCCTTAAGTAAGTTATTTGGTGTTTAAAAATTATTTCAAGCCCTTAAACCAAGCCTAGAAATTATCCCCTAAGTGTTTCAAGCCATTTTGTGCCATAAATCACCCCACCATGAGTTTACGGCTGTAAAATCATGGGGAGGGGGTCATTAGGGCCGTAAACTCCCTAAGGAGTTTACTTTTGGAGTCCCATTTCAATATCCTAGCTATATGTGTCCCCAAATGTCACCCGGGTCCCTCCAAACACTTGTATCGGGGTGTTTTCGCGACTAGAAGTAATTGTCCCTATCAAATAATCAATCTAAGTCCTAATTAGATACAAATGTGTATCATTACATTATACTTAGGAACCTCTTGCGTTTTCAAGCCCCGTACCAAACTTTAGCATCCGAAATCGTCACATTTCTCGTCCGGTGAGTTCATACCCCTATGCTTTTTCCGTGTTTTTCAATGTTTTCAGGGGGAATACAAGCAAACTATAACTGTTTTCAAAACATAACATTGATGTGATTCAAATAATATCTGGCAAATTTATAAACACTTTTACTCCTTATGTATTATGCTAAGCATAAGGAATGATTTATCAATTACAACTAAATGGATTTTAGTTAAGAATATAACCAAACTAATCAAGTTATTATGGGAATAATTTGGGGTTCTATAGTTCTCTTTATATCATGTACTGATATCTATATAAAGTTATTAGATAAACTATGTTTGATTCAGTTTATCTCCGTACCATTTGAATGTATTGTCAGATAGTTTCATTGTATGTATCTATTTTCACTGTATTATGTTTCATAATCTTTGTATGTTTAATACCGTATGAGAATCCTGTGAATAGTTTAGTACTAGTTTGTGAGTAGTCACTACCCTTTATGGATGATCAGTAAATCCTCCTCGGAAGTGTAACCGGAGTCTCCTGGAGGGAGAGCGAGGAATTTGTGAATAGATCTATTCGGGACTAACAATCCCACACCTTAACTGCTAGCTACAGTTAGGCGGGCACGCTTGGGGTGACAAATTTCTGGATATCATTCGACATCTGACAAGTATCAAGGAGGTCTCGTTGTCGTATCAGCATTGTTACCCGACTCATAATATGTATTAATATAATTTTATTCACAACCTTGGTTTTAGAATTTGTATCTAGTTAGGGATAGTGATCCCATGGTTTTATCAAAACTAACTTTTATCTACTTCAGGATGGTAGTCCCATGGTTTTCAGTCTATTGAACTTGTATCTGGTACGGGATGTTATTCCCATGGTTTTTAGTATGTATATATCTTATATCTAGTACGGGATGATAGTCCCATGATTTCAATCTATATCTTGTAATGGATAGTAATCCCATGGTTTTGAAACTATATCTAGTACGGGATAATAATCCCATGACTTTATCCAACTATCTTATATCTAGTTCGGGATAGTGATCCCATGGTTTTATCAAACAATCTTATATCTAGTTCGAGATAGTAGTCCCATAGTTTTCAATCTAGATTTCCTAGTATATCAAACTATCTTGTAACTAGTTCGGGATGTTAGTCCCAAGGTTATCAAACTACTTTCTATCTACAGTTGGTGTATATTATGGTATTTTATATCTAATTCGGGATAGTAATCCCATGATTCTCAATATATAGTTTTGTGTATTAAACTATACTCTGTGTTATTAAATCAATCTTGGATTTAGGAAAATATGGGATTTTCCTGGGGTTAACATATAACGCGTAATTGAACTGTAGCGAAAGATAACGAAACTATTCAACATAAGAAAATATGGGATTTTCTTGGATAACAAACCTTTTTGGAAAAGTAAAGGAAATTGATACATTTTCAGAAAAATAAGCATCTTATGAACTCACCAGCTTTATGCTGATTTTCAAACCGCTTGTATTCTCAGGTCCAAGTTAGACAGGTACCCGGTGATCTCTTTTGGTGAAGACGGAGTGCGTGGAAGACTCGTCTCATTTTGTTCATATGATATATGTATAACTTTTGTACAATTTGCTTTTGAAACAAATGTAAACTTTCATATATATGTAATGTAATGGTTGTTTACTGTGATTACTATGTACAATTGATTTGATACACAACATGGAGTCCACCCCGGAAATGTTTCTGCCTTTGATTTTCGGGGTGTGACAGATTGGTATCAGAGCCCTTGTTTATAGTGAACGGAGTATACCAAACCTTACATGGTATAAAACTATAAACACTAAAGGGCCTCAGTGCTCTGAATTAAAAGTATCTTCAAAACTATAAGTATTTTCAAAAGTATACAAGTATACCGAACTGTCGAGATCCGTAACTACAAGTAGAACAAAACATAAGTAAATGGGTGTTGTACACTGCGGTTAAACCTGGGCAGTTATGTAGTCGTGTCTAGGATCAATATAGCCTGGCCAACTATATTCATTCGAGACACGGCCAACATGTGCTTGGGAGTGACTGTGGTGTGCGGCATGCCTAAAACTTACCCAATACCCAAACAATGAGTCGTCGTTGCAATGAGACAAGAAATACAATGGGAGTATTTCTCGAGCCAATCCTTTGTAGAAAATCCTCGTATACGCGTTGTTACTTGACCATTCCTCTAGCGATAAAATGTTCTGTCTTGATAACTCTTTCCTGCTTTATCGCTTAGTATAATGCTATATGTGTCTTCATGAGATATCCCATGTTCCATATCTCTTGATTCAATTCAGAGGACTTATGATCCTCTCTTTCCTTATCTTTTTAGATCAAGATGCCTCCAAGAAAGAGACCCAGCTCGAAGAACAACGACAATCCTCCTCCGCCACCACCTCCTCCTCAATTTGATCTCACATCACTTCAGACAGTTCTGACTGCCGCAATGGTGGCAGCCATGTCACAAATGAATCCCGGTGGCTCCGGAGGTGGTCCCCAGCCCCAAAACCCAGAAGACAGCCAGGAACACCAAAGAGGGGGTTCCTATAAAGATTTCATGAACACGAAACCCGCATCCTTCGATGACACTGGAGGTGTCATTTCCCTAACTCAATGGTTCGAGAAAATCGAATCAATCTTCGAATTATGTGCCTGTTTGGAGTCTGACAAAGTAAAGTTCACCGCCTGCACCTTCCTTGACAAAGCCCTGACTTGGTGGAACGGCCGAGTCAAGTCCTTAACTCTACCTGTAGCAAATGCTATGGGTTGGGAAGCTATGAAGGAGCTTCTGCTTGCAGAGTATTGCGCTCAGGGCGAAATACAGAAGCTAGAACACGAACTCTGGAACCTTAAGATGAAGGGTTCCAACATAGCCGCTTATACCTCAAGATTCGATGACCTGGCATTACTCTGCCCGGGAATGGTTACCCTGGAGAGTAAAAAGATCGAGAGATTCATCTGGGGATTGACCCAGCCAACAAAAGGGAATGACTTCGCTGCGAAGCCAGACACCTACGAAAGCGCTAAATGTCTTGCGAAGATCTTGATCGATCACGAAGACAACTCTGATGAGGAAGCTACTATCCCCGAGCCAGTCACCAGTGGAGATGGAAACAAAAAGAAATCTTGGAACAAGCGGAAGGCCCCGAGTGTCACACCCCGAAAACCAAAGGCGGAAACGTCTCCGGGGTTGACTACCACGTTGAGTATCAAATCCAATGTACATAGTAATCACAGTAAACAAACATTACACTACATATATATATATATATATATATATATATATATATATATATATATATATATATATATATATATATATATATATATATGAAAGTTTACATTTGTTTCAAAAGTAAAGTTATACAAAATATACATATGCATCATATTAACAAAAGTTGAGGCGAGTCTTCCACGCACTCCGTCTTCATCAAAAGAGATCACCGGGTACCTGTCTAACTTGGACCTGAGAATACAAGCGGTTTGAAATCAGCATAAAGCTGGTGAGTTCATAAGCGGTTTTGGTTTATTAAAATGTATCGATTTCCTTTAGTTTCCGAAAATACTTGTTATCCAAGAAAATCCCATATTTTCTTATGTGAAGTTGGTTAAGTTATCATTTGTTACCAATTCGATTATGTATTGTATTTTACCCCAGGAAAATCCCATATTTTCCTAATTGTAAGATCGGTTCTATATCACAAAGTATAGTTTAACACACAAAACTATATAATGAAAATCTTGGGATCACTATCCCGAAAGACATATAAGATAGTTTGACACATCTGAAACTACAGGTTTAAGATCATGGGACTGTCATCCCAGACTAAACACGAGATAAGTTGATGTATATATGTAAATATAGATTGAAACCATGGGATCACTGTCCCGAATAAGATACAGATTTGGAAAACCATGGGATCACTATCCCGTATAAGATATAGCTACAAAACCTTGGGATCATTATCCCGTATAAGATATAGATTTAGAAAACCATGGGATCACTATCCCGTATAAGTTATAGATACAAAACCATGGGATCACTATCCCGTATAAGATATAGTTAAAGACCATGGGGAAAGACATCCCGTACAAGTTATAGGCATAAAACCATGGGATCACTATCCCGAACTAGATACAAAATAGTTTGGTTAATACCATAGGATCACTATCCCGAAAGAGATCTAGAAACAAAACCATGGGATCACAATCCCGAAAGAGATATAAAATATAGATGCAAAACCATGGGATCACTATCCCGAACGAGATATAGTTTCTAAACCCAAACTGTGAATAAGCTGATATTAATACATGTTGTGAGTCGGGTAACCATACTAATACGACAACGTGACCTCCTTGACGTTTTTCAGACGTCGAAACGATATCCAGAAATTTGTCACCCCAGGCGTGCCCGCCTAACTGTAGCTAGCAGTTAAGGTGTGGGATTGTCAGTCCCGAATAGATCTATTCACAAATTCCGCGCTCTCCCTCCAGGAGACTCTGGTTACACTTCAGGGGAGGATTTACTGATCATCCATAAATATGTCACAAACCAGTACTAAACTATTCACAGGGTTCTCATAGGATATCGACATACACAAGATTATGAAACATAGTACAGTAAGTATAGATACATACAATGAAATTATCTGACAATACATTCAAATGATATGGAGATAAACTGAATCAAACATAGTTTATCTAATAACTGGCTATAGATATCGACATATGATAGAAAGAACAGTAAAGACCCCCAAATTATTCCCATAATAATTTGATTAATTTGATTATTTCCTTAACTAAAATCCATTTAGTTGTAATTGAATAGTCATTCCTTATGCTCAGCAAAATACATAAGGAGTAAAAGCGTTTATAAGTCTGTCAGATATAATTTGAAACATATCAATGTTATGATTTGAAAACAGTTATAGTTTGCTTGTATTCCCCCCCCCTGAAAACATTGAAAACGGTGAAAAAGCCGTAGGGGTATGAACTCACCGGACGAGATATGAGACGGTTTGGATGCTAAGAGTTGACCCGGGACTTGTAAACACACGAGGTTCCTAATTATGATGTAAAGATACACATTTGTATCTAATTAGGACTTAGTTTATTCATATGATAGGGACACTTGCTTCAAGTCGCGAAAACACTCCGATACAAGTGTTTGGAGGGACCCGGGTGGCGTTTAGGGACATGAATGATGCAAGGGACTTGGGAAATGAGTTGGGACTTCAAAGGAACATCCCCTTTAGGGAGTTTATGGCCAAAACACCCATTCCCCATGAGTTTACGGCCGTAAACTCATGATGGGTGGTTTATGGTGCAATTTGGACTTCCAACACTTAGGGGATACTTTCTAAACTTGGTTTAAGGACTTGAAATGATTTTTAAAACATTAAATAGACCCACTTATGGGATTTTACGGCCTAGCATGGCTCCATGGCCATAAACTCCTATTTTTCCAAGAAAATGATGTTAAATGGTTCCAAAACAAATCACATGTGATTAATAGAATGATTCCAAGGCCTAACATGAGTTTGCATGGGACTTTTGAGGGGTTTATGGAGTTTACAACCCATGAGACCCCCTCATTGTCGTAAACTCTTCTATAGAGTGCTACAAGGTGTTTCAAGGCCTAAAACTTGCATGGAAGGACTTCTAAAATTCATCTAAGGGCCTTAGGGGTGTTTGGTTTGCATTCTAACACCATGAATCATGGAGTTTACGGCCCAAGCACATGCCTTGGCCGTAAACTCACATAAGTCCCCCAAAAATCATGTTTCAAGTGTCCAAATGCTAAAGCCAATGTTCTATAATTCATATCTAAGCCATACTAGTGATTTGGAAGGGTTTAAGGGCATGAAAACCCTAATTATATGAGTTTACGGCCCAATAATGATCCTTGGCTGTAAACTCCTTTAAACATCACAAAATTCATGTTTTAATTGTTTAAAGTCCATATCTTGAAGTCCCTTGGCCATATCTAAAGTCCAAATGAGCTTAGGAAGGAGTTTAAGGGCTTAAAACCCTTCAAAAGGGTGTTTACGGCCTAGGCAACCTCCTGGGCCATAAACTCCAATATGTTGTCCCATTTCATGATTAAATGTCGAATTTGGAAGCCAAATATGCTATAGATTAAGGCTAGGAAGGTACCTTAAGGATTTGAGGCCTTAAAATTGAGTTTTGGACCCTTAATCTTTGGATTTTGGAGAGAGGTTAGAGAGAGAGAGTAGTGAGAGAAGGAAAAGCTTCAAATGAAAGCTAAAACACGTTTATATAGTTCCTAAAACTTGTACGCGGTGGAATTCTACCCGATACCGACGTTAAACGCGGTTTTTGGTTGCACCCGATTAAGTTACCGTCACCCGGCGGGAACATTTTTAAAACTTATGAGATAATTATATTCGGGCTAATTACGAGAGTTCCTGAGTGATTTAGACACCCATTAAAATAAAATAAACATATAAGTTTGAATAATTAACTCCAAAGAGAAAACGGAACGAATTTGATAACGGCGACCTTTTGGGTAAAGCGGGTTTTGGCGACGAACAAATTTCGGGTTGTTACATTATCCCCCCGTTAGAGGGAATTTCGTCCCGAAATTCAAAGAATAAGATATAGATCATGAGTTTGAAATGAGACTCGAATGGATTTGCTACTTCGGATCTTCACTTTCTCAAGTGGAATCGAGTCTCTACTGGGCGTTGTAGTGAATCACTAGGGTTTCGTTGGGTAGAAGCTTCTAAGGATTCGAGACATGATCACTGGATAGATGCTAACAAGTTCTATGACCATCCAAACCCTGAAGATTGTAGAATTATCTCTACGAAGATCTTGAAAAGTATGATGTGGAATTAAACTTTAGACGTTCGAATGAAATTCCCGGAAACTCTTCGGGACAGACATTTAGTAGACGGAGCTACTAACTCCTCGTTTCTCAATGATCACAGAAACGAGGAATGTGGTAATTCGTACCAGGAAAACTCTTGAGTTTTAAAGCATGACACAATACGAAAGTTTGATGCCGAAGATCATGAGAGTTAGGTCGAGGAAAGAGATATAGACAGGAGACCCTCTCGAAATCAGGATAACAACATGAATGAGACTCCGTCATTCCATGTTAAGCGTAGCATCAAAGTATTTTCGCGAAAGGTTTCCCATTTAACCAAATGGAACAGAATAGTCCTCTGGACCGAGGATTCAATCTATAGGTACGAAGTTAGTGTTCTCAATCTCATTGGTTAGTCGTCTCGTGGATACACATTTCGATCACATGCGAAGGATTGAGCTTAGAAAACGTTCAAATAGATAGATAACAGTTTTCCCTCTAAATACTGGAATCGGAAAGAGTTGCAGGTATAAGAGTTATCAAAGAGAGGTATACCTGCGGCGACAGAGGGATCAGTGGTGGTAGCTGCTTTGGGACAGTTCCTTTTGAAGTGCCCTGTTTCACCACAATTGTAGCAGGCCGGACTGATTCCTGCCCCCGATGATTGGTTCGTTGATTTGGCTGGTTTTCTACAAGTTCGAGACAGATGGCCCTTCTTGATACAGTTGTCGCAGCTCCTTTCGCGACATGGACCAGGGATGCGGTGATGGTAGTTGCACTTACCACACCACTGAAGGGTACCAGTGTATCCACTGGTAGGAGTTTGGGCTGTAGAACCGACAGCTGAGACAGCAACAGGGGCAGTAGCAGCATGGACTGCTACCGTTTGCTGTTTCTTAGAAGACCCTTTCGTACTCGGGGCCTTTTGCTTGTTCCAAGATTTCTTTTTACTTTCACCTCCACTTGTGTCCGACTCGGGAGTGGTAGTTTCCTCATCAGAGTTGTCTTCGTGATCGATCAAGATTTTCGCAAGACATTTAGCTCTGTCGTACGTGTCTGGCTTCGCAGCCAAGACATTCCCTTTTGTTGGCTGGGTCAATCCCCAGATGAATCTTTCGATCTTTTTACTCTCCGGGGTAACCATTCCCGGACAGAGTAAAGCCAGGTCATCGAATCTTGAAGTATAAGCTGTTATGTTGGAACCCTTCATCTTAAGATTCCAGAGTTCGTGTTCTAATTTCTGAATTTCGCCTCGAGGACAGTATTCTGCAAGCAGAAGCTCCTTCATAGCTTCCCAACCCATGGCATTTGCTACAGGTAAGGTTAAGGATTTGACTCGGCCGTTCCACCAAGTCAGGGCTTTGTCAAGGAAAGTGCAGGCGGCAAACTTGACTTTGTTAGACTCCGAACAGGCACATATTTCGAAGATTGACTCGATTTTCTCGAACCATCGAGTCAGGGAAATGACACCTCCAGTGCCATCAAAGGTTGTGGGCTTCGCGTTCATGAAGTCTTTGTAGGAACCCCCTATTCGGTGTTCCTGGCTGTCTTCTGGATTTTGAGGCTGGGAACCACCTCCGGAGCCACCGGGATTCATTTGTGACATAGCTGCCACCATTGCAGCAGTCAGAACTGTTTGAAGTGATGCGAGATCAAATTGAGGAGAAGGTGGTGGCGGAGGAGGATTATCGTTGTTCTTCGAGCTGGGTCTCTTTCTCGGAGGCATCTTGATCTAAAAAGATCAGGAAAGAGAGGATTATAAGTCCTCTGAATTGAATAAAGAGATATGGAACAGGGGATATCTCATCAAGACAGATATAGCATCATACTAAGCGATAAAGCAGGAAGGAGTTATTAAGACAAAACATTTTATCGCTAGCGGAATGATCAAGTAACATCGAGTATACGAGCATTTTCTACGAAGGATTGGCTCGAGAAATACTCCCATAGTATTTCATGGTTCGCTACAGCGACGATTTGTTGTTTGAGATATTAGGTAAGTTTTAGGTATGATGCGTACCACAGTCACTCCCAAGCACATGTTGGCCGTGTCTCGAATGAATATAGTTGGCCAGGCTATATTGATCCTAGACACGACTACATAACTGCCCAGGTTTAACCGCCGTGTACAACACCCAATTACTTATGTTTTGTTCTACTTGAAGTTACGGATTTCGACGGTTCGGTATACTTGTATACTTTTGAAAATACTTATGGTTTTGAAGATACTTTTATTTCAGAGCACTGAGGCCCTTTCGTGTTTATAGTTTTATACCATGTAAGGTTTGGTATACTCCGTTCACTATAAACAAGGGCTCTGATACCAATCTGTCACACCCCGAAAACCAAAGGCGGAAACGTCTCCGGGGTTGACTACCACGTTGAGTATCAAATCCAATGTACATAGTAATCACAGTAAACAAACATTACATTACATATATATGAAAGTTTACATTTGTTTCAAAAGTAAAGTTATACAAAATATACATATGCATCATATTAACAAAAGTTGAGGCGAGTCTTCCACGCACTCCGTCTTCATCAAAAGAGATCACCGGGTACCTGTCTAACATGAACCTGAGAATACAAGCGGTTTGAAAATCACCATAAAGCTGGTGAGTTCATAAGCGGTTTTGGTTTATGAAAATGTATCGATTTCCTTTAGTTTCCGAAAATACTTGTTATCCAAGAAAATCCCATATTTTCTTATGTGAAGTTGGTTAAGTTATCATTTGTTACCAATTCGATTATGTATTGTATTTTACCCAAGGAAAATCCCATATTTTCCTAATTGTAAGATCGATTGTATATCACAAAGTATAGTTTAACACACAAAACTATATAATGAAAATCTTGGGATCACTATCCCGAAAGACATATAAGATAGTTTGACACATCTGAAACTACAGGTTTAAGATCATGGGACTGTCATCCCGGACTAAACACGAGATAAGTTGATGTATATATGTAAATATAGATTGAAACCATGGGATCACTATCCCGAATAAGATACAGATTTGGAAAACCATGGGATCACTATCCCGTATAAGATATAGATACAAAACCTTGGGATCATTATCCCGTATAAGATATAGATTTAGAAAACCATGGGATCACTATCCCGTATAAGTTATAGATACAAAACCATGGGATCACTATCCCGTATAAGATATAGTTAAAGACCATAGGGAAAGACATCCCGTACAAGTTATAGGCATAAAACCATGGGATCACTATCCCGAACTAGATACAAAATAGTTTGGTTAATACCATGGGATCACTATCCCGAAAGAGATCTAGAAACAAAACCATGGGATCACAATCCCGAAAGAGATATAAAATATAGATGCAAAACCATGGGATCACTATCCCGAACGAGATATAGTTTCTAAACCCAAACTGTGAATAAGCTGATATTAATACATGAGAGTCGGGTAACCATACTAATACGACAACGTGACCTCCTTGACGTTTGTCGGACGTCGAAACGATATCCAGAAATTTGTCACCCCAGGCGTGCCCGCCTAACTGTAGCTAGCAGTTAAGGTGTGGGATTGTCAGTCCCGAATAGATCTATTCACAAATTCCGCGCTCTCCCTCCAGGAGACTCTGGTTACACTTCCGGGGAGGATTTACTGATCATCCATAAAGGGTAGTGACTATCTCACAAACCAGTACTAAACTATTCACAGGGTTCTCATAGGATATCGACATACATAAGATTATGAAACATAGTACAGTAAGTATAGATACATACAATGAAATTATCTGACAATACATTCAAATGATACGGAGATAAACTGAATCAGACATAGTTTATCTAATAACTGGCTATAGATATCGACATATGATAGAAAGAACAGTAAAGACCCCCAAATTATTCCCATAATAATTTGATTAATTTGATTATTTCCTTAACTAAAATCCATTTAGTTGTAATTGAATAGTCATTCCTTATGCTCAGCAAAATACATAAGGAGTAAAAGAGTTTATAAGTTTTTCAGATATAATTTGAAACATATCAATGTGATGATTTGAAAACAGTTATAGTTTGCTTGTATTCCCCCCCTGAAAACATTGAAAACCGTGAAAAAGTCGTAGGGGTATGAACTCACCGGACGAGATATGAGACGGTTTGGATGCTAAGAGTTGACCCGGGACTTGTAAACACACGAGGTTCGTAATTATGATGTAAAGATACACATTTGTATCTAATTAGGACTTAGTTTATTCATATGATATGGACACTTGCTTCAAGTCGCGAAAACACTCTGATACAAGTGTTTGGAGGGACCCGGGTGGCGTTTATGGACATGTATGATGCAAGGGACTTGGGAAATGAGTTGGGACTTCAAAGAAACATCCCCTTTAGGGATTTTATGGCCAAAACACCCATTCCCCATGAGTTTACGGCCGTAAACTCATGATAGGTGGTTTATGGTGCAATTTGGACTTCCAACACTTAGGGGATACTTTCTAAACTTGGTTTAAGGACTTGAAATGATTTTTAAAACATCAAATAGACCCACTTATGGGAGTTTACGGCCTAGCATGGCTCCATGGCCATAAACTCCTATTTTTCCAAGAAAATGATGTTAAATGGTTCCAAAACAAATCACATGTGATTAATAGAATTATTCCAAGGCCTAACATGAGTTTGCATGGGACTTTTGAGGGGTTTATGGAGTTTACGGCCCATGAGACCCCCTCATGGCCGTAAACTCTTCTATAGAGTGCTACAAGGTGTTTCAAGGCCTAAAACTTGCATGGAAGGACTTCTAAAATTCATCTAAGGGCCTTACGGGTGTTTGGTTTGCATTCTAACACCATGAATCATGGAGTTTACGGCCCAAGCACATGCCTTGGCCGTAAACTCACATAAGTCCCCCAAAAATCATGTTTCAAGTGTCCAAATGCTAAAGCCAATGTTCTATAATTCATATCTAAGCCATACTAGTGATTTGGAAGGGTTTAAGGGCATGAAAACCCTAATTATATGAGTTTACGGCCCAAGAATGATCCTTGGCCGTAAACTCCTTTAAACATCACAAAATTCATGTTTTAATTGTTTAAAGTCCATATCTTGAAGTCCCTTGGCCATATCTAAAGTCCAAATGAGCTTAGGAAGGAGTTTAAGGGCTTAAAACCCTTCAAAAGGGTGTTTACGGCCTAGGCAACCTCCTGGGCCGTAAACTCCAATATGTTGTCCCATTTCATGATTAAATGTCGAATTTGGAAGCCAAATATGCTATAGATTAAGGCTAGGAAGGTACCTTAAGGATTTGAGGCCTTAAAATTGAGTTTTGGACCCTTAATCTTTGGATTTTGGAGAGAGGTTAGAGAGAGAGTAGTGAGAGAAGTAAAAGCTTCAAATGAAAGCTAAAACATGTTTATATAGTTCCTAAAACTTGTACGCGGTGGAATTCTACCCGATACCGACGTTAAACGCGGTTTTTGGTTGCACCCGATTAAGTTACCGTCACCCGGCGGGAACATTTTTAAAACTTATGAGATAATTATATTCGGGCTAATTACGAGAGTTCCTGAGTGATTTAGACACTCATTAAAATAAAATAAACATATAAGTTTGAATAATTAACTCCAAAGAGAAAACGGAACGAATTTGATAACGGCGACCTTTCGGGTAAAGCGGGTTTTGGCGACGAACAAATTTCGGGTTGTTACATTATCCCCCCGTTAGAGGGAATTTCGTCCCGAAATTCAAAGAATAAGATATAGATCATGAGTTTGAAATGAGACTCGAATGGATTTGCTACTTTGGATATTCACTTTCTCAAGTGGAATCGAGTCTCTACTGGGCGTTCTAGTGAATCACTAGGGTTTCGTTGGGTAGAAGCTTCTAAGGATTCGAGACATGATGTACTGGATAGATGCTAACAAGTTCTACGACCATCCAAACCCTGAATATTGTAGAATTATCTCTACGAAGATCTCGAAAAGTATGATGTGGAATTAAACTTTAGACGTTCGAATGAAATTCCCGGAAACTCTTCGGGACAGACATTTAGTAGAAGGAGCTACTAACTTCTCGTTTCTCAATGATCACAGAAACGAGGAATGTGGTAATTCGTACCAGGAAAACTCTTGAGTTTTAAAGCATGACACAATACGAAAGTTTGATGCCGAAGATCATGAGAGTTAGGTCGAGGAAAGAGATATAGACAGGCGACCCTCTCGAAATCAAGATAACAACATGAATGAGACTCCGTCATTCCATGTTAAATGTAGCATCAAAGTATTTTCGCGAAAGGTTTCCCATTTAACCGAATGGAACAGAATAGTCCTCTGGACCGAGGATTCAATCTATAGGTACGAAGTTAGTTCTCAATCTCATTGGTTAGTCGTCTCGTGGATACACATTTCGATCACATGCGAAGGATTCAGCTTAGAAAACGTTCAAATAGATAGATAACAGTTTTCCCTCTAAATACTGGAATCGGAAAGAGTTGCAGGTATAAGAGTTATCAAAGAGAGGTATACCTGCGGCGACAGAGGGATCAGTGGTGGTAGCTGCTTTGGGACAATTCCTTTTGAATTGCCCTGTTTCACCACAATTGTAGCAGGCCGGACTGATTCCTGCCCCCGATGATTGGTTTGTTGATTTGGCTGGTTTTCTACAAGTTCGAGATAGATGGCCCTTCTTGATACAGTTGTCGCAGCTCCTTTCGCGACATGGACCAGGGATGCGGTGATGGTAGTTGCACTTACCACACCACTGAAGGGTACCAGTGTATCCACTGGTAGGAGTTTGGGCTGTAGAACCGACAGCTGAGACAGCAACAGGGGCAGTAGCAGCATGGACTGCTACCGTTTGCTGTTTCTTAGAAGACCCTTTCGTACTCGGGGCCTTTCTCTTGTTCTGAGATTTCTTTTTTACTTTCACCTCCACTTGTGTTCGACTCGGGAGTGGTAGTTTCCTCATCAGAGTTGTCTTCGTGATCGATCAAGATTTTCGCAAGACATTTAGCGCTGTCGTACGTGTCTGGCTTCGCAGCCAAGACATTCCATTTTGTTGGTTGGGTCAATCCCCAGATGAATCTTTCGATCTTTTTACTCTCCGGGGTAACCATTCCCGGACAGAGTAAAGCCAGGTCATCGAATCTTGAAGTATAAGCTGTTATGTTGGAACCCTTCATCTTAAGATTCCAGAGTTCGTGTTCTAATTTCTGAATTTCGCCTCGAGGACAGTATTCTGCAAGCAGAAGCTCCTTCATAGCTTCCCAACCCATGGCATTTGCTACAGGTAAGGTTATGGATTTGACTCGGCCATTCCACCAAGTCAGGGCTTTGTCAAGGAAAGTGCAAGCGGCAAACTTGACTTTGTCAGACTCCGAACAGGCACATATTTCGAAGATTGACTCGATTTTCTCGAACCATCGAGTCAGGGAAATGACAGCTCCAGTGTCATCAAAGGTTGTGGGCTTCGCGTTCATGAAGTCTTTGTAGGAACCCCCTTTTCGGTGTTCCTGGCTGTCTTCTGGATTTTGAGGCTGGGAACCACCTCCGGAGCCACCGGGATTCATTTGTGACATAGCTGCCACCATTGCAGCAGTCAGAACTGTTTGAAGTGATGCGAGATCAAATTGAGGAGAAGGTGGTGGCGGAGGAGGATTATCGTTGTTCTTCGAGCTGGGTCTCTTTCTCGGAGGCATCTTGATCTAAAAAGATCAGGAAAGAGAGGATTATAAGTCCTCTGAATTGAATCAAGAGATATGGAACAGGGGATATCTCATCAAGACAGATATAGCATCATACTAAGTGATAAAGCAGGAAGGAGTTATTAAGACAGAACATTTTATCGCTAGGGGAATGATCAAGTAACATCGCGTATACGAGGATTTTCTACGAAGGATTGGCTCGAGAAATACTCCCATAGTATTTCATGGTTCGCTGCAGCGACGATTTGTTGTTTGAGATATTAGGTAAGTTTTAGGCATGATGCGTACCATAGTCACTCCCAAGCACATGTTGGCTGTGTCTCGAATGAATATAGTTGGCCAGGCTATATTGATCCTAGACACGACTACATAACTGCCCAGGTTTAACCGCCGTGTACAACACCCAATTACTTATGTTTTTTTCTACTTGAAGTTACGGATTTCGACGGTTCGGTATACTTGTATACTTTTGAAAATACTTATGGTTTTGAAGATACTTTTATTTCAGAGCACTGAGGCCCTTTCGTGTTTATAGTTTTATACCATGTAAGGTTTGGTATACTCCGTTCACTATAAACAAGGGCTCTGATACCAATCTGTCACACCCCGAAAACCAAAGGCGGAAACGTCTCCGGGGTTGACTACCACGTTGAGTATCAAATCCAATGTACATAGTAATCACAGTAAACAAACATTACATTACATATATATGAAATTTTACATTTGTTTCAAAAGTAAAGTTATACAAAATATACATATGCATCATATTAACAAAAGTTGAGGCGAGTCTTCCACGCACTCCGTCTTCATCAAAAAAGATCACCGGGTACCTGTCTAACATGGACCTGAGAATACAAGCGGTTTGAAAATCAGCATAAAGCTGGTGAGTTCATAAGCGGTTTTGGTTTATGAAAATGTATCGATTTCCTTTAGTTTCCGAAAATACTTGTTATCCAAGAAAATCCCATATTTTCTTATGTGAAGTTGGTTAAGTTATCATTTGTTACCAATTCGATTATGTATTGTATTTTACCCCAGGAAAATCCCATATTTTCCTAATTGTAAGATCGATTGTATATCACAAAGTATAGTTTAACACACAAAACTATATAATGAAAATCTTGGGATCACTATCCCGAAAGACATATAAGATAGTTTGACACATCTGAAACTACAGGTTTAAGATCATGGGACTGTCATCCCGGACTAAACACGAGATAAGTTGATGTATATATGTAAATATAGATTGAAACCATGGGATCACTATCCCGAATAAGATACAGATTTGGAAAACCATGGGATCACTATCCCGTATAAGATATAGATACAAAACCTTGGGATCATTATCCCGTATAAGATATAGATTTAGAAAACCATGGGATCACTATCCCGTATAAGTTATAGATACAAAACCATGGGATCACTATCCCGTATAAGATATAGTTAAAGACCATAGGGAAAGACATCCCGTACAAGTTATAGGCATAAAACCATGGGATCACTATCCCGAACTAGATACAAAATAGTTTGGTTAAAACCATGGGATCACTATCCCGAACGAGATATAGTTTGGTTAAAACCATGGGATCACTATCCCGAATGAATATAGATGCAAAACCATGGGATCACTATCCCGAACGAGATATAGTTTCTAAACCCAAACTGTGAATAAGCTGATATTAATACATGTTGTGAGTCGGGTAACCATACTAATACGACAACGTGACCTCCTTGACGTTTGTCAGACGTCGAAACGATATCCAGAAATTTGTCACCCCAGGCGTGCCCGCCTAACTGTAGCTAGCACTTAAGGTGTGGGATTGTCAGTCCCGAATAGATCTATTCACAAATTCCGCGCTCTCCCTCCAGGAGACTTTGGTTACACTTCCGGGGAGGATTTACTGATCATCCATAAAGGGTAGTGACTATCTCACAAACCAGTACTAAACTATTCACAGGGTTCTCATAGGATATCGACATACATAAGATTATGAAACATAGTACAGTAAGTATAGATACATACAATGAAATTATCTAACAATACATTCAAATGATATGGAGATAAACTGAATCAAACATAGTTTATCTAATAACTGGCTATAGATATCGACATATGATAGAAAGAACAGTAAAGACCCCCAAATTATTCCCATAATAATTTGATTAATTTGATTATTTCCTTAACTAAAATCCATTTAGTTGTAATTGAATAGTCATTCCTTATGCTCAGCAAAATACATAAGGAGTAAAAGAGTTTATAAGTTTGTCAGATATAATTTGAAACATATCAATGTTATGATTTGAAAACAGTTATAGTTTGCTTGTATTCCCCCCTGAAAACATTGAAAACGGTGAAAAAGCCGTAGGGGTATGAACTCACTGGACGAGATATGAGACGGTTTGGATGCTAAGAGTTGACCCGGGACTTGTAAACACACGAGGTTCGTAATTATGATGTAAAGATACACATTTGTATCTAATTAGGACTTAGTTTATTCATATGATAGGGACACTTGCTTCAAGTCGCGAAAACACTCCGATACAAGTGTTTGGAGGGACCCGTGTGGCGTTTAGGGACATGAATGATGCAAGGGACTTGGGAAATGAGTTGGGACTTCAAAGGAACATCCCCTTTAGGGAGTTTATGGCCAAACCACACATTCCCCATGAGTTTACGGCCGTAAACTCATGATGGGTGGTTTATGGTGCAATTTGGACTTCCAACACTTAGGGGATACTTTCTAATCTTGGTTTAAGGAGTTGAAATGATTTTTAAAACATCAAATAGACCCACTTATGGGATTTTACGGCCTAGCATGGCTCCATGGCCATAAACTCCTATTTTTCCAAGAAAATGATGTTAAATGGTTCCAAAACAAATCACATGTGATTAATAGAATTATTCCAAGGCCTAACATGAGTTTGCATGGGACTTTTGAGGGGTTTATGGAGTTTACGGCCCATGAGACCCCCTCATGGACGTAAACTCTTCTATATAGTGCTACAAGGTGTTTCAAGGCCTAAAACTTGCATGGAAGGACTTCTAAAATTCATCTAAGGGCCTTAGGGGTGTTTGGTTTGCATTCTAACACCATGAATCATGGAGTTTACGGCCCAAGCACATGCCTTGGCCGTAAACTCACATAAGTCCCCCAAAAAACTTGTTTCAAGTGTCCAAATGCTAAAGCCAATGTTCTATAATTCATATCTAAGCCATACTAGTGATTTGGAAGGGTTTAAGGGCATGAAAACCCTAATTATATGAGTTTACGGCCCAAGAATGATCCTTGGCTGTAAACTCCTTTAAACATCACAAAATTCATGTTTTAATTGTTTAAAGTCCATATCTTGAAGTCCCTTGGCCATATCTAAAGTCCAAATGAGCTTAGGAAGGAGTTTAAGGGCTTAAAACCCTTCAAAAGGGTGTTTACGGCCTAGGCAACCTCCTGGGCCTTAAACTCCAATATGTTGTCCCATTTCATGATTAAATGTCGAATTTGGAAGCCAAATATGCTATAGATTAAGGCTAGGAAGGTACCTTAAGGATTTGAGGCCTTAAAATTGAGTTTTGGACCCTTAATCTTTGGATTTTGGAGAGAGGTTAGAGAGAGAGTAGTGAGAGAAGGAAAAGCTTCAAATGAAAGCTAAAACACGTTTATATAGTTCCTAAAACTTGTACGCGGTGGAATTCTACCCGATACCGACGTTAAACGCGGTTTTTGGTCGCACCCGATTAAGTTACCGTCACCCGGCGGGAACATTTTTAAAACTTATGAGATAATTATATTCGGGCTAATTATGAGAGTTCCTGAGTGATTTAGACACTCATTAAAATAAAATAAACATATAAGTTTGAATAATTAACTCCAAAGAGAAGACGGAACGAATTTGATAACGGCGACCTTTCGGGTAAAGCGGGTTTTGGCGACGATCAAATTTCGGGTTGTTACACCGAGTACGCAAGGGTCTTCTAAGAAACAGCAAATAGTAGTAGTCCATGCTGCTACTACCCCTATTGCTGTTTCAGTTGTCGGATCCACGGCCCAAACTCCTACCAGTGGATACACTGGTAGCCTTTCTTGGTGTGGTAAGTGTAACTACCATCACCGCATTCCTGGTCCATGCCGCGAAAGGATCTGTGACAACTGTGGCAAGAAGGTCCATCTTGCTCAAACCTACAGAAAACCAGTCAAATCAACAAACTAATCATCTGGAATGGGAATCAGTCCAGCCTGCTACAATTGTGGCGAAGGACGGCACTTCAAAAGGAATTGCCCCAAACTAGCTACAATCACTGATCCCTCTGTCGCCGCAGGTATACTTCTCTTTGATAATTCTTATACCTGCAACTCTTTTCGATTTTAGTACTAAAAGGGAAATCTGTTATCTATCTATTCGAACATTTTCTAAGCTCAATCCTTCATATGTAATTGAAATGTGTATCATCGAGACGACTAACCAGCGAGATAGAGAACACTAACTTCGTACCTATAGATTAAATCCTCAGTCCAGAGGACTATTCTATTCCATTCGATTTAAAGGAGGGAAACTTTTCACACAAATACTTTGATGCTATGATTGACATGAAATGACCGAGTCTCATTCATGTTGTTATCTTTAGTTCCGAAAGGGTCGTTCGTCTAGATCTTTTCCCGACCCGGTTCTCGTGACCTTCGGCATCAAACCTTCGTATCATTACATGCTTTAAAACTCAAAAGTTTTTCCCGATATGAATTACCACACATCCCTCGTTTCTGTGATCATTGAGAAACGGGAAGTTAGCAGCTCTTTCTTCTAAATGTCTATCCCGAAGGATTCCCGGGAATTTATTTCGAACGTCTAGTTTAGTCCCACATCAGACCCTTCAAGATCTTCATAGAAATCGATTCTGCAATCTTCAGATTTCGGATGCCTTCAGAGCTTCGTAACATCTATCCAGTACATCACGTCTCGAATCCTTAGAAACATCTACCCAACGAAACCCTAGTGATTCCTTTGGGGAAACCGAAGTCATTTAGGGTTGGAACCTCCATGGGAGAATCAACTAAGATCATAGATTGAGAGAGAGTCAAAGTATGAAACAAAGACACGTTCCGATAGTGAGGATTCGCTGGAACGCCTAGCAGAGACCTGATCCCACTTGAGAAAGTGAAGATCCGAGGCAACAAATCCATTCATGTCTCATTCTAATTTCATGATCTATATCTTATTCTTTGAATTTCGGGACGAAATTCCCTCTAACGGGGGGGATAATGTAACAACCCGAAGTTGTTCATCGCCGAAAACCCATTCTACCCGTATAACTCATCGTATATCGAAATGTTCTGATGTCGTTTTTGGGTTTAGTTAATCAAACTTATATGTTTAATTAATTCTAATGAGTGTCCAAACCTCTTAGGAACTCATGAATTTAGTCCAAAATGTTTATTTCAAAAAGTTTAGAAATGTCCCCGCCGGGTGACGGAAACTTAATCGGGTGCAACCTAAAGCCCCGTTTAATGTCGGTATCGGGTAGAATTCCTCCGTGTCCAATTTTTAGGACCTATATAAACATGTTTAAACATTCATTTGAAGCTTTTTCTTCCTCTCTCTACTCTCTCTCTAACCTCTCTCCTAAATCCAAGTTTAAGGGTCCAAAACTCAAATTTAAGGCCTCAAATCTCTAAGGTACCTTCCCTAGCTTGTTATGTAACCTCCCTAGCCTTCAAATTCAAGTTCAAAACATGGAATAGGATCACATTCATGAGTTTACGGCCCTGGAACAATCCTAGGCCGTGAACTCATATGAAATGGGTTTTGAAGCCCAAAAACCCTTCCAAAACACAATTGGACCTTAGATATGGATATATGACTTCATGGAATGGACTGAGAACATTTTAGACATGGATTTTGAGGGATTTGAAGGATTTTACGGCCAAGGCACATGCTTGGGCCGTAAACTCATATATATGGGGTTTTTATGACCTCAAACCCTTCCAAAACCTCAACAAGACATGGATATGACTTCTAGAATAATTGCTTTAGCCTTGGAACACTTTAAACATAATTTTTGAGGGATTTATATGAGCTTACGGCCAAGGCATGTGCTTGGGCTGTAAACTCCTTGAAACATGGTGTAAACTCATTTTAAGGTGTTAGAAAGCCACTTTAACACCCCTAAGGCCTTGGAATAATTTTTAGAAGTGCATATAAACAAGTTTTTAGCCTTAAAACACAAGGAATCCCTCTCTAGGAGAGTTTACATCCATGAGGGGGGTCTCATGGGCCGTAAACTCTAAAAACTCCTCAAGAGTCCCATAAAAACTCATGTAAGGCCTTGGAACAATTTTAGCAATCACATGTGATTTGTTTGGAACCAATAACACAATTTTTCATGGGTTTATAGGAGTTTACAGCCATGAGTCCTATGCTAGGCCGTAAACTCCCTTAAGTATGTCATTTGGTGTTTAAAAATTATTTCAAGCCCTTAAACCAAGCCTAGAAATTATCCCATAAGTGTTTCTAGCCATTTTGTGCCATAAATCACCCCACCATGAGTTTACGGCCATAAACTCATGGGGAGGGGGTCATTAGGGCCGTAAACTCCCTAAGGAGTTTACTTTTGGAGTCCCATTTCAATATCCTAGCTATATGTGTCCCCAAATGTCACCCGGGTCCCTCCAAACACTTGTACCGAGGTGTTTTCGCGACTAGAAGTAATTGTCCCTATCAAATAATCAATCTAAGTCCTAATTTGATACAAATGTGTATCATTACATTATACTTAGGAACCTCGTGCGTTTGCAAGCCCCGGACCAAACTTTAGCATCCGAAATCGTTACATTTCTCGTCCGGTGAGTTCATACCCCTATGCTTTTTCCTTGTTTTTCAATGTTTTCAGGGGGGGGGGGGAATACAAGCAAACTATAACTGTTTTCAAAACTTAACGTTGATGTGATTCAAATAATATATGGAAAATTTTTTAACACTTTTACTCCTTATGTATTATTCTGAGCATAAGGAATGATTTATCAATTACAACTAAATGGATTTTAGTTAAGAAAATAACCAAACTAATCAAATTATTATGGGAATATTTTGGGGTTCAATAGTTCTCTTTATATCATGTACTGATATCTATATAAAGTTATTAGATAAACTATGTCTGATTCAGTTTATCTCCATACCATTTGAATGTATTGCCAGATAGTTTCATTGTATGTATCTATTTTCACTGTATTATGTTTCATAATCTTTGTATGTTTAATACCGTATGAGAATCCTGTGAATAGTTTAGTACTAGTTTGTGAGTAGTCACTACCCTTTATGGATGATCAGTAAATCCTCCCCGGAAGTGTAACCAGAGTCTCCTGGAGGGAGAGCGAGGAATTTGTGAATAGATCTATTCGGGACTGACAATCCCACACCTTAACTGCTAGCTACAGTTAGGCGGGCACGCCTGGGGTGACAAATTTCTGGATATCATTCAACGTCTGACAAGCGTCAAGGAGGTCTCGTAGTCCTATTAGCATGGTTACCCGACTCATAATATGTATTAATATCATTTTATTCACAGCCTTGGTTTTAGAATCTATATCTAGTTCGGGATAGTGATCCCATGGTTTTATCAAAACTAACTTTTATCTACTTCAGGATGGTAGTCCCATGGTTTTCAGTCTATTGAACTTGTATCCGGTACGGGATGTTATTCCCATGGTTTTCAGTATGTATATATCTTATATCTAGTACGGGATGATAGTCCCATGATTTCAATCTATATCTTGTACGTGATAGTAATCCCATGGTTTTGAAACTATATCTAGTACGGGATAATAATTCCATGACTTTATCCAACTATCTTATATCTAGTTCGGGATAGTGATCCTATGGTTTTATCAAACAATCTTATATCTAGTTCGGGATAGTAGTCCCATAGTTTTCAATCTATATTTCCTAGTATATCAAACTATCTTGTAACTAGTTCGGGATGTTAGTCCCAAGGTTATCAAACTACTTTCTATCTACAGTTGGTGTATGTTATGGTATTTTATATCTAATTTGGGATAGTAATACCATGATTCTCAATATATAGTTTTGTGTATTAAACTATACTCTGTGTTATTCAATCAATCTTGCATTTAGGAAAATATGGGATTTTCCTGGGGTTAACATATAACGTGTAACTGAACTGTAACGAAAGATAACGAAACTATTCAACATAAGAAAATATGGGATTTTCTTGGATAACAAACCTTTTCGGAACACTATATGAAATTGGTACATTTTCATAAAAATAAGCATCTTATGAACTCACTAGCTTTATGCTTATTTTCAAACCGCTTGTATTCTCAGGTCCAAGTTAGACAGGTACCCGGTGATCTCTTTTGGTGAAGACGAAGTGCGTGGAAGACTCGTCTCGTTTTGTTCATATGATATATGTATAAATTTTATACAATTTACTTTTGAAACAAATGTAAACTTTCATATATATGTAATGTAATGGTTGTTTACTGTGATTACTATGTACATTGGATTTGATACACAACGTGGAGTCCACCCCGGAAATGTTTCCGCCTTTGATTTTCGGGGTGTGACACATAATCCATAGAAAGATCATAATAGATACCAACCACCATGGCATAAACTTCTAATTGCCCTTTATCCAATCCAACGTTCTAGCCAGTAAGACAACGATGATAAATGCCAAACAAAAACTTCCAAATACACAGAAGGATGGACTTCTTGAATTCACTAATCTTTGTAAGAATGGGTTGATAACCCATCTCATTGAACATGTGTAAAACCTGCTCATTTGTGACATTGTAAAAAGGAGGTAAGTTAGGGGTTTCCAGTATTTGACAAAAAAGTTTCCTAGTTAACCGAAACTTCTTCTCTTTGATTAGATTGAAGGTGATATGATCTAATGTTTTGCTATGTGTAGCCATAGAACCTGCTAGTGTAACCAAGACATCGGATTTGCAAAAGAGTTTAACATCGTCGTCTTAAAAAAAATGTTGTAGTGCTACGATTAACATCTTTAGTTCTTTAGGGTAAAGGGTAATATCACATTCAACTTGATAATTATTGCTTTCAAGTTTCATGATGAGTTAGGAAGATACATATTTTGTGGTTTGAGATGGTGTAGGATTTGCCATGATTAGGGTGTGAACATGAATGAATGATTAAAGAGTTCTTTTGTGATTTGGGAATTCTCAGAAACCGTAACCATGTAATGAACCCTTGAAACCCCTTATAGGTGACCCTTGGTTTTGAAATTGAAGTGGGATCAACATTAAATGAAATCTGATGTGGCACCTTGAAAACCGCACCCATACGCCGATAAAGCAGCCATGCATGATAAAGTGAACATCACTTCTCCTTGAAACCCAAACAGAATACAAAACGTCTAGACATACAGCCTGGTTACATGCCCCAATGGAATACTAATTATCACAAACCATCGGAATGGAGGCAAGGTTCTTTCGCTTTTAGGTAGAAAAGCGAAGTCATATGCCAAAAATTTGAAATCTTCAGCCTGAGTTGGTAATATTCAGAACCTTAAGGATTTCGTGAGTGCAATGTATCAAAGAAAAAGATTAGAAGTAAATAAAGAAAAATTTGGACCTGTCATGTTGAAACATGAAATCTTCGACATAAAAGCAGATAAATCCCGGTCACATATTGCTTCGTTATTCATCGAAAGGCCTCTTTTCAATAAGCTTCGTGGGTGGTTTAAAATTTCTTTACATATCAACACATAACATAAATGTGAGTAATTGTAACAGAATTTACTTGTTTGACCAATGTAGTCACCGACAAGGAGTTTATGGAAAAACTTTTGTAACCAACTTTAAGAAACAAATAATACTCACACGGAAATCATTATCAGGAAAATAAAATATTAGCTAGATCTTTTGGGAAACAAATGTAGTGGGTTTTGAACATTTGATTTAGACCACCCAAAATGATTGAATATAATTTGGAGTATCGAAGAAGGGTATAGAAACAAATATTTTGTTAAATCTGGAACAATGTTCCTTGTCAATTCCTTAATGGGTTTGATATTTAGGGTTTCACTTTCATCACAGTCTCATGATGTTAGATCATTAACACATAATATTGATATGTCTAAATCCTGATTGGTTGTACCAGTGATTTCTTGGACATATGTCATTGTGTGTGAAAGTGTAAGAACTTTGCGATCAAAAAGGTCGGTTAAAGAAATTCAAATGTACCACTACTATTTGTTGGACCAAGCAGATTAAACTCATATGAGTAGAGTATGGTAGCTCATGGACTAATGTGAATACAACCTGATTGCATAGAAATTTGCATGATGAAAACTTCATTAAGGCTTCAAAATCACACATTGAGTTAAAGGAGGCTTGACTCAACATGATGTAGCATGCTTCTAGGGACATACTAACTAGTAAAAAGTTTTTTAAAAGTATACCTGAACCTAGAACTGCAAGAATGAGCCATCAATGATATTCACATTAATTTTTAACAACAATTCGAAAAACAACCAACAAACAAACAAGAAAATCTTTTTCGAGTTTTTAATTTTTCGAAATATAAAGACTAAACAAAAGAAAATTCTTTTTGGTATTTTTGATTTTTCGAAATATAAAAACAAAACAAAGGTAAACGCTTTTTGGTAGTTTTGATTTTTCGAAAAGAAAAAAAAACAAAAGTAAAATCCTTTTGGTAATTTTGATTTTTCAAAAAAAAAAATTGAAAACAGTAAAAGTAAATGTACCAAACTTGTCAAGATTTTTTCTTTGTCGTTATACACCAAAATGTCGAAAGCGAAGCGTTGACTATGAACAGTAACAATTAACTTTGACAGCTATCATCCTTTCCCATCTTATCATTCTTTGGAATCACATCCTGGAATTTAACCTCCTTCGATCATTCCTAATCCTACTAAAATTCGAACAAACGATTTTTCATGAACTGGCCTAGTGAAAATATCAACAAGTTGATCAGTTGTTTTCACAAAATAAACTTCGATATTGCCATCGTCAGCATGATCTTTTATAAATGATATCGAAGAGAAATATGCTTACTTTTCAAATGTTGCATAGGATTGTGACAAATGCGAATAGCACTTTGAGAATGACAATACAAAGGTATTTTCTTCATATTGATTGCATGGTCACGTAATTGGCTTTGTATCCAAGTAATTTGAGAGGTGCAAGCTGCAGCAGCAACATATTCAGCTTCTGTTGTCGAACTCAAAACACAAATTTGCTTCTTCGATTGCCAACTTAATAACTTCCCATCAAGAAGTTGACACCCACCACTTGTGCTTTTTCTATCTAGATTGCATCCACCTAAATCCACATCAAAATATGCTTGAATGAAGAATCCTAATTTCGAAGGTTACCACAATCCTAACGAAATAGAACCTTTGAGATACAAAAAAATATTCTTTACTACTATTAAATGTGGTTCACGCGGATTTGAATGATATCTAGCACAATTACAAATAGAAAACATAATGTCAGGTCGACTTGCTATGAGATAAAGTAATGAACCTATCATGCTTTTGTATTATGTAAGATCAACTACTGGTTTATCTAAAGAAGGTGTAAGCCTTGTTCCAGTTGCCATTGGCACTTGCAATTTTGTGCTATTCCTCATTCTAAAATTTTCAAGCAGATTCTTTTGTGTGTTTTTATTGATTTATAAAAATTCATTCTCTATTTTGATGAATATTCAATCCAAGAGAGTTGTTAAATTTGCCCATCATACTCATCTCAAATTTTCTTTTCATTAGATTTTAGTATTCACTAGACAAAGCAGGGTCAGTAGAGCCAAAAATAATATCATCCACATAAATTGGAACAAGCATGAGATGATCCCCAACTTTCTTGTGAAATAGAGTGGGATCAACTGAACATTGTTTAAATTTTGATTGTTTTAAGAATGAAGTTAATGTTCCATACCATGCTCTTGGTGCTTGTTTTAACCCATACACAGCTTTATCTAAAATATAACAATGATCATGATATTCTTCATTAACAAACCTAGATGTTGTTCCACATACACTATCTCTTCGAGTTCGCCATTTAAAAATGCCATTTGACATCCATTTGATAAACATCGAAATCTTTATGAGCTGCATAGGCCAAAAATACTCGAACAGCCTTGAGTCTTGCGACAGGGGAAAAGGTTTCTTCATAATTGATACCTTGTTGTTGTGAATAACCTTTTACAACAAGCCTTGCTTTATTTCGAACAATATTACCATCTTTGTCGGTTTTATTTATGAAAATCCATTTTAATCCGACAATTGACACATCTTTTGGCTTAGGAATTAATCTCCAAACCTTGTTTCTTTCAAATTCAAATTGTATTGCAACAACCCAATCAGAGTGTTCCATTGCAACATTAACTGACTTTGGTTCAATTTTCGAAATAAAAACATTAAACTTACAAAATTCTTGATGAGAATTGAGTACCTCATTCTTTGCACGTATTTGAGCTCTTGTTAGTACTCTTTCATGTAGATTCCCAATCACTTAATCTTTAGGATGAATTTAACTCATATATTCATCGGAGGATATGTTGGAGCAAAATCTAAAGGTGCATCTTCGAACATATCTTCAGTTTCGGAACCTGTAACAGAAACATTATCAATTAAATCATGAAAAGTTAGGTCCCCCCCCCCTCGACCTTATCATCTATTCTTGTATTCTCCCCCTCGAAATAATGATCCCCCTCAACATGAGAATATAAATTTAAGTGTTCCCCTCCACTTGATGATTAAGCATACTTTCGCCATTTATAGAATAAGATGAGAGTATTTGTTCATTAGTTGCATCGGAAGTATTGGTCAAAAAATCAGAATGTTTTGAAAATTCCGGAATTTGATTATCTTGAACATTTATTTCAGCATATGTATCCCGTTCAGGAACACAAAAAATTAAATCGTAATCAAAATCACATGAATCTAGACTTTTATATGTATCTTGTGATTAATTAAGAATTGGTTTTTGTTCGAAACACTTGTAACCTTGTTTGATATAATAATCATCGAAGGTAAGATTGAAAGTTTCTTCAATTTTCCTTGTGCGTCTATTCAACACTCGATATGCAACCGAATTGTGAGAATATCTCAAGAAAATGTCTTCATCAGATTTGGACTGAAATTTCAAAAGATTATCCTTGAGATTCATTATAAAACACATGTAACCAAAAACATGAAATTTTGACATTAGGTTTTCGGTTATTAATAATTTCATAAAGAGTAATGTTGAATCTTCAATGAATTAAAGATCTATTCTGAGTAAAACATGCAGTTGCGACTGCTTCAGCCCACAAATATTGAGGAAGGTTCTCATAAATGAGCATTGTTCGTGCTGCTTCACGAAGAGATCAATTTCGCATTTCGACAACTCCATTTTGTTGCGGCGTGTAAAGTGACGAAAAATTACACAAAATTCCCTTGTCAACTAAAAACGAATCAAGAACCATGTTCTTAAATTCGAAACCATTATCACTCTTGATTTTTCGAACTTTCTTCTTTAAGCTAGTCTCCATCTCTTTAATAAAATCAATCATTAATTGAGCAACTTCGGATTTCAATCTGAGAAAATAAACCCAAGTAAATCTAGAAAAATCATCAACAATAACTAGAATGTATTGTTTCTTGTTGAGAGTTTCAACTGTCGATAGACCACATAAGTCAATGTGAAGTAATTCCAACGGTTCGACAATTTTTGAAACCATGGTAATCGGATGACCCTGTTTATGATGTTTTCCTTGTTCACATGTTGCACAGAGAGTATCGTTATCAAACTTTAAAACAGGTAAACCTCTTACTAGATCTTCAACCACCAATTTGTTCAAATTTCAAAAGTTTAAATGTGAAAGTCTGCAATGCCAAAGCCAGCTTATATTTGATGAAGCTTTTGAGAGTAAGCACACTAAGGGTTTGCCAAAAATAGGATTTATGTCCAGAGTAAACATGTCGCTTCTTCGTTTGGATTTGAGCTAAACTTCTTTTGTATTGACATTCGAAATTATGCTACCTTCTTCATTAAACACCTCTTGATTGCAAGTGCCCACAACAAGTTGCGAAACATTTATCATGTTATGTTGAAGACCTTCGATAGATGCCACTCTATTAATAGTAAACTTGCCATTCATGAATTTTCCATATCCTTTTACCTGACACTTGTGATTGTTTCCAAACTTCAATACTCCTGCATTCTTTAAACTTCAATAATCACACATATTCTCTTGCTTTCCAGTCATATGAGGAGAGCAACCACTATCAATGTACCATTTATCATCATATTGCTTGTTACATAAAACTTGTAATTCATGAAAGAATTTAGGTCCCCAATGTTGTTTGGGTCCTTGGTAATTAGTTTTAAAGACAGAGTGAAATGAAGAACCTAAAACCAAATCATGAACTTTTGATTTGAAAGTATCAATTAAGTCCACATCATTGGACAAAAGAATAGAAACATAAGGTTTCGAAGGTTTAGGATTGCAACTGACATACACCTTTTTTCTTTTCAATTTGTTTTTCAACTAGCTTATCTTTCGAAACTGGTTTCCAGGATTTCAAAGAAATATTTGATTCTTTCAAAGACGAACTTCCATTGGAAGAATCATTCAGATACTTCTTATAAGCTGCTTGAATTTGTTGTTGTGATAGTTTTTTTGGATTGATACATCTTTCCTTTTCCTTCAAGCCAATTATTGATGTTCTTCACATTAGAGAAACCCTTAGTGTATGGAACTTTCAAATTATGTTTCACAAATGGATTTGGAAAATTTGGACGTTGTGGAGTGAAATGAATATTTGATTTAGGATGAAATTTTTCAGGATTTCGATTGTTAACATTGGTTTCAACATTTTGTTTTGTGAAAATCGATTTTGAAAATCTTTTTAATGATTTGGAACACATGTGTGTTGGAAGTATCGATTTTGAGGACATCGTTGTTGTGGATAATGATGAAATTGATTTGTGGAATGTTGATTTTGAAATTTCTTGAATGAATGATTCAAATTTTATAAAAAAGTTGTAGTTGTTTGAGGTTTAGATTTTGAACAAGTAGTTTGTGGAATGGATTCAGACAAAGGTTTTTTAAATTTAGCATGATTTTCTAATTGTCTAACTTTGTTGCTGAAGTTGTCTGAACAGACTTAGACTTTATCTTTTCAGACAAGTTCTTTTTCAAACCTTTTTGTTTCATTCGAGACTCAACAGTTTGCCAGAAAATTTTCTTTCGTGCTTGCCTATTTGAAATGTCATTATCTTTCGAAAACTTTTTAACTTGATCTTTAAATTCCTAAGAATTGATTTTAACAACTTTTTCAACATCTTCAACAACCTCTTTTTGAATTTATTTTGAAACTTTTTGTTTTTTAGCCCATTTTCTTTGAGGGTTTTGTCGTTGAAAAGTGTCAGTGTTCTTTGTGAGATTATTTTCGATAGTACTTTGATTTGCAAAGAATCCTTCATCAGATGCATGTTTATTATCTTCGTCAATCATTTTGTTAAATTTAGGTTTGATGTTATCGACATTTCCTGTTGTCAAAATACTTGATTTGGAAAGATGACATAATCTGTACATTTGAAGTTAGGATACACCGTTGTATTAGTTTCGAGATAATGAGCACCCTTTTCAGCCATTACTTTGTCGAATTTTTCTGTATCTCCATTCACCTGGTCAACAACAATTCATAGAATTTCTTTTTCTTTCGAACCATTGATTGCTTGTGTTGGTTTTTTTGAAACATCATCATCATTTTTGTCATCACTGCTATCAGTTTGACTATCTCTGACACTCACATGATCGAAATCACAAACTTTTGAAGTTGAGGGTTTGTCAGTGTCAATCTTAACCAACGAATCATTACACTTTTCCTTTCCTTTAGTCTTAGATATAATATTAACTATAGACAACTAAGAACAATCAACATCCTCAGTATCACTAATTTCGATAATATTATCAAAATTATCTTCGATATCAGCAAAATTAGATTGTCAATCAGATGTCGAATTCTCAGTCCTTATAAAAATTTTAATTTGTTCATTTTTAGTCAAGCTATCATTTACAATATCAACTAATTCATCTGCATCAAGATATTCATCAATTTTGACAATTCCATAAGCATACCTATCATCATGAATTCCAGCAAATTCAGCAATGGTTTTCTCACAATCATAAGAAATTTTATCAACCTTCTCTATTTCAAAAGCTAGAAAAGGTAATAACTTGCTATGTTGGTCCTTGCTTATGTCATATGAATGATGCAAAGTAGTCAGTTTAACATAAAGTCGTTTAGCGGAATTAGAATAGATGTTGCGTTGTGCTAACAATAATTTTACTTCACTACTTAACGAATCTCTATCACACATCATATTTGTAATCTGTAACTCTAGATATTCTACTATTAATTTCTTGGAGTCTAATTGCTTCTGAACTTCTAGTAACTGAGTGGCTGATTTTTTAGCCTCATTACTAGCAAACATAACCAAAGTATCGAAATAAGCAACAATATCATCAAAAGCAATTAACTCAGAATCATAAGCATTTAAAGGAATATTAAAAGATTGAAGAATAGAACGTAATTTTGTCATTATTGGTGACTTGTCTCCTCCTTTGGCCATAAAACAGCGACCAGTCACCATTTTGTAATTTTCCTCCTCAAACTTCGCACACATAGCACCATGCGTAGGATTACGCATTTCCTCATCATCTAAACCCGACGACCAAATTCGGTAAGTCCCTTCATCACCATCCTCATCTTTTGCCACAAGAGAAATTCCTTTTGCTTTAGCCCGAACTTCCTCCAAACGTTCAACATAGTATGCTTCGTCTTTCACCTTGTTTTTCTTTTCTTCCTTCTTTTGAAGCATACAATCACTTGCCATGTGGTTTTCACCATGAAAATAGTAACAATCAATTTCGGAGTCTCCTTTAATCTTTTTCTCAACTTTAACCTCTTATCACTCTTCTCACTCTTCTTTTTCTCTTATCCTAAAACTTTTGTAATGAATTTTTCTTTTCCATCACCAGTTTTCGACTTTGAGCTAAATGGTTTCGTGAAGAACTTCTTTACCCTATTCTTCAAGTAAAATGCAATAGCTTCATCGTCAGAGTTTATCAACAATATTATTAGAATCTTCCTTTCCAACAGATTCATTCTCATTAACTTTCGACATCAAAGCTACTGGTCCTCCAAGGCTCATTTCGCTTCCTCTTCAATTTCATTTACTTCTCCTTCATGAGTTTTTAGCAGATTATACAAGGGATTTAACGTTGATGTGTCGAAGCTTTGATGAGTCTTCACCATTAGAGTCACATTCCTCCATTCTCTATGCAAAACCATGATGAAGTTCAGATTGAATTCCATGGTTGTTCGAGTAATTCCATAGTGATTTCATTTGTAGATTAATTCATTCAATCGATCATAGTATCCTTCAATTAATTCTCCATCCTTCTGTTTGAATTCTTTCAATTCAATCACAGAGTGTTTCACAGATTTGATCTTAGTCTTCTCACTCCCTTGAAAATTTTCTTTGAGTGCCATCCAGATGTCTTTTGCAGTTTTGCAGCTTCTGACATAGTTGTAAACCACAGGAGGTAACGCACCATGCAATTCCCTCATACATCTTTTCTCATTCTTCTTCATTCTATTAGATTGATCATTAACACTTGGAGTACCAGATGAAGATCCAATTATTTGAACATTTGGTGGAGGAATACCATTTCCAGTAATACATGACCAAAGCTCCTCATCAAGCCAGTTCAAGTCGTCTTCCATACGATCACCCCACCGATCATAATATTCAAGGATGAGCATAGGAATCTTTGTTGAAGATCTTATAAAATGAGAATAAGAAGTCATTGAATTCATCGTAAAATTAGTCATCAGAAAAACCTCAGAGATTTTTGAAACAAATAACTAAAACGATCAGAAAATATAAGCAGAACAATCGACTCAACAAATCAGTTGCAGAACTGAATCACAATTGTAGATCCAGAATAATTTTGAAAACAAAAGGCGTGGAAATTTTTTAATCTAGAATTGATTCAAAAGCATTTTGATTTAGAATGAAAATCAGATCGCAGAGATATGATTCCTGCTCTGATACCAATTGATGAAGTACTGAATCAAGAAATGAAAATGAGTATCAGAGTAACGAGAATTAAGAACACAAGTAGTAAATAAGATCTTGTTTCAGCTTATATTATGCTTCACAGTTACAAAGAGAATTTAGACAAGACAGACTTGAAAACACTTATCTATCACTAAGAAACAACTCCTACTTATAGGATAAAAGTAAAGCATACAAAAAATACTAAGGACTAAGCCTTTAGACTTCTTCTCCCACTTGGATAAGTCTATAACGCCCGCAAATCTGGGCTAGTCAAATTAGAGGCAATAGGGGTCAAAAACGACTTTTCGACAAAAGATTATTTAGAATAAATAATCTTAACCAAGTTTTAGTATATGTCACGAGGTTTCCGTACCTATAAAGAACACCAAAATCCGAGTTATAACGAAGAAGTTATGACCCGTCGAAGTTTCACGACAAAACAAGCACGATACCGGAAAGCGTAAATAGTGAATTTACGATAGAGCGATATTTAGCCTTAACAATCTAAACGGAAGTCGTATAATATGTTAAACTAAGAACATCGATAAAAAGAACGCCCAAATCTGACTTCGTATGAAGAAGTTATGATTTTTTGAAGTTTCGGACTAGCAGTGTACAACCCGAAATTCGAATATTAGATCGAGCGGTTTTTAGCCGACACGACCTAAACGAGAATCAAAGATCTCGTTGAGAGTAGCGTAACGAGAAAAATATGGGCAAAAACGGATGTCGGATGAAGAAGTTATGAGGATTTAACGGACCAATTTTGTCCCGACCCGTTAATAAAATAAAATTTATAATCGAGCCAAAACTAGCCGACGAAGTCTAAACGAAAGTTGTAGAGTATGTTCCCACCTTCGCGTGGATATAAAGAACGTCGAAAACAGAACTCGTATCCGAAAGTTATGATTTTTAGAAGTCGAGAATGCAATTTGCGAAGGCTGATAAGGAGCTGATGACGTGGCGCATTGTGGGCCGTCCATCGCTGATCAGATCTCGCTTCGGATGAAGAACACATCGCCTTCACTTTACGCCCCGCATCCGAGTTCGGTACGCCCAGCGTACCGGGTCCTGTCCAAGTGTGAGCCAGTTGTGCGAAGCTGGCAACCTTATCCGGGACTACGCCCAGCGTAGCTGCTGAACGCGCAGCATAGTCCGAAGCCCCTAGCCCCTATAAATAGATGCGAAGATGGCCAGCTTTCCACACCATTTTTCGCTTCTCTCTCTAACTTCTTTCTCTCTCTAGGGTTCCAAACCCCTCCTAAAGTCTAGGTGAACCCCTAGCACCCTAAGGAAGCCCCAAGGCTCCCGGAGTCCCGAGAAAAAAAGAGTTTTTCGGTTTCACAACGCTGCTCCAATTAAGTCCTGGTTTTCGATAAAATTCGCTGTAAGTATGCTACACTTACACAATTTTTAATATAGCTTTCAAATAATTATAGGAATATTATTAGGTCCTTAAAATAATTATTTGGGCTATTATTATGAGTTATATTGAGCGTTATTAACGCTTAATGATAGTCAGACTAATTAATTTATCGCGGTTTTGTTAGACTAAACCCTAGTGGTATCGGTACTAGGTTTTATCGAAGGAATTTCGTTTTGAGAGTATCGAAGCGCTGTCCGAGTGCTGAGTCACCACCTACTCAGGTGAGTGCATAGTCCCTTTCATCTTACACATAGATATGAAGTATTTTAATATAAATTACGCGCTATGTGTGCATATTGTTTGAATACTTGTTGTCTACGCTGGATGAATGATTTATACATGTTTTAAATGATTTAAACTGTACAGTTATTTTATATCTACAAATATGATGGGATAAAACATGGGTAGATGAAATAGTTGGTAGGTGATGAAATAAAATAATGAGAGATAGGTGATGATAGGAAGGTGATCATAGATAGGTGATTATGAATCGGTGATGTAGGATACTACAACCTTGTCCGACAATTTGGAGATGTAGTCATCTACCAGACTATAGATGGCAACCACGGACTATCATAGACAACCCCGTGGAAACACCAGCGGGCTAGTAACCTGTAGGTGATGAATTACGAGTTCAGGCGATGTTGTAACTACGTATCCATGCGATGATAGTCTAACCCTTATTATGAATTACGAGTCCAGGCGATGTTGTGGCTACGTATTCATGTGATGATAGACTAACCCTTATCATGATTTACAAGTCCAGGCGATGTTGTGGCTGCGTAATCATGCGATGATACCCTAACTCTTACTAGACACATATTGAGGGAGTAATCCCCGGATTAGTATTGTCTATGCAATGTAGGCGATGATCCTTAGGTAAAGTTCGTAGGAACAATCATATAAGGAAATACGATGTAAGGAGATGAGAAGTAAATATGATATAGGAGATGACCCTTGAGATAATATCTTTAGGGAAGACTAAAAGAAGATAATGGGGATGGGTAATTGGGTTGATTGTTTGATTGTTTAAACATAATAACTATATTATTGTGGGTTGAAAACCCTATGTACTCACCAGGTTTCCCAACCTGACCCACTCAGTTTATTTACATTACAGGTGGCGATATGAAGTGACATTACACTGAGAGATTTAAAGAGATGTAGATCACTAGTGTAAATAATTGTAAGTTCTGTTTATGCTTATGTTTCTGTATTAACGATTACATCCCAAACGTTTTAAGATGAATAAAAATACGTTTCTTCGAAAATGTTTTAATAACGTATTTATCGTGTTTTTCTAGGAACAAATTCCGCAACCTTTTTATAAAATGAAGTACTCTGATTTTTATAAATCATAAACAAAATCGATCTTTTCTGGCCGTGATTTTGGGGATGTCACAGTTGGTATCAGAGCATTAGTTTAAGCGAACTAGGAATATGGATTTATTTCTAGACTTAAACTTAGAATGCTAAGCAATGATTGTGAGGAGTGTGTTTAACAAAATTTAGGTAATACACCTGAATAGACACAAGCACTAGCTTATTTAGGGAAAATTCCTAACATGCTTCTATGTGCTAAATGATTTATGATATGCATTATATGATCGGATCTAGGTTCTGTTGCCGACCGAATCTGTAATTTTATGTGCTCAGGTTTCTAAACGTTTAATTATGATATTAGAAATGGCATGTAACTTTTTGGAGTAATAAGGAGGAATACATGTCTAATCCTCTATCTATATTCTCGTCTTGATACACCAAACGCTTTCTTTGGAGAATAGAATGTCATGATAAGGACTAATAGAGAATTGAGTAAGTGGATGAAATGAAAAGGGCTACGATAGTGAATGACACCTATGGGAAGATATCATAAGAGTGGTATCTTGCCTTTAGAATATGTCATGCAGTACGCTTAGAGGAATACAATACGTCCGAAGTACACCTTCGATTGGCAGGAAGATGGAATGATTGGCATAATTCATGAAGTTGACCCATCGTACGGTATTTCCACCGAGCTGAAGCAGAATTGATGATTAAAGATACGCATAGAAGAAGTCCTAGTAGAGTCTAGGGAAAATTTTGTGATTGTTTGGACACATTTTTTATGTGTTAAAAATTGTTTTGTGATAATAACTTGGGAAATTGCGAGACAACACTTGGGACGAGTATGAGTACGTGTGAAAGGTAGTAGATGCATATACTACCGGAAGCACAGGACTCACGCTTGGATCAGGGAAAGTCCCAAGGTTACCAAGAAACTAGTAATTGATTTCGATATATTCAAGTGTGTTGTTACCATTGTTTCGGTAATGACTAAGATGATTTTTGATATTCCGACCCTAGTGTTCATATCGAATTGAGTCCAACTACGATGAGTATGTTACGTGGTTCAGAGAACCAAGTTTGATGTAGCGTCCGACTTAAACCAAACGATTGAAATCAAAGTGATCAATAGAAGTATCGCGCTCGTTGTTAAAAGAAGATGGTTGCTAGAGATGCTACCTTTTTAGATGTGACTAGAACATGAAGGAAGGTATAGACTGTTATGAAATTTGACTCTAAGAGACCTGAGTCTGAGCATTGCAACATACGATGAGAGGTCATTAGAATATGACACATCGGTCCATTGTATTAATAAAATAACTTATCTTAAGTTCGTATCTAGTGAGGATCGAGATTGTGACTTGAAGGTCATAATTTGGAGTCTAACGTGAGGTAGAGAGCATACGCAAGATTGAGCAGCGCCTGCAGTCAAGGAGTCTAAGAGTTAGATACTCGAAGAAACATTGAAGTTATTACTTAGGATGAATAGATAACAAATGGAGTCATCATGTGAGCCATGTTTCGTTCATGATTCCGGGACGTAATCATCCTAAGGGGGAGATAATTGTAACGCCCGCAAATCCGGGCTAGTCAAATTAGAGGCAATAGGGATCAAAAACGAATTTTTGACAAAAGATTATTTAGCATAAATAATCTTAACCAAGTCATAGTATATGTCATGAGGTTTCCGTACATATAAAGAACGCCGAAATCCGAGTTATAACGAAGAAGTTATGACCCGTCGAAGTTTCGCGACAAAATCGGCACAATACCGGAAAGCGTAAATAGTGAATTTACGATAGAGCGAGATTTAGCCTTAACAATCTAAACAGAAGTCGTATAATATGTTAAACTAAGAACATCGATAAAAAGAACGCCCAAATCTGACTTCGTATGAAGAAGTTATGATTTTTCGAAGTTTCAGACTAGTAGTGTACAGCCCGAAATTCGAATATTAGATCGAGCGGTTTTTAGCCGATACGACCTAAACAAGAATCGAAGATCTCGTTGAGAGTAGCATAACGAGAAAAAGATGGGCGAAAAAGGATGTCGGATGAAGATGTTATGTGGATTTAACGGACCAATTTTGTCCCGACCCGTTAATAATATAAAATTTAAAATCGAGCCAAAACTAGCCGACGAAGTCTAAATGAAAGTTGTAGAGTACGTTCCCACCTTCACGTGGATATAAAGAACGTCAAAAACGGAGCTCGTATGGGAAAGTTATCATTTTTAGAAGTCGAGAATGCAATTTGCGAAGGCTGATAAGGAGCTGATGACGTGGCGCATTGTGGGCCGTCCATCGCTGATCAGATCTCGCAACAGATGAACAACACGTCACCTTCGCTTTACGCCCCGCGTCCGAGTTCGGTACGCCAGCGTATCGGGTCCTGTCCGAGTGCGAGCCAGCTGTGCGAAGCTGGCAACCTTATCCGGGACTACGCCTAGCGTAGCTGCTGAACGCGCAGCGTAGTCCGAAGCCCCCAGCCCCTATAAATAGATGCGAAGATGGCCGACTTTCCACACCATTTTTCACTTCTCTCTCTAACTTCTTTCTCTCTCTAGGGTTCCAAACCCCTCCTAAAGTCTAGGTGAACCCCTAGCACCCTAAGGAAGCCCCAAGGCTCCCGGAGTCCCGAGAAAAAAAGAGTTTTTCGGTTTCGAAACGCTGCTCCAATTAAGTCCCGGTTTTCGATAAAATTCGCTGTAAGTATGCTACGCTTATGCAATTTTTAATATAGCTTTCAAATAATTATAGGAATGTTATTAGGTCCTTAAAATAATTATTTGGGCTATTATTATGAGTTATATTGAGCGTTATTAACGCTTAATGACAGTCAGACTAATTAATTTGTCGCGGTTTTGTTAGACTAAACCCTAGTGGTATCGGTACTAGGTTTTATCGAAGGAATTTCGTTTTGAGAGTATCGAAGCGCTGTCCGAGTGCTGAGTCACCACCTACTCAGGTGAGTGCATAGTCCCTTTCATCTTACACATAGATATGAAGTATTTTAATATAAATTACGTGCTATGTGTGCATATTGTTTGAATACTTGTTGTCTACGCTGGATGAATGATTTATACATGTTTTAAATGATTTAAACTGTACAGTTATTTTATATCTACAAATATGATGGGATAAAACATGGGTAGATGAAATAGTTGGTAGGTGATGAAATAAAATAATGAGAGATAGGTGATGATAGGAAGGTGATGATAGATAGGTGATTATGAATCGGTGATGTAGGATACTACAACCTTGTCCGACAATTTGGAGATGTAGTCATCTACCAGACTATAGATGGCAACCACGGACTATCATAGACAACCCCGTGGAAACACCAGCGGGCTAGTAACCTGTAGGTGATGAATTACGAGTTCAGGCGATGTTGTAACTACGTATTCATGCGATGATAGTCTAACCCTTATTATGAATTACGAGTCCATGCGATGTTGTGGCTACGTATTCATGTGATGATAGACTAACCCTTATCATGATTTACAAGTCCAGGCGATGTTGTGGCTGCGTAATCATGCGATGATACCCTAACTCTTACTAGACACATATTGAGGGAGTAATCCCCGGATTAGTATTGTCTATGCAATATAGGCGATGATCCTTAGGTAAAGTTCGTAGGAACAATCATATAAGGAAATACGATGTAAGGAGATGAGAAGTAAATATGATATAGGAGATGACCCTTGAGATAATATCTTTAGGGAAGACTAAAAGAAGATAATGGGGATGGGTAATTGGGTTGATTGTTTGATTGTTTAAACATAATAACTATATTATTGTGGGTTGAAAACCCTATGTACTCACCAGGTTTCCCAACCTGACCCACTCAGTTTATTTACATTACAGGTGGCGATATGAAGTGACATTACACTGAGAGATTTAAAGAGATGTAGATCACTAGTGTAAATAATTGTAAGTTCTGTTTATGCTTATGTTTCTGTATTAACGATGACATCCCAAACGTTTTAAGATGAATAAAAATACGTTTCTTCGAAAATGTTTTAATAACGTATTTATCGTGTTTTTCTAGGAACAAATTCCGCAACCTTTTTATAAAATGAAGTACTCTGATTTTTATAAATCATAAACAAAATCGGTCTTTTCTAGCCGTGATTTTGGGGATGTCACAGTTGGTATCAGATCATTAGTTTAAGCGAACTAGGAATATGGATTTATTTCTAGACTTAAACTTAGAATGCAAAGCAATGATTGTGAGGAGTGTGTTTAACAAAATTTAGGTAATACACCTGAATAGACACAAGCACTAGCTTATTTAGGGAAAATTCCTAACATGCTTCTATGTGCTAAATGATTTATGATATGCATTATATGATCGGATCTGTGGTCTGTTGCCGACCGGATCTGGAAATTTTATGTGCTCAGGTTTCTAAACGTTTAATTACGATATTAGAACTGGCATGTAACTTTTTGGAGTAATAAGGAGGAATACGTGTCTAATCCTCTATCTACATTCTCGTCTCGATACACCAAACGCTTTCTTTGGATAATAGAATGTCATGATAAGGACTCATAGAGAATTGAGTAAGTGGATGAAATGAAAAGGGCTACGATAGTGAATGACACCTATCGGAAGATATCATAAGAGTGGTATCTTGCCTTTAGAATATGTCATGCAGTACGTTTAGAGGAATACACTACGTCCGAAGTACACCTTCGATTGGCAGGAAGATGGAATGATTGGCGTAATTCATGAAGTTGACCCAACGTATGGTATTTCCACCGAGCTGAAGCAGAATTGATGATTGAAGATACGCATAGAAGAAGTCCTAGTAGAGTCTAGGGAAAATTTTGTGATTGTTTGGACACATTTTTTATGTGTTAAAAATTGTTTTGTAATAATAACTTGGGAAACTGTGAGACAATACTTGGGACGAGTATGAGTAGGTGTGAAAGGTAGTAGATGCATATACTACCGGAAGCACAGGACTCACGCTTGGATCAGGGAAAGTCACAAGGTTACCAAGAAACTAGTAATTGATTTCGATTTATTCAAGTGTGTTGTTAGCATTGTTTCGGTAATGACTAAGACGATTTTTGATATTCCAACCCTAGTGGTCATATCGAATTGAGTCCAACTACGATGAGTGTGTTACGTGGTTCAGAGAACCAAGTTTGATGTAGCGTCCGACTTAAACCAAACGATTGAAATCAAAGCGATCAATAGAAGTATCGCGCTCGTTGTTAAAAGAAGATGGTTGCTAGAGATGCTACCTTTTTAGATGTGACTAGAACATGAAGGAAGGTATAGACTGTTCTGGAATTTTACTCTAAGAGACCTGAGTCAGAGCATTGCAACATACGATGAGAGGTCATTAGAATATGACACATCGGTCCATTGTATTAATAAAAGAACTTATCTTTTGTCCGTATCTAGTGAGGATCGAGATTGTGACTTGAAGGTCATAATTTGGAGTCTAACGTGAGGTAGAGAGCATACGCAAGATTGAGCACCGCCTGCAGTCAAGGAGTCTAAGAGATAGATACTCGAAGAAACATCGAAGTTTTGACTTAGGATGAATAGATAACAAATGGATTCATCATGTGAGCCATGTTTCGTTGATGATTCCGGGACGTAATCATCCTAAGGGGGAGATAATTGTAACGCCCGCAAATCCGCGCTAGTCAAATTAGAGGCAATAGGGATCAAAAACGAATTTTCGACAAAAGATTATTTAGAATAAATAATCTTAACCAAGTTGTAGTATATGTCACGAGGTTTCCGTACATATAAAGAACGCCGAAATCCGAGTTATAACGAAGAAGTTATGACCCGTCGAAGTTTCGCGACAAAATCGGCACGATACCGGAAAGCGTATATAGTGAATTTACGATAGAGCGAGATTTAGCCTTAACAATCTAAACGGAAGTCATATAATATGTTAAATAAGAACATCGATAAAAAGAACGCCCAAATCTGACTTCGTATGAAGAAGTTATGATTTTTCGAAGTTTCGGACTAGCAGTGTACAGCCCGAAATTCGAATATTAGATCGAGCGGTTTTTAGCCGACACGACCTAAACGAGAATCGAAGATCTCGTTGAGAGTAGCGTAACAAGAAAACGATGGGCGAAAACAGATGTCGGATGAAGAAGTTATGAGGATTTAACGGACCAATTTTGTCCCGACCCGTTAATAATATAAAATTTAAAATCGAGCCAAAATTTGCCGATGAAGTCTAAACGAAAGTTGTACAGTACGTTACCACCTTCGTGTGGATATAATGAACGTCGAAAACGGAGCTCGTATGCGAAAGTTATGATTTTTAGAAGTCGAGAATGCAATTTGCGAAGGCTGATAAGGAGCTGATGACGTGGCGCATTGTGGGCCGTCCATCGCTGATCAGATCTCGCTTTGGATGAAGAACACGTCGCCTTCGCTTTACGCCCCCGCGTCCGAGTTCGGTACACCCAGCATACCGGGTCCTGTCCGAGTGCGAGCCAGTTGTGCGAAGCTGGCAACTTTATCCGGGACTACGCCTAGCGTAGCTGCTGAACGCGCAGCGTAGTCCGAAGCCCCCAACCCCTATAAATAGGTGGGAAGATGGCCGGCTTTCCACACCATTTTTCACTTCTCTCTCTAACTTCTTTCTCTCTCTAGGGTTCCAAACCCCTCCTAAAGTCTAGGTGAACCCCTAGCACCCTAAGGAAGCCCCAAGGCTCCCGGAGTCCCGAGAAAAAAAGAGTTTTTCGGTTTCGAAACGCTGCTCCAATTAAGTCCCGGTTTTCGATAAAATTCGCTGTATGTATTATACGCTTACGTAATTTTTAATATAACTTTCAAATAATTATAGGAATGTTATTAGGTCCTTAAAATAATTATTTGGGCTATTATTATGAGTTATATTGAGCGTTATTAACGCTTAATGATTGTCAGACTAATTAATTTGTTGCGATTATCGTTAGACTAAACATTAGTGGTATCGGTACTAGGTTTTATCGAAGGAATATCGTTTTGAGAGTATCGAAGTGTTGTCCGAGTGCTGAGTCAACACCTACTCAGGTGAGTGCATAGTCCCTTTCATCTTACACATAGATATGAAGTATTTTAATATAAATTACGTGTTATGTGTGCATATTGTTTGAATACTTGTTGTCTACACTAGATGAATGATTTATACATGTTTTAAATGATTTAAACTGTACAGTTATTTTATATCTACAAATATGATTGGATAAAACATGGGTAGATGAAATAGTTAGTAGGTGATGAAATAAAATAATGAGAGATAGGTGATGATAGGAAGGTGATGATAGATAGGTGATTATGAATCGGTGATGTAGGATACTACAACCTTGTCCGACAATTTGGAGATGTAGTCATCTACCAGACTATAGGTGGCAACCACGGACTATCATAGACAACCCCGTGGAAACACCAGCGGGCTAGTAACCTGTAGGTGATGAATTACGAGTTCAGGCGATGTTGTAACTACGTATTCATGCGATGATAGTCTAACCCTTATTATGAATTACGAGTCCATGCGATGTTGTGGCTACGTATTCATGTGATGATAGACTAACCCTTATCATGATTTACAAGTCCAGGCGATGTTGTGGCTGCGTAATCATGCTATGATACCCTAACTCTTGCTAGACACATACTGAGGGAGTAATCCCCGGATTAGTATTGTCTATGCAATGTAGGCGATGATCCTTAGGTGAAGTTCGTAGGAACAATCATATAAGGAAATACGATGTAAGGAGATGAGAAGTAAATATGATATAGGAGATGACCCTTGAGATAATATCTTTAGGGAAGACTAAAAGAAGATAATGGGGATGGGTAATTGGGTTGATTGTTTGATTGTTTAAACATAATAACTATATTATTGTGGGTTGAAAACCCTATGTACTCACCAGGTTTCCCAACCTGACCCACTCAGTTTATTTACATTACAGGTGGCGATATGAAGTGACATTACACTGAGAGATTTAAAGAGATGTAGATCACTAGTGTAAATAATTGTAAGTTATGTTTATGCTTATGTTTCTGTATTAACGATGACATCCCAAACGTTTTAAGATGAATAAAAATACGTTTCTTCGAAAATGTTTTAATAACGTATTTATCGTGTTTTTCTAGGAACAAATTCCGCAACCTTTTTATAAAATGAAGTACTCTGATTTTTATAAATCATAAACAAAATCGGTCTTTTCTGGCCGTGATTTTGGGGATGTCACAGTTGGTATCAGAGCATTAGTTTAAGCGAACTAAGAATATGGATTTATTTCTAGACTTAAACTTAGAATGCTAAGCAATGATTGTGAGGAGTGTGTTTAACAAAATTTAGGTAATACACCTGAATAGACACAAGCACTAGCTTATTTAGGGAAAATTCCTAACATGCTTCTATGTGCTAAATGATTTATGATATGCATTATATGATCGGATCTATGGTCTGTTGCCGACCGGATCTGGAAATTTTATGTGCTCAGGTTTCTAAACGTTTGATTACGATATTAGAACTGGCATGTAACTTTTTGGAGTAATAAGGAGGAATACGTGTCTAATCCTCTATCTATATTCTCGTATCGATACACCAAACGCTTTCTTTGGAGAATAGAATGTCATGATAAGGACTTATAGAGAATTGAGTAAGTGGATGAAATGAAAAGGGCTACGATAGTGAATGACACCTATCGGAAGATATCATAAGAGTGGTATCTTGCCTTTAGAATATGTCATGTAGTACGTTTAGAGGAATACAGTACGTCCGAAGTACACCTTCGATTGGCAGGATGATGGAATGATTGGCGTAATTCATGAAGTTGACCCATCGTATGTTATTTCCACCGAGCTGAAGCATAATTGATGATTGAAGATACGCATAGAAGAAGTCCTAGTAGAGTCTAGGGAAAATTTTGTGATTGTTTGGACACATTTTTTATGTGTTAAAAATTGTTTTGTGATAATAACTTGGGAAACTGCGAGACAATACTTGGGACGAGTATGAGTAGGTGTGAAAGGTAGTAGATTCATATACAACCGGAAGCACGGGACTCACGCTTGGATCAGGGAAAGTCACAAGGTTACCAAGAAACTAGTAATTGATTTCGATTTATTCAAGTGTGTTGTTACCATTGTTTCGGTAATGACTAAGACGATTTTTGATATTCCGACCCTAGTGGTCATATCGAATTGAGTCCAACTACGATGAGTGTGTTACGTGGTTCAGAGAACCAAGTTTGATGTAGCGTCCGACTTAAACCAAACGATTGAAATCAAAGCAATCAATAGAAGTATCGCGCTCGTTGTTAAAAGAAGATGGTTGCTATAGATGCTACCTTTTTAGATGTGACTAGAACATGAAGGAAGTTATAGACTATTCTGGAATTTTACTCTAAGAGACCTGAGTCAGAGCATTGCAACATACGATGAGAGGTTATTAGAATATGACACATCGGTCCATTGTATTAATAAAAGAACTTATCTTATGTCCGTATCCAGTGAGTATCGAGATTGTGACTTGAAGGTCATAATCTGGAGTCTAACGTGAGGTAGAGAGCATACGCAAGATTGAGCACCGCCTGCAGTCAAGGAGTCTAAGAGTTAGATACTCGAAGAAACATCGAAGTTATGACTTAGGATGAATAGATAAAAAATGGAGTCATCATGTGAGCCATGTTTCATTGATGATTCCAGGATGTAATCATCCTAAGGGAGAGATAATTGTAACGCCCGCAAATCCGCGCTAGTCAAATTAGAGGCAATAGGGATCAAAAACGACTTTTTGACAAAAGATTATTTAGAATAAATAATCTTAACCAAGTCATAGTATATGTCACGAGGTTTCCGTACATATAAAGAACGCCGAAATCCGAGTTATAACGAAGAAGTTATGACCCGTCGATGTTTCCCGACAAAATCGGCACGATACCAGAAAGCGTAAATAGTGAATTTACGACAAAATCGGCACGACAAAATCGGCACGATACCAGAAAGCGTAAATAGCCGACACGACCTAAACGAGAATCGAAGATCTCATTGAGAGTAGCGTAACAAGAAAAAGATGGGCGAAAACAGATGTCGGATGATGAAGTTATGAGGATTTAACGGACCAATTTTGTCCCGACCCGTTAATAATATAAAGTTTAAAATCGAGCCAAAATTTGCCGATGAAGTCTAAATGAAAGTTGTAGAGTATGTTCCCACCTTCGTGTGGATATAAAGAACGTCGAAAACGGAGCTCGTATGCGAAAGTTATGATTTTTTGAAGTCGAGAATGCAATTTACGAAGGCTGATAAGGAGCTGATGACGTAGCGCATTGTGGGCCGTCCATCGCTGATCAGATCTCGCTTTGGATGAAGAACACGTCGCCTTCGCTTTACGCCCCGCGTCCGAGTTCGGTACGCCCAGCGTACCGGGTCCTGTCCGAGTGCGAGCCAGCTGTGCGAAGCTGGCAACCTTATCCGGGACTACGCCTAGTGTAGCTGCTGAACGCGCAGCGTAGTCCGAAGCCCCCAGCCCCTATAAATAGATGCGAAGATGGCCGGCTTTCCACACCATTTTTCACTTCTCTCTCTAACTTCTTTCTCTCTCTAGGGTTCCAAACCCCTCCTAAAGTCTAAGTGAACCCCTAGCACCCTAAGGAAGCTCCAAGGCTCCCGGAGTCCCAAGAAAAAAGAGTTTTTCGGTTTCGAAACGCTGCTCCAGTTAAGTCCCGGTTTTCGATAAAATTCACTGTAAGTATGCTACGCTTACGCAATTTTTAATATAGCTTTCAAATAATTATAGGAATGTTATTAGGTCCTTAAAATAATTATTTGGGCTATTATTATGAGTTATATTGAGCGTTATTAACGCTTAAAGATAGTCAGACTAATTAATTTGTCGCCGTTATCGTTAGATTAAACCCTAGTGATATCGGTACTAGGTTTTATCGAAGGAATATCGTTTTCAGAGTATCGAAGCGCTGTCCGAGTGCTGAGTCACCACCTACTCAGGTAAGTGCATAGTCCCTTTCACCTTACACATAGATATGAAGTATTTTAATATAAATTACGTGCTATGTGTGCATATTGTTTGAATACTTGTTGTCTACGCTGGATGAATGATTTATACATGTTTTAAATGATTTAAATTGTACAGTTATTTTATATCTACAAATATGATGGGATAAAACACGGGTAGATGAAATAGTTGGTAGGTGATGAAATTAAATAATGAGAGATAGGTGATGATAGGAAGGTGATGATAGATAGGTGATTATGAATCGGTGATGTAGGATACTACAACCTTGTCCGACAATTTGGAGATGTAGTCATCTACCAGACTATAGATGGCAACCACGGACTATCATAGACAACCCCGTGGAAACACCAGGTGATGAATTACGAGTTCAGGCGATGTTGTAACTACGTATTCATGCGATGATAGTCTAACCCTTATTATGAATTACGAGTCCAGGCGATGTCGTGGCTACGTATTCATGTGATGATAGACTAACCCTTATCATGATTTACAAGTCCAGACGATGTTGTGGCTGCGTAATCATGCGATGATACCCTAACTCTTGCTAGACACATATTGAGGGAGTAATCCCCAGATTAGTATTGTCTATGCAATGTAGGCGATGATCCTTAGGTAAAGTTCGTAGGAACAATCATATAAGGAAATACGATGTAAGTGTTGGATAAGGTGTCTAAGTCCATAACTATTTCTGGTATGTACTTGACCCGACCCGGCATGGTCCATTTGGGTTGCATGGCACCATGCAATTGGATAAACTAAATGAGAGAAATAACGCTTGGAGATTATTAATATATTATAAGTTCTAATATATTAATAATATTATTTGATTAGTTTGATCAAGAATTAATTTAGAATTAATTAAGTGATCAAAAGATAACTAATTAAATATATGGGTTGATTAAGTAAATCATCCATATCTTGTATAGTGGGCTAAAAGGCTCCATGGATCATCAAGTTGGGTTCCACCCATAGGATGCTCCATGGATGCTCCATGGGAGTTACAAACCCATGGGTCATGGAAATGAAGAGTCATGACACATTAGGGTTTAACCCTAGATATGTCAACACTATATAAGGAATATGATCTCCTCCCAAATCGGTTACACTAAGGAAAAAGGGGGCTTGGCCGATTTTGAAGAGTGTGTATTCTCTCATAAGTTCTTCCAAGAGCATTTGGTGTTGTGTGAAGCATTTGAGGCATCACCACTTGAGGTGCTAGGCTCACAAGGTTTCAAGGAACACAAGCAACAACAAGGTAAGTTATTCTATCTATACTTTATGTTAAAATTGTTCCCCATGTATGCTAGATAGGATATAACCTTGGAATTCAACTTTGCATGACAAATTAGACAAACATAGATCCAAGGTTATTAGGGTTGCATGTACACTTAGGAAGTGTTAGAATGCTCAAAACCCATCAGTGGTATCAGAGCCTAGGCTTGTTTGTTCTTATTTGTTCTTAAAAGTTGAAAACAGAATCGAAAATTTGCTGTCTGCGATCGGACTCGCCGAGTCCATAGGGGGGACTCGCCGAGTCCATGTGTATCTTCAACCAACTCGGCGAGTCATGTTCATGCACTCGGCGAGTAGGGTCGAATGAGTGCAGAATTTCGATTCAGTTGCTGGAAAATGAATTAGAAACATTACCCTAAACTGTTTTAGTAAATATAAACTTGTTTTTGGTGGTGTAATGTTTTGCTAATTCATTTACAACAACTAGTTATCAAAATTACAAAGTTTTATGTAATTTTTTGATTATGTTCATATTCATGTTCTTGTTCTTATGAAGTTTTAGATGATCATAGGAATTATTTGTAACCTATTTGGTAGTTTAATTCTTGATCATAATGTGTTTTAATGGAGTCCATAACTTATCCTTAAGTTATGGAAAACCAAGAGTCACTTGAGTTAAAAACCATTAAGAAAACACAAGAGTTATAAAAATGAAGAGTCTTCATTTTATGACTCTATTAAACTCATAAGTTACAAGAAATGAAAAGTTTTGAAAGTTACAAAACTTGCCCTCAAGTTTTGGAACAAGTAAAGTTAAGATAAAACTTTAGTTCCAACCCCTAGAATTTTAAAAGTTAAAATTCAACCCTTATACTTATATTATGATAATTTAATAATTATATATATATGTATAAGAACAAGTCGTCTTACCGCTAGTACGCCTCATTCACGAAGCCGGTCTATAAGGTGGGTATAAGGTTGTTGCCTATAAAATGGTGACTTAATGGGTGAATATTCTCACCCACCGCTTGCTTGACTGGTGGAGGGTCGTTAGCCGAACGGGTAAGACAAGGACTTATAAATTCTCATTCAAAGTATGATGAATATATAAAGTAACTAAACGTTTTATTAAATTCCCAATCTTAGTTACTTTAGGAAAAATGTGAATAAGGTGCTAATCCATGAAATTATACTTTACACTTTGTCTGAGTCGTTGGTGGAGCGTGTGTGGTTAACCGGCACACTAACTTGGACTTAACAAGGTAGGTAAAGGGTGACTTAAGGTTTATTATAGTATCGGTGGAGCGTGTGTGGTTTACCGGCACATCGATTGAGTGATAAACTTTAAGGGTACCAAGTGATTTGCATGGTTACTTCACACCTCGTTTTGTGATCCTCGGCATCCCAGTCACAAAACCTGGAGGGCACTCCCGAGATCGAAACATGCCTTTGAAAAGTTCATTGGATCTCAAAGAATCTAGGAATTTCTAAAACCAATAAAAACTAAATATTTAATATTTCGGTTTTCGTGGTGGAAATTGGTGAATCGTCATTCACCTACCTTTTAAATATGGTATAGCTTAGATTACGGCATACCTCTTCTAAGTTATATTATATTGTGATTGGGTCCTAGCCTTAATATTACATTTGGGTGTTTTATTAAGGACTCTCTTAAATCTAAACTAAACTTGTTCTTCTTTTCAGATGTCTTCAACTAATGCTTCTGGCTCGAATCCTAATGGATCCTTTACTCTTATGAGTCTGTGTGGGAAAGTCACCTTTGATGGATCCAACTTCAATAAGTGGATCAGAAACATCAGGATGATTACCCGCTACGAGGACAAAGAATATGTCCTTGACAAGGAGCTTAAGGAAATTGACGAGTCCACTGCAACTCCCCAGGAGATCGCTGACTTTCATACTCATGAAAGAGATGCAACCAAGGTGGCTTGCATCATGTTAGCCACCATGACAGCTGAACTCCAAAAGTCTTATGAAGACTTCTACCCTTATGAAATGCACCAAGATTTGATGGAAAGATACCATCAAAGTGCACGACAAGAGAGGTACGAAGTCATCTGCTCCATGATAACGACCATGATGAAGGACGGAGAGTCCGTCACGAGCCACATGCAGAAAATGCAAAGGTATGTGGATCGGTTGCTGAAGCTCAATGTGAACTTCCCTGAGGAGCTTGCAATAGATATCATTTTGCACTCCTTACCATCGTGCTATGATCAATTCCGCATGACATATCACATGAACAAGGAAGAGGTCACCCTCAGCAAACTTCAGGGACTTCTCAAGACCGCAGAAACAGGTCTTAAGGGGAAGTCGGTTGCTATCACTCCTACTCCAGAAACAACTCCGGTCTTGGCAATCGGGCAAAGTCGAGGGAGGAAGAGAAAGAGATCTTCAAAGGGTACCAAGGCTCGGACCCTTGATGGCTCTTCTTCAAGTGGAACCAAGAAAGGTTTCATTACTCCTTCTTCTGACCCAAAAGAGGCGGAATGCTTCTATTGCCATGAAAAAGCTCATTGGAAGCGGAACTGCCCAAAGTACCAGCAAGATGTAAAGGATGGGAAAGTCAAACCCAACCATGCAGGTATTTACACTATCATTTCTAATAACTCACCCCATTCGAAATCTTGGGTCCATGATACAGATTGCGGAATTCATATTTGCTGTGACTTGCAGGGACTAGGAAGAAGTGAGAATGTGGAGCAAGGAAGAATAAACTTAATCATGGGGAATAGGAAAGTTACACCTGTCACCAAGATTGGAGTTTATACTTTATCGCTAAGTAGTGGGTTAAATTTAGATTTGAATAAGTGTTGTTATTCGCCAGAAATGGCAAGAAATATTATTTCCTTTCATGCATTGTACAAACAAGGTTTCACCTTTTCATTTGATAATGAAGTTGGTTCGATTAATGCTTTCTTTAATAATGTACTTTATTTTAAAGCATTACCTTGTGATGGTGTGTATGAAGCTGTATCTATTGTAGATAACTTAGGAAATAATGTTTTGTGTATTGATTCTACTAATAATAATAACTTGGATAAAGCATCATTATGGCATTGTCGTCTTGGACATATAAGCAAGAAACGCATAGGCCAACTCCAAAAGGATGGAGTCTTGGAGTCGTTTGACCTAAAGTCAAATGATAGTTGCGAATCATGCTTACTTGGAAAAATGACAAAGTCACCCTTCACAGGCTCATGTGAAAGGGGTGAAGGTTTGTTGGACCTTATACACACGGATGTGTGTGGACCATTCAAACATGCCACAAGAGATGCTAATCGTTATTATTTGACTTTTACCGATGATTACAGTAGATATGGATATGTCTACTTAATCAAGCATAAGTCAGAGACTTTCGAGAAGTTTAAGGAATTTAAACAGGAAGTCGAGAATCAATTGGGCAGGAACATTAAGATGCTTCGATCCGATCGAGGTGGTGAGTATCTTAGTTCAGAGTTCCTCGACTATCTAAAGGAATGTGGGATTGTCTCACAATTGACACCTCCCAGGACACCACAGTTGAATGGTGTGGCTGAGAGGCGTAATCGAACCTTGTTGGACATGGTTCGTTCCATGATGAGTCGAGCTTCCCTACCAATCTCATTCTGGGGGTATGCCTTAGAGACTGCCGCCCATATCCTTAATCTAGTCCCTACAAAGAAAGTTGCCAAAACTCCTCACGAGATGTGGACTGGTAAAGTACCTAAACTAGACCACATCAAGATTTGGGGCTGCGAGGCTTTCGTGAGACGCGAGACTCATGATAAGCTCGAACCCCGAAGCGAGAGGTGTATTTTCATCGGCTACCCACAGCATTCCTTTGGTTACCTCTTCTACAGACCTAGTGACAACGTGGTCTTTGTAGCAAGAAGAGGAGTCTTTCGAGAAAGAGAGTTTATAAGCCAAGGAGACAGTGGGAGGCAAGTTGATCTTGAAGAAATTCAAGAGTCAAGTGGTGAAGGAACTTCAAACTCTAGCCCTCAACTTGAGGAGGAAACTCCTGTTGAGCCAATTGACGAATCTGTACCTCTGAGGCATTCCACGAGAGTTAGGAGTGCACCTGAGCATTACTATGGATTCCATATTACTGCAGAAGGTGAGACACTTATTAGTGATGAGACACTAGTAAGTCATGATGACCCTAACAGCTACGAGGAAGCCATGGCGGGCCCCGAGTCTGCCAAATGGAAAGAGGCTATGGATAGCGAGATACAATCCATGTATGACAATCAAGTTTGGAACTTGGTTGAGAATGTACCAGGTCTAAAGACTGTAGGGTGCAAATGGGTCTTCAAGAAGAAGACCGACATGGATGGTAAAGTACACACTTATAAGGCTAGACTGGTTGCAAAGGGCTTCTCTCAAATTCCTGGAGTGGACTATGATGAGACCTTTTCTCCGGTAGCCAAGATTAAGTCTATTCGGGTTCTGTTAGCCATAGCCGCATTTCATGACTATGAGATTTGGCAAATGGATGTCAAAACCGCTTTCCTTAATGGAAAGTTGGCTGAAGATGTTTACATGAGTCAGCCAGAGGGTTTTGTCAGTAACGAGTACCCTAATAGAGTGTGTAAGCTTGAGAAATCCATTTATGGATTAAAGCAAGCACCTCGCAGATGGAATCTTTGCTTTGATGAAAAGGTCAAGGAATTTGGCTTTTCTAGGAGTGAAGATGAATCTTGTGTATATGTCAAGGCTAGTGGGAGTATAGTTAGCTTTTTGGTATTGTATGTGGATGACATACTACTCATAGGAAACGACATTCCAACCTTGCAGGAAGTAAAGTCCTGGCTTGGAAAGTGTTTCGCTATGAAGGACCTTGGTGAAGCTGCCTATATTTTGGGGATAAGAATCTTGAGAGATCGGAGTAAAAGACTAACTGGACTTAGTCAAAGTACCTACTTGGAGAAGATTCTGAAGAGATTCAGAATGCAAAACTCCAAGAAAGGAGAGTTGCCCATCCAGAGTAGCGCCAAGCTGAGTAAGACACAAAGCCCTAGCACTGAGGCTGAGATAGCAGAAATGAGTCGAATACCTTATGCTTCGGCTGTAGGTTCGATCATGTATGCTATGACGTGTACTCGACCTGATGTAGCCTTTGCCTTGAGCATGGTTAGCAGGTTTCAGGGGAACCCTGGCAAGGCACACTGGATTGCGGTAAAGAATATTCTCAAGTACCTACGAAGGACTAAGGACTGGGTCCTTACCCTCGGTGGGAGTGATGACTTGAGAGTTGTAGGGTATAGTGATGCTAGCTTCCAGACTGATAGGGATAACTTCCGCTCTCAGTCGGGCTGGGTCTTTACCCTAAATGGAGGAGCAATTTCTTGGAAGAGTTCCAAGCAAGAGACAGTGGCAGATTCTACTTGTGAATCAGAGTATATTGCAGCTAGCGAAGCGGCAAAGGAGGCATTATGGCTGAGGAACTTCATTGGAGACCTTGGAGTTGTACCAGCTATTAAAGAGCCGATGGAAATTTTCTGTGATAGTGAAAGTGCTGTTGCCTTAGCCAAGGAACCAAGGGATCACGGGAGATCCAGACACATCGACAGAAAATACCATTTCATCAGACATCGGATCGAAGAAGGACTCCTCGTGGCAAAGAGGGTATCATCAGATGAGAACCCAGCAGATCCCCTCACGAAGGGACTGACTCGGGTTAAGCATCTCCAGCATGCTCGGAGCATAGGGCTGAAGGATGATATTAGATTTAGTAGTTAGATAATCTTGAAATTTGTAAAGTGTAATTGACATTTGATGATGAATAAAAGTGTTTTATTTATGAGTAAAGTGTTGCTATCTCTTGTCAATCGTTTACTATATTTCTTTTGCATGTTTTGACTTCCAGAATAATTTTGTTTGGTATAACATATTATTCGAACCTCCACAGTCGGTCATATGTCGGAAGTAGGTATGAATCAAGACTGTCATGTTTGATTGTAGAGGTCTGGGACAAGGCTACAACAATCATGAGTGCTCATAAGTTCTGAGCATTGGACTCAACCCACGCTCACTGGAATCACTTCATGGAATTCTATCTCGAGTGATCGTGAGACGGTAATATCATATAAGTCTTTAAACCTAGAGATATGATTTGTTACTTACGAGTTGCTTATGCATTGATTGTACGAAAAACGCATTGGTAACTCGATGTTATAAAATCGTGCTCTTATGTGTAATTCAATGAGTAGTAGAACAAACATATGAGTCGAAGTTTATCTGTTCCTTCTTGGATTAGAAGCTGATATCTGGGCCCCTCGATGATTTTGTTTTGACCTATGTACCGGGCCCGGTCAGATATAGATTGATGTGTTCAATAAAGTTCTTTGTCAAACAAATCGGAAATCGGGAAACAAATGTTGGACAATAAGTAAGACATTGTTCCATGTATTTGTCCGACTGATATCTAGAACAGAGGATTATATGATCACTTATCTTAAATGGCATACCATCATCTTCTCAAGTTTCGAGAAACCTTGTAAAGAGCTACGATTGCCGATCGGTTCCTAAAGTCATACTTGCAGTAATAGTTATTAGACTTATCCAAGTGGGAGACTGTTGGATAAGGTGTCTAAGTCCATAACTATTTCTGGTATGTACTTGACCCGACCCGGCATGGTCCATTTGGGTTGCATGGCACCATGCAATTGGATAAACTAAATGAGAGAAATAACGCTTGGATATTATTAATATATTATAAGTTCTAATATATTAATAATATTATTTGATTAGTTTGATCAAGAATTAATTTAGAATTAATTAAGTGATCAAAAGATAACTAATTAAATATATGGGTTGATTAAGTAAATCATCCATATCTTGTATAGTGGGCTAAAAGGCTCCATGGATCATCAAGTTGGGTTCCACCCATAGGATGCTCCATGGATGCTCCATGGGAGTTACAAACCCATGGGTCATGGAAATGAAGAGTCATGACACATTAGGGTTTAACCCTAGATATGTCAACACTATATAAGGAATATGATCTCCTCCCAAATCGGTTACACTAAGGAAAAAGGGGGCTTGGCCGATTTTGAAGAGTGTGTATTCTCTCATAAGTTCTTCCAAGAGCATTTGGTGTTGTGTGAAGCATTTGAGGCATCACCACTTGAGGTGCTAGGCTCACAAGGTTTCAAGGAACACAAGCAACAACAAGGTAAGTTATTCTATCTATACTTTATGTTAAAATTGTTCCCCATGTATGCTAGATAGGATATAACCTTGGAATTCAACTTTGCATGACAAATTAGACAAACATAGATCCAAGGTTATTAGGGTTGCATGTACACTTAGGAAGTGTTAGAATGCTCAAAACCCATCAGTAAGGAGATGAGAAGTAAATATGACATAGGAGATGACCCTTGAGATAATATCTTTAGGGAAGACTAAAAGAATATAATGGGGATGGGTAATTGGGTTGATTGTTTGATTGTTTAAACATAATAACTATATTATTGTGGGTTGAAAACCCTATGTACTCACCAGGTTTCCCAACCTGACCCACTCAGTTTATTTACATTACAGGTGGCGATATGAAGTGACATTACACTGAGATGTAGATCACTAGTAGATGTAGATCACTAGTGTAAATAATTGTAAGTTCTGTTTATGCTTATGTTTCTGTATTAACGATGACATCCCAAACGTTTTAAGATGAATAAAAATACGTTTCTTCGAAAACGTTTTAATAACGTATTTATCGTGTTTTTCTAGGAACAAATTCCGCAACCTTTTTATAAAATGAAGTACTCTGGTTTTTATAAATCATAAACAAAATCGGTCTTTTCTGGCCGTGATTTTGGGGATGTCACAGTTGGTATCAGAGCATTAGTGTTAGCGAACTAGGAATACGGATTTATTTCTAGACTTCAACTTAGAATGCTACGCAATGATTGTGAGGAGTGTGTTTAACAAAATTTAGGTAATACACCTGAATAGACACAAGCACTAGCTTATTTAGGGAAAATTCCTAACATGCTTCTATGTGCTAAATGATTTATGATATGCATTATATAATTGGATTATTGGTCTGTTGCCGACCGGATCTGGAAATTTTATGTGCTTAGGTTTCTAAATGTTTAATTACGATATTAGAACTGGCATGTAACTTTTTGGAGTAATAAGGAGGAATACGTGTCTAATCCTCTATCTATATTCTAATCTCGATACACCAATCGCTTTCTTTGGAGAATAGAATGTCATGATAAGGACTCATAGAGAATTGAGTAAGTGGATGAAATGAAAAGGGCTACGATAGTGAATGACACCTATCGGAAGATATCATAAGAGTGGTATCTTGCCTTTAGAATATGTCATGCAGTACGTTTAGAGGAATACAGTACGTCCGAAGTACACCTTCGATTGGCAGGATGATGGAATGATTGGCGTAATTCATGAAGTTGACCCATCGTATGATATTTCCACCGAGCTGAAGCAGAATTGATGATTGAAGATGCGCATAGAAGAAGTCCTAGTAGAGTCTAGGGAAAATTTTATGATTGTTTGGACACATTATTTATGTGTTAAAAATTGTTTTGTGATAATAACTTGGGAAACTGTGAGACAATACTTGGGACGAGTATGAGTAGGTGTGAAAGGTAGTAGATGCATATACTACCGGAAGCATAGGACTCGCGCTTTGATCAGGGAAAGTCACAAGGTTACCAAGAAACTAGTAATTGATTTCGATTTATTCAAGTGTGTTGTTACCATTGTTTCGGTAATGACTAAGATGATTTTTGATATTCCGACCCTAGTGGTCATATCGAATTGAGTCCAACTACGATGAGTCTGTTATGTGGCTCAGAGAACCAAGTTTGATGTAGCATCCGACTTAAACCAAACGATTGAAATCAAAGCGATCAATAAAAGTATCGCGCTCGTTGTTAAAAGAAGATGGTTGCTAGAGATGCTACCTTTTTAGATGTGACTAGAACATGAAGGAAGGTATAGACTGTTCTGGAATTTTACTCTAAGAGACCTGAGTCTGAGCATTGCAACATACGATGAGAGGTCATTAGAATATGACACATCGGTCCATTGTATTAATAAAAGAACTTATCTTAAGTCCGTATCCAGTGAGGATCGAGATTGTGACTTGAAGGTCATAATCTGGAGTCTAACGTGAGGTAGAGAGCATACGCAAGATTGAGCACCGCCTGCAGTCAAGGAGTCTAAGAGTTAGATACTCGAAGAAACATCGAAGTTATAACTTAGGATGAATAGATAACAAATGGAGTCATCATGTGAGCCATGTTTCGTTGATGATTCCGGGACGTAATCATCCTAAGGGGGAGATAATTGTAACGCCCGCAAATCCGGGCTTGTCAAATTAGAGGCAATAAGGATCAAAAACGACTTTTCGACAAAAGATTATTTAGAATAAATAATCTTAATCAAGTTGTAGTATATGTCACGAGGTTTCCGTACATATAAAGAATGCCAAAATCCGAGTTATAAAGAACGCCGAAAGGTGGCAACCACGGACTATCATAGACAACCCCGTGGAAACACCAGCGGGCTAGTAACCTGTAGGTGATGAATTACGAGTTCAGGCGATGTTGTAACTACGTATTCATGCGATGATAGTCTAACCCTTATTATGAATTACGAGTCCAGGCGATGTTGTGGCTATGTATTCATGTGATGATAGACTAACCCTTATCATGATTTACAAGTCCAGGCGATGTTGTGGCTGCGTAATCATGCGATGATACCCTAACTCTTGCTAGACACATATTGAGGGAGTAATCCCCGGATTAGTATTGTCTATGCAATGTAGGCGATGATCCTTAGGTAAAGTTCATAGGAACAATCATATAAGGAAATACGATGTAAGGAGATGAGAAGTAAATATGATATAGGAGATGACCCTTGAGATAATATCTTTAGGGAAGACTAAAAGAAGATAATAGGGATGGGTAATTGGGTTGATTGTTTGATTGTTTAAACATAATAACTATATTATTGTGGGTTGAAAACCCTATGTACTCACCAGGTTTCCCAACCTGACCCACTTAGTTTATTTACATCACAGGTGGCGATATGAAGTGACATTACACTGAGAGATTTAAAGAGATGTAGATCACTAGTGTAAATAATTGTAAGTTCTGTTTATGCTTATGTTTATGTATTAACGATGACATCCCAAACGTTTTAAGATGAATAAAAATACGTTTCTTTGAAAATGTTTTAATAACGTATTTATCGTTTTTTTCTGGGAACGAATTCCGCAACCTTTTTATAAAATGAAGTACTCTGATTTTTATAAAGCATAAACAAAATCGGTCTTTTCTGGCCGTGATTTTGGGGATGTCACAAAGTCTAATAACTATAATTGCAGTTATGACTTTAGAATCTGATTAGCAATCTAGTCAATAATGCTTCCTTTAGATAAGGGATCATATAATCCTCTGTTATGCAAGATATCATGTGGACAAAGACATGGAATCATCATACTCATTATCAAATAGTTGGTTTCCCGATTTCTGATTTGTTAGACATAAAAATCAATTGAACACATCAATTTAGTCGTGACCGGGCCCGACACATAAGTCAACACAAAATCATCGAGGGGCCCAAGTATCGCTTTTAATCCTCTTAGGATAAAAAAGAACAGATAAACTTTGACTTATATGCTTGTACTATTTACTCATGAAATTGTACATAACAATGCATTGCATAACTTCAAGTTACAGATGTGTTTACACATTATCAATGAACAACCAACTTGTAAACAAGAACTCATATATCTCAGTTACATAATAATCCTATTATTATGTAACTAAAACATGCAAAAAACTAAACACAAAATAAAAAACTGACAAAAGACAGTAAACTTTACTCATAAATAAATCATCCATTGCTTAATCATCAAATGAAAATTACATTTAAATTTTTACAAGTTTCCAACTGTCTATCTAATCACTAAAAATTAATATTGTCCTGTAAACCAATGCTCTTAATATGCTGTAAGTGCTTAACCCTACTCAGTCCCTTCGTAAGAGGATCTGCTAGGTTCTCCTATGATGATACCCTCTTAACTATGAGGAGTCCTTCTTCTACCCGATGTCTAATGAAGTGGTACTGTCTGTCAATGTGTCTGGATCTCCATAGGCTCCTTTATGGATGGTACAAATATAAGGTCTCCAAAGAAGTTCTTCAACCATATAGCCTCCTTCGATTCTTCGCTCGCTACTATGTACTCTAATTCACAGGTTGAATCAAACACAATCTCCTACATGGAACTTTTCCAAGTTACTCCTCCTCCATTCAGGGTAAATAACCAGCCTCATTGAGAGTGGAAATTATCTCTTTCAGTATGAAAGTTGGCATCACTATACCCTGTCACTCTCAACTCTTCACTTCCACCAAGTACAAGGACCCATGCCTTCGTCCTTCATATATACTTAAGAATGTTCTTTACTGCTATCCAGTGAGCCCTACCAGGGTTCCCTTGATATCGGCTAACCATGCTCAAAGCAAAAGCCACATCCGGGTGAGTACACGTCATATCGTACGTGATAGAGCCAATAGCGGAAGCACATAGAACTCGAATCATCTCCGTTATCTCTGCATCGATACTCGCACTTTGAGTCTTACTCAACTTGGTATTGCTCTGGATCGGTAACTCCCCTTTCTTGGAATTCTCCATGTTGAAACGTTTCAATACATTATCCAAGTAAATACTTTGACTAACTCGTATTAGTCTTTTACTCCTATTTCTCAAGATCCTTATCCCTAGAATATAGGCAGCCTCTCCTAGATCCTTCATAGCGAAACACTTCCCAAGAAGGGACTTAACCTCCTACAAGGTTGGAACATCGTTTCCTATAAACAGTATGTCATCTACATACAATACTAGGAATCTAACTATACTCCCACTAGGTTTGACATATATACAAGACTTATCCTCGCTTCTTGAAACCCAAACTCTTTGACTTTTCTCATCGAAAAAAAAAACTTCTACAAGACACTAGTTTCAATCCATACATGGATTTCTCAAGCTTGCAATCTACAATACCCTCTGGCCGATTCATGTAAACATCTTCAGCCAACTTTCAATTAAGGAAACCAGTTTTGACGTCCATCTATCATATTTCATAATCATGAAATGCAACTATCACTAGCATAATCTTTATAGATTTAATCATGGCCACTGGTGAGAAGGTCTTGTCATTGTCAACTCCCGAAGTTTGAGTGAAACCTTTTGGAAGTTGTCTCGCCTTAAATGTGTTCACTTTCCCATCCGTGTCGTTCTTCTTCACAAATATCCACTTCCAACCGACCGTCATACGACCTAGTACATTGTCAACCAAGTTCCAAACTTGATTTTCATACATGGACTGAATCTTGTTGTCCATTGCGTCTTTCTTCGTTGTAGACTTTGGGCCTGCCAGGGCTTCCTTGTAGTTGTTAGGTTCATCCATATTTATCAGTGTACTATCACTGATAAACGTATCACCCTCAGCAGTTATATAGAAACCATATAATATGGGTGGAAAACTAACTCTACTAGAACGTCTCAGAGGTAAGGACTCGTCAATCGGTTCAACAGGATTCTCATTTCCAGGTTGAGTGCTAGCGTTAGAGGTTCCTTCATTTCTTGATTCTTGAAGCTCTTCAAGATCATTTTTCCTCCCACTATCCTCTTCGCATATGAGTTCTTTCTCGCGAAAGTCTCCTATCTGAGTAACGAAGACAATGTTCTCACTAGGTCTATAGAAAAAAATATCAAAAGGACTTCTACGGATAGCCGATGAAAATACAATGCTCACTACGAGATTCATGCCTGTCGTGATTCTCTCATCTTATGAAAGCTTCACAACCCAAACTTTGATATGTGCTAACAAGGGAACCTTCCCTGTCGACACTTTGTGAGGTATTTTGGTAACCTTCTTATTTGGGATTACATTAAGGATATGGGTGGCGGACTCTAAGCCATACCCCTAGAATGGGATATGTAATGAAGCTCGACTTATCATGAACGAACCATGTCTAACAAGGTTCGATTGTGCCTCTCAGCCACACCATTAAGTTGTGGTGTCCTAGTTGACATCAATTTTGATAAAATTTCACATTCCTCAAGATAGTCGTGGAACTCGATACTAAGATATCCACCACCTCAATCGGATCGGAGCATCTTTATCTTCCTGCCTAATTGATTCTCCACTTCTTGCTTAAACTCTTTGAACTTTTCAAAAGTTTATGACTTATGCTTGATTAAGTAGACTGTTATAATCATCGGTAAAAGTTGCGTAGAAGTGATTTGCATCCCTTGTGGTGGATCTAATGGGCCCACACACATCCATGTGTATGAGATCCAATAATCCCTCAACTCTTTCACAATAGCCAGTGAAGGGTGATTTAGTCATCTTCCCAAGTAAACAAGATTCACACGTGTCATCCGACCTAAGATCAAATGACTCCAACACTCCATCCTTTTGGAGTTCGACTATGAGTTTCTTGTTGACATGTCCAAGACGACAATGCCACAAGCATGCCTTGTCCGAACCATTGGAAGAATCAATATGGAACACATTATTCCTTAAGTTGTCTACAACTATCACAGTTTCATATATACCATCACAAGGTAATGCTTCAAAATAAAAAATACCATTATAGAAAGCATTAATAAAACCAACTTCATTATTAAATGATGATTTAAAACCTTGTCTATACAAACCATGAAAAGAAATAATATTCCTCATCGTTTCTAACGAGTAGAAACAATAGTACAAATCTAATCCTAACACACTACTAAACACTAAAGAATAAACTCCAATGTTTGTGGCAGACGATGCTCTTCTATTCCCCATGATCAAGTTCATCTTCCCATGCTCCACATCCCTACTTCTTCTTAGACCCTACAAATCAGAACAAATGTGAAAACCACATCCTGTATCAAGGACCCAATAACTAGCATGTGATTAGTTATTAGATTGAATAGTGTAAATACCTGCAAAATTGGGCTTTATATTCACATCCTTGATGTCCTTCAGATAATTCGGGCATCTTTGTTTTCAATGCCCTTTGTCGTGATAGTAGACGCACTCTGCATCCTTTAGATTAGATGAAGGAGCAGTAGAACCACCTTTGGATCCACTTGAAGAAGATCCATCATGAGACTTTCCCTTGTGGCTCTTAGATGGAGCTTTCATCTTCTTCCCCTTCTGATGTCCAATTTCCAAGACAGGGGTAGCAGCAGTAGGAGTTGATGCAACAAATTTGCCTTTCAATCCAGTTTCAATAGTTCTTAACAACCCTTGAAGTTTGCAAAAGGTCACCTCATGCTTGTTCAAATGATAAATCATCTTGAACTGGTCATAACAAGGAGGTAATGAGTGGAGTATAATATCAATAGCCAACTCCTCATCGAAGTTGACATTCAACTTGAGCAAACAATCCACATATCTCTTCATTCTTTGCAAGTGGATCGTGATGGACTCTCCATCCTTCATTTTAATTGTTACTAATGAGGCAACAATCTCATACATTTCTTTGTACATGCTTTGATGGTACTTTTCCTTCAAGTATTAGCACATGTAATAAGGCCAGTAGTCCTCGTAAAACTTTTGCAGATCGGGAGTCATAATGGCCACCATAATGCATGACACCTTTCTCGCTTCTTTGCATCTAGCGCTATACTTGGCGATTTCTTTGGGAGTAGCAGTATTTTCATAAATATCGACGAGTTCTTTGTCGAGGATCTCTTCCTTGTCCTCATACCTTAGGGTCATTCGAATGTTGCAGATCTACTCATTGAATTGGAACCATCGAAGGTGACCCTCCTACAAATACCCCCTTATAGATCGGCTTCGTGAATGCGGCCTACTAATGGTAAGATTTACTCATGTTATATATATATATATATATATATATATATATATATATATATATATATATATATATATATATATATATATATAATTAAACTTATAATATTATAATAGTATTTTAAAAGGATTTAAAATACACGATTATACTATTATAATATTATAAGTTTAATTTATATATATATATATATATATATATATATATATATATATATATATATATATATATATATATATATATATATATCTTATACTATATTATAAAGCATATTAGCCATATCTTGAATTTTAAGAGGTATAAGTTACAAAGCTTTTTGTACAAATTGATTATGCATAATTATTATTAATACTTGCCAAATTTTGAAGATTTGAATTAAGGAAGGTTATTAAGAAATTTAATTTGGAGCAAAATTATAATTTTAAAATATTAAATTAATGTTTATAAATAAATTCAAATTTCTTAAACTAGATACCAATATTAATTAATTTAAATTAACCGTATAAACATGTAATGTAAACATAAGATCTAAACAAAAATATTTTATTTAAAGTGCTAATTTTTTTTACGTAATAACTAATACTAAAATCCAATACTTATTTTCTCATAAAAAATTATTCACTAAAAGAGTTATTACCGCCGCTTTACGCAGGCACACATCTAGTGTGTATATATATATATGTGGTCATATCTATTGGGAACCCATATTTTTCCAAGAACCACTCTTAAAATGCGGTATTTTTTGTGTGATGTTTTTTTTTTTCAAAAAATGTTAACATAGGTGATATCTCCATTTTTATTTCTTAGTCATGGTCTCATTTATGAAAACACAAATCTTGGAACATTTAATTTCCTTTACTTCACCGTATACAAATCTCGTTAGTTTGATTGCTTGAGTTTGATGTTGAATAGGATCTGGAAGTCGACGAAAAATATCCACCTCTGGTTGAGGATTTTTTTCAGATAATGCTTTAGTTTGATTATTTCCTTATGGCTTCTGATGAATACAACTACTCCATCACCAATAATTTTGATTTCTTCCTTTAAATTCAATTGTTCAAAGACAACTTTATATAATGGTCATAGTTTTACTGATAAATCTACTCTCGAAGTAGTGAAGTAGTGGTCAAGTGTGTATTGGTACATCTCTCCTGATCTTGCTACTACCTAATTCCCTCACCTCTATTAAGGTATTATTTCTATGTTGTTTTTGTTTTCCAGATCATAGATGAACTTCATGTGTTTTCTTGACCATGGTAAATTTATTAGTAACCTTCCCGATAACATAAATTTTACTCACCAAACTTTTTATTGGCTTACATAGACGAAAATAACATAAGTTTATCGATCTTTTTCTTTTTTGAATATTTTTACTTACCAAACTTTCCAAGTAAACTCTCATTAAAATATGAATTATGTACTAATTTGTTTGATTGCAACTTGAAAAATTTAACTCTTGTGGCTTTCGCAACATTTTAGTTACATCAAGAGTATATTTGTCAACTTTTGCCGAAAAGTTATTTTCCTATAGTTTTGTTGATCTTTAAAAACCACAAGATAAACTTGATGGAAAGCTTGTGGAGCAACTATTGAGTGATTGAATATGAGCCTTAAAAAAACATCGAATAAGAAACCAATAGACTTCCTCAGTGAAGCATATGCTTGTAGACTGCCTAAATAAATGATCAACATAATAATTATAGTTATTGTATTTGGTTGAATCATGTTTCTCCTTTTTTGATTTTGTTTAATAAAGTACTACCTTAATTTGCATTACACATTCAAATATATTTTATTAACAATATCTAGACCATGTTTAATATATTTACCGTTTTACTTGGATATTAAAAAATATATGAAAATCCTAGGCAAGTTAACATAACTCTTATGACTTATTTTATAATTTGAATGTTTATCATTGTCTAATAATAAAAAATTATAAACAAAATTGGATTAAATAAAATATAAACCAAGTTTTAAAACTATAAATATTAGAGAATTTTAAATATATAATAAAAGATAGTTCAAATACTATGTTATATTTTTAAAGGAATATAATAAAATGCTACTTAATTAAACTTATATATGGGCGACACATCAATTCAAATTTAAAAATGACATATCGTATTGGTCATATATTTTCCATCGTAGATGAAAAACCTAAATATACAAAAACACGTACACTTGAACCATCATCGCAGCTTGACTTCTCTCAAAAAAAATCTACGTTTCATAACTATATTTTTTTTGTAATATTTCATTTTCATGGTAAATGATAGATATCGATGTAAATATATGTGGAGGCCATTTTTTTTAAATCCTTAAGAACCTTTATGGAGAGATAGAAGACTCCAACATATTGTTTATATGTGGAGACCAAATCAAGAAAAGTAAAGACCGTCCCGCTCAAAAAAGTGAAGATCAAATCAAGAAAGCAAAGACGGTAAATGATAATTATCAATGTAAATATATGTGGAGACCAAAAATATTTATCTAAAAGTATTTTTGTAGAGAGATAGAAGATTCCAACATATAAAAAAAAATAAAGATATAGAACTTTTGTGTAGAGATAGAAGACTTCAACATATATATAGAAAGTAGAGACATAAGGAACCTAAATATATGTGGAACCCAAGATTTTCTATATCAAAAAAAAACTTTTGTTGGGAGATGGGCGACTGTAACATATATAAAAACATAAAATGACTATATCATACCAATGTGTAATATACTAACCTTCCCTCAAAGACAGATGTGTCACACAAATATGTGTTAGGCTATTAATCTTTATACATAAAACATTAAACCTAAAAGCCCAGACTTCAAATCCTAAACATTGAAGTTGAAGTTTAACATAAACTTTTTGCCGAAAGATATTACAAACTTGTATATATGTTATAGATACATTCTAAATATAAGTGATATTTACTAATACATTGTTTTTGCATAAGAATATGATATGTTTTAAAATGAAACTGATTGTCAAAACGTACTTCAATATTATTCCTTTTTAACCATTTTTCATAAACTTATTGTTAGAAATATGGTTTAGTGGAACTTGGAAATCTGAGAATCGTGATAATCACTTTCTAATCGAAGTATTTGGGTGGTACTCCTAAATCTTCAATTGGATAAGACTCAGATTAAATCAGAGAGAAAGAAAGAGAATGTAAGGATATGATTTCGTGAGTACAAAAAATGAGACCAAAAATTGAATTTAGATCATTGTCTGAAAACTATCATATGACGGTCTAAAACTATCACAAAACCACCAAAACGCTCATAAAAAGGGTCAACTAAATAAAAGTCAAAATTGGGTCAACTCGGTCATAAAAAGGGTCAACTTGATCCCAGCCACGGGTTCTTCCCCTTGGACCCCAGCAAGGGCTGCCGCCCCTTGGACCCCGCTCCGAGGGGCGCTACCCCCGGACCCCCGTTCGTTCAGCGGCTTCGCCTCTAAATGACAGTATACTTTAATACTTGATCAAACTTAAACAAGTATGTACTTCATACCTTCCTTACTTGTTTAATATTTATCAAGAACTTTTGGTTAACAAAGTAATCCCATTATACTTAAATAATATTGATGATAACAAATCACCAACACTTATTGTAGATATCAGCTTCTAACCAAAACAAAAGACAAAACTACCATAGCAAAACTATTCAATGGAAAATAGTTATTCGTTGTGGTTTCCCCACAGCTTATTCTTTGTAACATTTTAATTGGAAGCTAATAATTCATTTAGTCTTTTAATTCTAACGTATCAAATTCTTTAAAATCAAGAACTTTAAATCATAAAGGAAAATATCTGAGGAAAAGAGTTTTTAACAAAACAACATTCTTTTGACCAAATGTCTATATAGCTTATTGATACATTTTACTACTATTTGAAAATGTAATGGACGTTTTTTGGAACACAAAATATTTTTTAAAAGTACTAATCCGCGAAAAAAAATGGTCTTGTGTTCTTTAAAATAAAACATGTTTTCGAATCGAACTAATCGCCGAAAGAAAGAAAGTGTCGAATGAAGTTATTCGTTGTCGCCGTTTTGCGCAGGTAGAAGGGTAATGTGTGTCTATATATATATATATATATATATATATATATATATATATATATATATATATATATATATATATATATATATATATATATATATATATATATATATATATATATATATATATATATATATATATATAGAGAGAGAGAGAGAGAGGGTTCAATTGAGAAAAAAATGTTGGGAATAGAGGAATCATTCTCAGCCACTCATTTATTTTTGCCGCAAAAGCTTCCGTCGTACCTGCGGAAATGGGAAGGGAATAAACATGTGTTTTTGAACAAAACATGTTTCCTTAAACTGTGGTAATCATTACTTTAATATATATATACAAAAACATAGTTTTTTCTTTTTCTTTTTTTAATTTTTAAGAAGCTATTTTTATCGAAAAATAATTTTAAATATACTAAAATTTATGATTTTTTATTCTCTACAAATAGACATCCATATTGATATAGTTTTAAAATAAAATAAAAAAAATTATATTTTCAGCTATCATTATTCATAAGTGAAATGCATCATGTTCTTATTACAGTACATTCGTTATTTACTTATAAATAAAAAGTATGATTAATTTTCGTTTACAATTTAAATATCATTCATATATGAATATAACATATAATAAACATACTATATTTAAATATTAGACGATGCATTTACTTGTGAAATATTAACGTAGTGTATTCACCTGTGAATATTAGATTGTATATTCAGTTATGAATATGAAATGATATTTTCATATGAGAATATTGATGGCTTTTATACAAACAATCCTATGTGTGCATGCAACCCTAGATTTGGATCTATGTTTTCTCTATTAGATACACAAATTTACGAACACAAGAAGAACCCTAGCATGCATGTATATATTTCGAAATTTATATAAACTAAAAGGGATTACATACTCTTGTTGTTATGTTGCAATAACAACACAATTCTTCAATCTCTTGTCTTGGAAAGCAAGTACCACAAGCAAATGGAGAGGAAATAGAGAGAGAGAGAGAGAGAGAGAGGAGAGGCTAGAAATCAGCTCTAAGGCTTCTTAGAAAACAAGTGGTCGATTTCCCTTAGCCAAGGGGTCTTTATATAGGGTAGAGATTATGGTTTTAGTCCTTATCCTTATCTAGTTGCTTGCCCACCAAGCAATCCATAAGATAAGTCTAGAAACCTATCCTCGGACAAATTCTAGGGCCTTATCCCCTTGAATTCGTCCACCTCTCCCTTAGGGCATCCATTGCCCTAATTTACAACTCTCACATAATTACAATTCAGCCCCTGTAGTTTAATTAATTACATTTGATCACAAAATTAACTCTTAATTAATTATTGACCAATATTAATTAAACAAATATGATTTCTCCTTTAATATATTATTCCTATAATATATTAATAAATCATAATAACCTCTTTCTCTATTATTTCTCCAGTCAAGTTGTTTTGGTGAAGGTAACCCAAAAGGACCATGCACAACCGGGTCAAGTACTTACCAAATATGATTACGGGCTTAGACACTAATCCAACAGTCTCCCACTTGGATAAGTCTAGTAACCACAAATGTAAGTATAACTCGATTAGCAATCGTAGCTCTGAAAGACGTTATCGAACTCTGATTTTATCAGTAACCTGTCCTTTAGATAAAGGATCGTACAGTCCTCTGTTTTAGATATCGTGCGGACAATCTCATGGAACATAGTCATACTTATTGTCCAACAGCTAGTTTCGCGATCTCAGATTCATTTAACAAAGAACTTAATTGAACACATCAATTCAATCCTGACCGGGCCCGGAACATAAATCAAATCAAAATCATCGAGGGGCCCTGATATTGCTTTTACCCTCTCAGGATAAAAGAAATAGATAAACTTCAACCTATATGCATTTACTGCTCACTAATCAAATTATACACAACAATGTGTTTTAAGACATCAAGTTACTGATGCGGTTTCACATTATCAATGTACAATCAATTAGCAACCAATAAACAATATATCTTGGTTTTAAGACCATATGATATTATCATCTTGCGATCACTCGTGATAGATTCCATGAAGTGATTCCATCAAGCGTGGGTTTATTCCAATGATCAAAACTTATTTATAAGCACTCATGAATGTTGTAACAAACCTTTGTTATGTCTAATACCTTTTAGACAATCTACACACCAATTCATGACAGTCTTCATTCACACCTACTTCCAACATATGAACGACTGTTGACCATTTGAATAATTCGATTATTCTTAATTAACTCAGTTATTCAAGAAGTCAAAACATGCAAAGCAAAATAATAGTCAACCAATCATAAGATAGTAACTATACTAATAAATAACACTCCTTTATTTAATCATCAAATGTCAATTACAATTATCTATTACTCATTTCTAAACTATCTAACCTAAACTAATATCGTCATTCATCCCAATGCTCCTAGCGTGCTGCAAATGCTTAACCCTAATCAGTCCCTTTGTAAGCGGATCTGCTGGGTTATCCTCTGACGATATCCTCTTAACTACGAGGAGTCCTTCTTCTACCCAATATCTAATAAAGTGATATTTTCTGTCGATATGTCGAGATCTACCATGATCCCTCGGTTCCTTGGTCAAGGCAACCGCTCCTTCATTATCACAAAAAATTTCCACAGGCTCCATTATGGTAGGTACAACTCCAAGGTCTCCAATGAAGTTCCTCAACCATAATGCCTCCTTTGATGCTTTGCTCGCTGCAATGTACTCTGATTCGCACGTTGAATCAGCTACGGTTTCTTACTTTGAACTTTTCCAAATCACTTCTCCTCCATTAAGGGTAAAGACCCAGCCCGACTGCGAACGATAGTTATCCCTGTCGGTCTGGAAACTGGCATCACTATACGCTCGCACCTTTAAGTCATCACTCCCTCCAAGAACTAGAAACCCTCCCTTGGTCCTCCGAAGGTACTTAAGGATATTCTTGACTGCGTTCCAATGTGCTCTACCGGGGTTCCCTTGATATCTACTGACCATGCTCAAAGTGAAGGCAACAATTAGGCGAGTACAAGTCATAGCATACATGATTGAGCCTACTGCGGAAGAGTAAGGTACTCGGCTCATTTAAGCTATCTTGGCGGTACTCGGACTTTGAGTCTTACTCAACTTGGCATTACTTTGGATCGGTAATTCTCCCTTCTTCGAGTTCTCCATACTAAAACATTTTAGTACCTTCTCCAAGTAAGTATTCTGACTAAGTCTTATTATTCTCTTACTTCGGTCTCTCACTATCCTTATTCCTAAAATATAGGAAGCCTCTCCGAGGACCTTCATAGCGAAACACTTCTCGAGCCAGGACTTAACTTCCTATAGTGTCAGGATGTCGTTTCCTATGAGTAATATGTCATCGACATATAACACGAGAATGCTAACTATACTCCCACTGGCTTTGACATATACACATGATTCATCTTCGCTTCGAGCTTGACGTGAGTCTCTTGTCTTACGAAAATCTCGCAACCCCAAACCTTGATATGTGCCAACGAGGGAGCTTTCCCTGTCCACATCTTGTGAGGTGTTTTGGTAACCTTCTTTGTAGGGACTAATTTAAGGATATGGGCGGCAGTCTCTAAGGCATACACCCAGAATGAGATAGGTAGTGAAGCAAGAATCATCATGGAACGAACCATGTCCAACAAGGTTCGATTATGCCTCTCAGTTACACCATTCAATTGCGGTGTCCTAGGCGGCGTCAATTGCGAAACTATTCCACATTCCTTGAGATAGTCATGGAATTCAAGACTTAGGTACTCTCCTCCTCGATCGGATCGAAGCATCTTGATTTTCCTGCCTAATTGATTCTCCACTTCTTGTTTAAACTCTTCGAACTTTTCAAAGGTTTCTAACTTGTGCTTGATTAAGTAAATATACCCATATCTACTATAATCATCGGTGAAGGTCATATAGAAGCGGTTCGCGTCCCTTGTGGTGGATCTAAAGGGCCCACACACATTGGTATGTATGAGATCCAATAAACCCTCACCCCTTTCACAAGTGCCAGTGAAGGGTGATTGGTCATCTTTCCAAGTAAACAAGACTCGCACACGTTATACTCCCCAAGGTCAAATGACTCCAACACTCCATCCTTTTGGAGTTGGGCTATGCGTTTCTTGATGACATGTCCAAGACGACAATGCCAGAAGCATGCTTTATCCAAACCATTAGAAGAATCCACACACAACACACCATTTCCTGAGTTATCTACAACCATAACAGTTTCAAAAATTGCATAACAAGGCAATGCTTCAAAATATAAGACACCATTTAGATAAGCATAAGTTGAACCTTTCTCATTATCAAACGAATATCTAAATCCTTGTGTAAACAAACCATGAAATGAAATGATGTTTCTTGCCATATCTGGTGAATAGCAACAATTATCTAAATCTAAACCTAATCCATTACTAAGCGTTAAAGATTACACTCCAATCTTGGTGACAGGCGACGATCTTCTGTTTCCCATGACTAGATTTGTTCTTCCACGTTCCACATCTCTATTTCTTTTTAGTCCCTGCAAATCAGAACATATGTGCAAACCACATCCTTTATCAAGAACCCAAGAAATAGTACGTGATGAATCATTAGATTTAATTGTGTAAATACCTGCGAAAGATGGCTTGATCTTCCTATCCGTGATGGCTTGCAGATATTCCGGGAAGCTTCTCTTCCAGTGTCCTATTTTGTGGCAATGGTGACACTTTGCCTCCTTAGGGTTTGAGTTGGGCTTAGCAGGACCAACTTTGGTTCCACTAGTAGAGGAACCATCTTGGGGCTTTCCCTTGTGGTGGCTCTTTGAAGGAGCCTTCCTCTTTTTGCCCTTCCCTTTCCCAATGGCCAAAATAGGAGCAGTGGGTGGAGTGGGAGTTGGTGCAATAGATTTGTCCTTGAGGTTGCTCTCAGCAGTCCTTGGAGTTTACTTAGGGTGACTACTTCTTTGTTCATGTGGTAGGTCATCCTAAATTAGTTGTAGCACGAGGGCAAGGAGTGGAGAATGATGTCGATAGCCAAGTCTTCGCCAAGGTTAACATTTAACTTGCAAAGACGATCAACATACCTTTGCATCTTTTACAAATGCGAGGTAAGGGATTCTCCACTTCCCATCTTAGCGATGATCATGTTGGTGATGATCTCGTAGTGCTCTTGCCTTGCACTTTGGTGGTACCTCTCCAACAAATCTTGGTGCATTTCATAGGGATACATGTCCTCATAGGACTTTTGGAGTTCAAGATTCATAGTGGCCAGCATAATACAATGGACTTTCATTGCATCACGCTCATGGGTCTCAAAGACAGCCATTTCTTCGGGAGTAGCGATTTTCGGATTGATCTTTTCAAGCTTCTCGTCGAGGACATATTCTTTGTCCTCGTAGCGGGAAATCATGCGAATGCATCTTATCCATTCGTTGATATCCGATCTGCCGAATGTCACTTTTTGACATAGGCTCATTAGAGAGAATGAACCAGTAGCAGCATTGTATGCGTTTGCGTTAGACATCTGCAAATAAAAAGGAATAAAGTTTGATTAGAATTGAATCCCTAATTAAACACCCAAAATGAGAAATTAGGGCTAGGATCCAACAACATTATTTACACATTAGAAAAGGGATGCTGTAATCCAACATGAAAATAATTTGGAGGTAAGTAAATGACGATTCACTAATTCTTCACCATGAAAAACATAAGGCTTAGGTTTTAAATGTATTGAGAATTCCTAGATATTGAGATTCATTGAACTTTTCATTGGCATGTTTAAATCTCGATATACCCCTCTTGTTTGTGATTGGGATGTCGAGGATCGCAAAGCGGATGTGAATAACCATGCAAATATACATGGTGCCCTCATTGTTACAATTACCTATTCGATGTGCCGGTTAACCACACACACTCCATCAAACTATAACAAACAATGAGTCGCCTTTTGCCACCTTTGCTTAGAACCAATTAGTGTGTCGGTTAACCACACACGCTCCACTAACTTCTTAGCAAGGGTGCAACGTGTAATTTCATGGGATTGCATCAATTCACTTTTGCCTAAAGTAACTAGGATTGAGAATTTTGTAAAAACGTTCAGTTACTTTATATAGTTTCATTATACTTATTAATGAAGAGAGGATTGCCCTATCCTACCCATTCGGCTAACGACCCTCCACCAATCAAGGAAGCGGTGGGTAAGAGTGGATACCCATTAAATGGCCATTTTATAGGCCATTACCTTATACCCCCATAATAGATCGGCTTCGTAAATGATGCCTACTAACAGTAAGACTAGCATTTTAATTATATATATATATATATATATATATATATATATATATATATATATATATCTTGTAATAATATAATAGTATAGGGTGTATTTTAAACATTTTAAAATACTAGGGTTTTAATTTCAATTTAAAATTTTTGAAATTTATAACTTTTAAATTAAACATTTAAATATTAAAACTCTTGATTTAATAATTATCTAATTAAACAATTAATTTTAATTACTAAATCATAAAGGATTATTTTAAATTAAACAATTAATTTTATCCTAATCCTTTATAGCTCTCTAAATTTCGTAAATATGGGAGAGGATAATTCAAAATCTTTAATTACCATATTTAACAATTAAAGGATAATTACAAGATACGAGATTATCCAAATCCCAAAATTTTAGGGACTTATCTTGGGGAGGAGGCAAATCTCGAAAATCTAGGGCTTGCAAACCCTAGATCTCGAAATTTTGGGCAACAAGGAAAAGGGTTTGAAAACCCTTCAAAATTTCGAACACAAGGGTTCAAGAACCCTAAAATCGAAATCTTAGCCTCCTATGGTTTATTAGCCATAAACCCTAAAGTGTCAAATTCATACAATTCTATAATACTAATTGAAAACAATTCAACCAAAGGCTCTGATACCACTGATGAGATTTGTACAAACAATCCTATGTGTGCATGCAACCATAGATTTGGATCTATGTTTTCTCTATTAGACACACAGCTTTATGAACACAAGAAGAACCCTAACATGCATGTATATATTTCGAAATTTATATAAACTAAAATGGATTACATACCTCTTGTTGTTATATTGCAATATCAACAATTCTTCAATCTCTTGTCTTGGAAAGCAAGTACCACAAGTGTAGTACCTCTAATGGCTCACAAACACCACAAGAAAATGGAGAGGCAAGAGAGAGAGAGAGAGGGGGGAGAGGCTAGAAATCGACTCTAAGGCTTCTTAGAAAACAAGTGGCCGATTTCCCTTAGCCAAGGGGTCTTTATATAGGGTAGAGATTAGGGTTTTAGTCCTTATCCTTATCTAGTTGCGTGCCCACCAAGCAATCCATAAGATAAGTCTAGAAACCCATCCTTGGACGAATTCTAGGGCCTTATCCCCTTAAATTCGTCCACGTCTCCCTTAGGGCATCCATTGGCCTAATTTGCAACTATCACATAATTACAATTCAACCCCTGTAGTTTAATTAATTACATTTGATCACAAAATTAACTCTTAATTAATTATTGACCAATATTAATTAAACAAATATGATTTCTCCTTTAATATATTATTCCTATAATATATTAATAAATCATAATAACCTCTTTCTTTATTATTTCTCCTGTCAAGTTGCTTTGGTGAAGCTAACCCAAAAGAACCATGTACAACCGGGTCAAGTACTTACCAAATATGGTTACGGGCTTACACACTAATCCAATAAATATTACATAGTATTACATGTTATATCACATATGAATATTACATACTATATTCACTTGTGAATATTACATGAAATATTCACTTATGAATATAACATAGTATATTCACATATGGATATTATAAGGTATTTTCACAAATATATATAATTTTTATATGTTATTCACATATGAATAACATATAGACTTGCATATTTTGTTTTATGTTTTTAATAATCATATACTGATTTGGGTGAGAAAACATATTCATATGTGAATATAACGTGGTAATTTAGTTTATGCATTTCATCAAACATTTGGAGTGCATAATAGTTAACTATGTTAAAAATGTTAGAAACATGATACTTCCGATTCAAGTTACCAATTCCAAAGCATCATATACTTCCGATTTCGAATTCAGATGTGACATCCTATATCCGATCGATTTCTCATTTTGATTTTGATTTTTGAAAATCAGATTGAGAACCTGTGAGTACCGATTCCGAGTCATTAATGTTGACTGTGACTGCGAGTCCAGAACTCCGATTCCAATTTCATGAACAACGAATAAATTTCGATTCCAATAGAGTCCGTTTGCGAATCTGGGAAATTCCAGTTCCAAATCGGTTATGAACTTTAACAAATGCTTGAAAGCTACGAAGATTCGGAGTATTCAACAAAGAAATCGATGAAATTGATGACTTTGGTTGCAAATCTGTCTTGAACGGCGAAGCTCCCAGCCACGAATATTGATGATTGATTAACATTGGATGACATTGATGATGGTTGAGTTGAAGAAATCTGGATGATTGTTGAAGGTTGGAGGAGAAATTTTGATGATGAACGAACTGTTATCGAATTCTCTAAAATTACGTATTTGAGATTGAAGGTTATTAACATATTTACAAGTTTGCCACCATATCTTTTTATACTCAGATTAAATGAATGGCTGAAAATGATTCTCCTATTCGCAACCTTTTTTATTTTCTCAATTGAATATATATATATATATATATATATATATATATATATATATATATATATATATATATGTATATATATATATATCAAGGTTGTAAAAATCACTCGACAGTAGCTCGGCGGTCGACTGACGATAAGCGATTAATCGGACTATGCGGGGATTAATCATAGATTAATCGGGGACCCTTAATTATTAATAAAATTATTTAAAATTTGATTTGAAAGCTTAAAATTTGAAATTTTAAACGTTTAGTGTAATATTTGAAAATTAAATTTGTTTGAATTTTTTAAATAATCCGCGCCTATGACGCCCGAGACCGCCAAGGAACGCCAAAGCCGATTTCTGCAACACTGATATATATATATATATATATATATATATATATATATATATATATATATATATATATATATATATATATATATATATATATATATATATATATATATAACCCGTGAAACCACGACTACAAAATTAATTGAAGTTTAATAGTTACAAAACAAAATTATTAATCAATTATAATCGTTAATTTAAATAAATATGTGGAATAATATCACTTTATAATTTGTATTAATTTTATTTTAATTTTTATTCCATTATTATTAATTTATTGTAATGAAAATGAAAATTTTAAAATTTAAAATAGAGAATTAATAGGTTTACAAGTGACATGCATTAATTAATAGGTTTAATAGGGTGATACATGCTAAAAAAATAAAATATGTATTAATTATGAGATCTAATATGATGATAAATGTTAAAAGAGATTAAAACTATTATTTTATTAGAATAGGAATATATATATATATATATATATATATATATATATATATATATATATATATATATGGAGAGAGAGAGATGGTCGGTGGATTGAAAGATACGGGTTTCATCTTTCAAGCAAAGGAACGGGTTGGAATTGACATTTGATATTAAATAATACTACTATTGTCATTTTCATCATGCAATGTACAAAGAATGGGACCAAGCAATACCCACCAATATTGTAATTTAATTCCATTTAAACATTATTCCAAATAACAAATAATAAAGAATGTCATTATTTTAGAAGAAAAGTCGTCTTTGATAGTTTTTAACGTCGTCGAATATTGTCTATATGTAAGCATAAGCACGGATTATAATATCGGTCAATATCAATAAGAACATCAAAGTTACCGTCAATGATTTGCTTGACGTAAAAAATGTAGAAACGATATTCATTTTAAGATAATTTTGTTGAAAGCAACCATGTAAATATGTAAGAAATATCGTTTTAAAATAGTTTTTGATTGTGCTTGAAAGTTTTTATTTTATTTGATTGTTTTATTTATTGACCGAGGAAATATACAAATATATAGTTAGAAGTTAAACAAAAGTCGTTATAGAAAGTGCAAGCTAAATCTAGGTTTTAAACTCAAACAATCCAATTTATCTTAGCTATCCTTTATTGTAAAAAAAAAAAAAAAAAAAAAAAAAAAAAAAAAAAAAAAAAACACAACGTTCTTTCAACAACCTTATAAAAAATATTAGATTTCCAGTAAGGTATGCAATAAACGGAAGTTATGAAAAAGAGTAAAAGGTCTCACAATCTCATCTTCCAAGGAAACCTACATCTGATTTCATCCCCTTATGTTCCATCGTTGAATATCCTAACTATTCTATATCTAATTCTAAGGCCTCCACGATACTTCTAGAAGAGAGTGTACACGAGGAGAGACATCATTTTCTGCTAAACTGAAGCGGGAAATGATGTCCACTTTCTTGAATTTCATGTCTTTCTTCCTCAAACTCTAATCCATCCCATGAATTAAATCACTTTGATAAACATATTTGATATTGACCAGGGTCGGCTTTATGTGTATCTCAACAAAGATAAGGCTTAGGGCCCCCACTTAATTAAATACCCAATACCTATTACCTCTAATGTCCATATGAAATCAGTGAATCCGAATCGCTAGCCTTCACGCTTGCCTTAAAAATTCTGTTCATTTTCTTCTACAAGTGACAACTCTTCTTCTTCTCCATTCTTAGACTCTGAATCCCTGATTAGCGATTATGATTCTAGGCTCCTTCTCTATCCATAACAATATAACTGATATTCTGATAACTCCTCTCACGGTTTGTACTTTTGTAGGTAATCTCCATTGTTCAAAAATCAAAACTATCACAATCTGATAAGTTGAACTCTGACGGAAAGATTCAAAGATCGATTATCTATCATCTACTCATCTGATTATCTATCACTTAAGGTAAACTCCATCAATCAATTGTTCAAAAATTTCTGATCTTTCTCAAACTAAAAGTTTACTGTTCCAACGCAATGATATTTTATAATTTCAGTTATACTTTATTACCTTGTAAATTGTGAATTGTGTTCATTGATTACAAGTTTACAAGAGATTACAGAATAAATGTATTCTCAATTTCGTTTTCTCTATTTTCAAAAAAAAAATTAGTTTTCACTTAAATGGTATTTTTTTTTTTTTTTCAGTTTTCCAGATTTGAGCTTTGGTTTGAATCATATAACATGTGAGTATCTTCAAGTATGACAGAACAAAAACATATTCATGCATACTAATTTAAGAGATTAAATTGTAGAAAAAGGTCCTATTTAGATTTATGATTTTAAATTTCCAAAAGATCAACATTTAATAAGATTTAATACATAACACTAAGTATAGTAAAGCTAAAGGGCCCCAAATGTTTGGTTCTCTTAGAGCCCCCAAACTTGTTGAGCCGCCCCTGATATTGACCCACTCAATTAAGGTATTAATCATGTTCATTCCAAATGATTAGAGTTCTAAAAAGTCCATAAGCTATAGAAGGAAGTAATGATTAAAGGGTTTTCGTTAACCATCTAGCAACTAAACTGTATCCATTGAGATAAAGAGAAACTAAAGAGTAATAGGAGACATAACTTCACTCCTATCAAAGGCAAAGATGATTTAACAAATCCACTAAAAAAGAGCATCTAGAGAACACATGTGCATATGTCTCGATTGTAGTCAAGCAACAAGGACATATGATCAAATCTACATCAATACCTCTAGCCGAAAGTCGCTTTTTAGTCGGAATGCTCTACACACTCATACACCTTATAAGGATAATCAACTTGATGGGAACCCAATTATTCACCTAGATTATGTCCCTTAGCGCCAAGATACGGCTATTTAAGTGCTTGATCCGACAACACTAAAAAACAGTATGAGTCATTAAGCATCCAACCCAACCTATCTTCCCGGTCTACCAGATTGACACTTTGCGACAAAGACCCGGAGCGAAAAAACCCAATGGATAAAAGAGGATAGAGGACACCCATCAATACAAACAAAATGCCACAAGTCTATGGAATCCCCATCACCAACCTGGATCGGGATAAAATCATTCCAAATGAATCCCTCTATCACACAACTAGCCTAAATAAACGAATAATATCATTACAAAGGTATAAGTACCTTCATAGGAGCTCGAGGGAATAAACAACCCACATATCACATCTAAACCATACATAATATTTGTGACTCTAACCCATAACATATCCAGGCCATGAAAGAATCTTTACCTTCATTTAAAAAGCATTAACCTAATAAAAGAAAAAGGATACAGGTATGCATGCCTCCATCACTCGGCTTGCTAAAACTATGTCCCACCTCACCCAATGCATCTTCTTTTTCCTAAGATCGGCAACCCATTAAAACCTAGCTCACTAGGACTCCACCTTCATTAGCATTATATCTTCATACCCACAAAAATCGACATAGAATAACTCCCCGAGCTTCCCATAAATAGACTTAAGTAATCTCACATGTCCTCTAATAATCTATAGAATCTCAAGGAGATAATCTTGACAAAGCAAATCATAACTTTCTCAAAATCAACCTTGAAGATCGTAAAATTTCACTATTAAACATTACACCAATCCTATTAGATATTGGCCAATTAACCATGTCGCTGATCACCTCCATAATCGAATACCATACATGTAATATCATCCATAGAAAAAAGGACATGCAAAGACTGGAGTAAATTCCTCAGAGATACATATAAAACTTGATGGCTGGTAATCGGCCTCCACCCCTACTATCTAAAATTATTTACACTCCTCTTTAACCATCCTTGATTCATCCACCCACACTTATTTATCAAAAGAGCTCAGATAGTAAGATAATGGTGGTTGTGATTAAGAATTTCATGAAATAAATCAAAATTCTCATCCCCTATGTAATGTCCTAATATTCACAACAAAACTTTCGATTTTATCTTAAATACAAGAACCCATTTTCATGAAACATCATAAAACCGTTTTGTACCAAAAGTTCACATCCCATAAATAGAGTATGTATACAAATCTGGAATAACAAAATACGAATGTTGCTGATGTGTGTGTACAATAATACCTTTGCCTTACGATGATCATCTCAAGTACCTAAAATATTTAATCCATAACTGTACGACAAAGCTTAGTGAGTTTCAAAAAATAGAATACTCCACAATATACATACAAGTATATAAACATTTGACATAGTCCACGACTGGTCTGCCCCTCTCGGTTACAACATAAAGTTGGTTCGCCCGTGGCCTTCAACATAATGTTGGTAATCCCGTGAATCTTGGCCTACCGCACAAAGCATGATTGCCCTCAACTACCCACAAGTTACGTCAACATATATAGAGGGCTCACACTATAGACCATTTTCTAAATAGTCTACTTGTCTAACAGCTCACCACCAAACGTTCACATCATATATAGGGCTCATACTAAACTCTATGCTACAATTAGAAGATCACCCAAATGAATGCACAGTTGTATGTAATTATAGATAAGATAGACAGTAAAATAGATGACCTTACTCTAAAGCCACAACCAAACAAGGAACATGCAAGAAAGCCTAGATAGGGAGTTCATAGGATATCTTATATGAATACATATAACTCCTTCGACATTCACTTTGACGATCACAATTCCTATCAATACTCTAACCATCATACCATTACTCCTCTAAATCCTATCATGTAAGGATATACAATGTAACTCTTACTATATTGAGGAAACTTACATAAGCTAAGTAGTAGACGCTCAATAACAACCTTAGTGATAGTACATCCAACACCAACTACCTAATGTCGTGGCAAAGCATTCGCCATGCAAAGTTTACGTCCAAACAGATTACTCTATTAAGTACTTAATCCACAATGTCTATAGTTCAAAATATTGGATCTACAGCTCTTAAGGGACATAATGGATAAATTTCTTAACTTTATCCATTACACAATCAATCCAAGTCCCAAACACAAACCCTAACTCCATTAAGAACTCATAATGACCAAAAATTATGCATGATTCAAAGGGAACCATAAGTTAACATTTTTCCATTAGATCTAGTCCATCCATGGTCATCAATCACGCCTAAGTTTATGAAGTTGCTCAAAAATCCAAGAACATGATTGTAAAGGACTCAAAGGGCTATAAAGCATGGAATGGAAATTATAAATGATAAAGGTGGAAGCTTTATACCTTCTAAAGCTTAACAAGGTGTAGGAGATGCAACATGTAGAGTCCCAAACACCTTTGACAAGAAACAAGACAACCATTTTGAAGGGCCTAGTATGCTCAAGAGTCATATTAAAGTGATATTACTAAATAGCATATGATACTAATGGGTTACATTAACAACAACGGGATATAATTAATTATTTATTAGAAATTGATTTTAATAAATATTCAATAAAACTCTTATAATTAAATTGGATATTATTAGTTTCATGGAAATAATAATTTTGATTATCAAGTAACATTATATTATTTCATATAGTATGAACTAATAAGTCACATACAACATTTTGGACCATAAGGACTTTTTGTGTTTTACCAAAAAGTTAAGGTTTATATTTTATAAAAGAGTTTATAAAATTTACCAAGTTTAACTTATTTTTATTATAAAAAAACATAAGCACGCTTCTATGATGCAAGTCATGGGCTTTTACATATAATAATGAAAAGAAGGCATGCCTTAAAAGCACAGGGAGACATGTATGCTTTAGGGGACAAGCTTGTATAAAGTGGAAGTATCTAATGGTTAATACCTTCGCATTATACATATAAATAAGGAGCTTGATTAAGATAAGTGATTCATTTTTATGCTTAATGAAATGGCCGAAATCTTTCTTATCTCTCTCACTCTTCTCTTGCAAAAGTGTTTGAAGCTTATAAGTTACTTGTATTAACTCTCTTGAAGTTCATACTTTGGTTATGAACTTCAAGCTTAAGGGTTTAAGAGTTTAGGATTAGCATCTACATCAAGTTGAGTAATTGATTGTGTCTCAAAGGTTCCACATTCTTCATCAACTTCCAAGCCTCCTAAAGAGGACCCAAAAAACTACAAAGGTTGCTATTTCTTCACCTCTTCTTTGGTTGGTATTTTAATCTTTATATAACTTTCAAGAAGATCCTTGGTGGGTATAAAATTTTTATGTTTTTTCAAAAATTAAAGTCTTCCTTTGCCATATTTTTCAAGTTTATGAAACTATTTTTGAACTAAAACCCAATAATTGGTATATGAGACATCTTGCAAGTTTGGTTAGATTTTTTGACTTTTGAAAATCATAGTTTTTGGAGAATATGGATAACTTGTTTTTGTATAAAAATAAGTTCATACATATTTTCTATGACAACTTTATAATTGTTATTTTTTTATGTGACAAAAGTTTTATCCAACTTTTGTCATCTAAAGTTTTCTTAGAAAAACAAAGGTTGGTTGATGTGTATGTTGATGTATATGATGTGGGTAAACTAACCAACGACTAATGTGTTGTTATGTTGTTGTGTTAGTTATTTTTGTTATAAAATGGTTTTAATAATTTATTTATTCATATGATATGTAATAAATTAAATATATTAGTTTTTTTTTTTGTAAAGTAGTATATTAGTTTTTAGAAATAATTTATTTGTACAAAGAAGTAATAATAAAATGAAGTTTGAACCATTTTTTTTTAAGACATAAGCAAAATTTTCGAATTCAACATGTGCTGGGCAGAAATGACACTTTCTGAAAGGTGTCATGAAAGGTGCGGTCTTTCATTTAAAGAAGATTTTCAAATCTTTCGCAAGCAATTAGTGTTTACTCAATTGGGAACTTCTTCAATAACATTACAAAATATTTTTTGTCTCCTTAAATGTACCTTTAGGAATGGACTTAGAATTTTTGTGCTGGCTCAAAAAATATCATTAATTGGTTATATTTATGCACATATTTTTTATGCATTATTTTGTGTGGTTGATAAAATTAGTTTTTCACATGCTAAATAATTTTGGAAAAATAAAAATCACATGGATTTTTGGTTTTTCAAAATTAAACATAAGAAGTAACAAGTTATTAATTTTAAAATAAAACTTGGGTTTATAAAATCGTTAATAACGACAAATTTTGAAATACTTCATTATAAGTTTTAAAATGATGATTTTTGTAAGTTATACAAACTCTATATATATGAGTAATAAAATGAAGTTTTATTAAATATATAAAAGGTTCAAATGCACTCAAAATTAACACTGGTTATTAAAATTGAATTGTGTCAAATTATATAAAAAAACTAGCTTTTTATATTGAACCTTTAAAAATGAAATTTTCTTTTGAAAAATGATACGATAGTTTATTATATGCATGTAATACCATGATATCATATGTTTTTATACTATAATTATAAAACGTATAAAAACCCTTTTTACAAACCTCAAAGTTATGCAATCCTTTTAAAAAAAACACCTGCACGTCTCTTGTATGCACTAGTGGGATAAAGGATACCTAACCGCTTAGTGTTGTCTTTTGATGGTCTGGGTGTCTTCGCGATTTCTATAACCAAGTTATAGGCCGATTACACAAGTTTTTCAAATTTGGCAATTTGATCGGAAATCGTTTGTGATAAAGGATACCTAAGCAAGAGAGTTTCGAGGCATATATGAGATCAAACATGTCTAATTAAATTTATTATTAGCAATCCCATAAATCTAGTGTGACAACCGTCAAAATTCGAATTAGTTCTAGATTTGAATAAACTTAGTTACACATATAGGCACTACACATATTAGACTTAGTAACTAGAAGCTAAGTTATAACCTAGTGGAATCTTGGAAACAGATAGAGACAATGGATAATGTGCTTGGATTTCACATTGGTATGTGAATTCTACAACTACTTAACTGTAGTGACTATCCATATTCGGGTTACTCTTTGACTCGAACAACATTTCATGAATCATATACACACATCATGCACTTGACCTAGAAGTATAAGTGAGTTCAAAGTCTCATAGAAACTTAAGTCAAAGTTGAAGACTAGGACTAGTATACTTGATTCCTCAATTTCCCTTGAATCTCGGAATCACTACATAGAATGCCAATAAACCGATAAAAATAAATTATAAACATTATTTATAACTATAAAAGAGTTATAATACCATAAGATAATTTGAAGTCTCAATATTCAATTTATTTTGATATTCAAAGTTTATTAAACTTCAAAAACCCTAAATGCCCTAAAAACTCATATTTATAAACTTTAACCTTAAAAATTTCTATAAAAATAATTATGAAACTTATAATATGATCTTATGATAATAAAAAAAATCATGAGAGTGAAATTAAGAAAAATAAAATTTAAGTCATTAGTATTTAACCTTATTTCTATGCAAAAAAATCAAGGTTTTGTGAATGAAAATTAAAATAAGGTGTATATTTTATAAAAACTTGATATTTTTATAAAATAAAGTTATAATTTTATAAAATTTAAGAGAAGGAGACCTTCTCTCAACTTCAAAGTCGGACTCCCTCTCCCCATACACTCTCTCTTCCCAAAACACAATCATTAAGTCAAAACCTTCACTCCACCTCTTCTTTCTTCACTCTCTTACACTCCACTCTTCATACACTTCACTATCTTCTTCCCTCTCTCTAAACTCACGAAAATCCTCTCATTCCTCTGAAAAATTTCGAGATTGTGAAGCCCTTGAAGTGTTCTTACTTCCCTCAAGATCATAACAAAGGTAAACAACATCATCTTCTTCCATAGTTACATGATTTTACTTCTTTTCCTTCTTAGTTTTCTCTTCTTTTCGGATTCTATGCCATTCCATGGCTAGAAATCTTTATTTTTCCCTTGTGGTTTGTAGATTCTCACCATAACACAATGCATGTGTTAGAGATGGTGAAAATTCGGGATCAAACCCATGCAAGGAGTGAAAAAGATGCACATATGATCATGTGACATCAAAACCTAATATTTCATGTTCTTCTCCATTTCTTTTGTGTTCATGCATTTCCTAAAGCATTTAAACCATTTCTAGTATATCTTGGATGCTCATTCATTCCATGCATGTGTTAGGAATCGGACCTTACCAAAGGCATGCATGATGTTCTTGTTGAAATACCCTAATGATGCACACAAACAAACATGCAATCTGCCAGATTACTTTGTTCGACTTTGAACAGCCATAACTCGGTCATTTCTTAACCAAATCATGATATGCTTTTTGTATTGGATAGTTCCACGAGTTAAATATCAAACCCAACTGGTCTCACTGTAAAATATTAAATATCCGATTTTTGGCAATTTTTACAAAATGATTGCGCATACAGCTCTTTTTCAGTGATCTCTATTTTTGTCTTGCATGATCAATGGCCTTAAACCCAACCATAAATCTGAGGAAAAATACCTTAAAAACTTAACATATCTAGTGAATGATGGTTGAAATTTCGTGGCTTAAAACCTCACTGAATGGGCTACACAAATTCATAGACTTCAGCTACATCTACACTTCATGCATTATTGCATGCAACTTTTCTTAAATTGTTTGGATTCATTACTCTCATTTCTTTTCTGAATACATTTTTGACATTTTTCATTTTGAAAGCCCTTTCATGCATGAAATAATCTGGAAAATTTCAAAAGCTTTTATTATTTCTTTGATTTATTAAAATTATTGCTAAAACCAAGGGTATAAATCATATAAAATACTTCCAGAGGTCTAAAAATCCTAAATAAATTCATAGATGATCCTTATGGCGAATAATGACCCCTCACCAAATTTAAGCAATTTTTGTTACTGTTTAATACGATTTCTAATTTTCTTTTGTTTAGGGAATGATAAATTACAAAACCACTTTAGAGAATGTGAAAATTGTATATAACAATTTTCGCATACCTTAACTGTGATGAGTGACTTCAGAAAATAATTTCAAGATTTTTCATCATGTCTTACTATTTTTCCCAATTTTTGGTAATTATAATGGTCTAAAAATCGGAAAAATAGTTCTGATTATCCAAAATTCATGAAAATTTACCAGGATATCATATTATACAGTAGGAGGTTACATAAACATTTTGAGGATTTTTCTCTACTGTAAACTATTTTTCTCTTATTTTCTAAAGTTAATTACACTTAAATACACTTAAATACACATAAATACTCAAAACCAGATTACACATTATGAAAACCACTTTTGATATTTTTCCCAGGTTATTTATACTGTAAATAATGTTACAAAATTTTTGGTAATTTATTTTAACTGTTTAATATTATTTCTTCAATTAATGATTATTTAAAGGAATAAAACAAGGAAAAATAGAAATACCCACTGAAAAATATCTTTTATATTTGTCCAAGCCTAGCTATGTATAATAACAGTTAAATAAAAAGTTTGGTTAATTTTGGAAACTGTTTTCTATTTATTTCAATTTTTATTGGAATAAATGCTCAAAAATCATAAAATATAATTAAACATATTGGAAATCCATTTTTATATTTTTCCCAGCTTAGTAGTGTTTAATAACAGTAATATAAAAAGTTTGGGGAATTTTCTTAACTCAGTGCTATTTTTTATGAATTTATGGTTATTCAAGAAACTAAAATGGTGAAAAATAGTTAGACAAATCAAAAATTCAAGAAAATTTATCTTGAAGTCTCTGACTTCAATTAAAACTGAAATGCAAAGTTTGGGATATTTTAGAATTAAATTGATTTAGTTATGAATATTTAATCATTGGAACACCTCTAAAATGTTAAATATTAACATTTCAATAATGGAAATTTTCCACTTAAATTGTTATATAACAATTGATTCTTTGAAACTTAATTTTCACAGAAAAATGTTTGTAACTTATCGATATTAAATTTTGACACAATATTGGCATAATTCTATTGTAGTACCATGTATACTAGTGTTAGATTTCGATTAGAGACTCACTAGCGAATACCATTATTGTAGGAATCGATAGTGATACGAGTGGAGCGTAGTCAAGGCACCATTTGCATCATCTCAATGCACATTGTGAGTATTCACGTACTCCCCTATTTTTCGGTTTTTATGTTTTGGGGTGGAAAAGCATGTCCTAAACTTTTTATGTTCGTTGTATTTATTTTGACTTGTATGAAACTTGGTTGCTATATTTCGTATGTATGTGTATGTTACTTTAATTCATGAGGACGGTATCGCGGTTAAGTCCGTGGAATCTCTAGATACAACTCATTAACTCTTCTAAGCCTATGGTTATTATGGATAGCGCTATCAAGAGGTAGACAACTCCTCACTCGCACGATTCACTTGAGTGCATTTTACCATTTTATACACTATGTTTGCGATACACATAGTAGTCAATAGGGCACGATTCGGTGATTAGGCTTGGGTTGTGAACTCATGAATGGAAACTTGATGCACGTACTATTCTTTATACACATACGAAACTTGTATTCCCATGTTAGCAATGACACTTTTATACTTATTTTAGCAATGAAACTTGAATACTTATTTTAGCAACGAAACTTGTTTCTCATTATAGCAATAAACTTTGTTTCTCATTATAGCAATGAACTTTGCTTCTCATTATAGCAATGGACTCTATTTCTCATTACAACAACGAACTTTTACTACTGGAAACTTATATACATGTTTTAGCAATGAAATTGTTTGCTCCTTGTAGCAACGAAATTGACAGCTCATTTTAGCAATGAAACTTGTTTTACTCGTTTGAGTAACGAACTCTATCTTCCATGAAAATATGAATGTTGCATCTTATTCGGGAAACATACTTTATTTCTCATGATGACAACGAACTGTGTTTACACACTTATTTACTCCTTTTAGCAATATACTTTTATTATTGGAAACTTTAATCAAAACTTTGATTTCAACTCATGAACCAATATTATTTCGTTAAACTTGTGAGTACTCACCAACTATTTTTATAGTTGACGCTCGTTTTACATGCTTTTTCATGAATCATCGAGTAAGTGGCACTTAGGGACACTTCAATTTTAGGAGCATTCGCATGTGTTGTATTTCTATTTTCATTGTAATTTCTTTTAAAAGTTGTTCAAACCTGTTGTAAATTTGTAATGGTTTTTAATACTATGGTTGATGTTGTCTTTAAACTTTTGCTATGAAACCCTTTGTACTGCCACTCCTCGAGTTTCCGCTTTAGCGGGGTGTGACATCTAGGAATTATATAGCAAGATATAATTGATAATCGATATCTACCGGGTTGAATTAAATGGATGGGATAAAGGATACCAAACCATTTATTTGTTTTGCAACTTGGATCTTAGACTTTTAATTATTGTTTTTTAGAAACTAAAAGAGTTTTGATTATTGAATATTAAATATTGAAAATACTAAATGAATTTTGTTAGAGTTTTTTAGTTTTATAATTCATTCTCATTATCATGAATTGTCATTTTCTTTAATGACTTAATGATACAATAACATTCAAAAGATACAACTTCAATGAATGGGTTTATGTCTTAAGACACATTCTCGTAAGAGATAGGAAATTGTATACACTTAAGGGTCCTAGTCCTAAACTACTTTCTTTGACCAAATAAACCTGAAGATGATACCTAGTAACGGCATCACTGTGATGCTTAATATGTTTCTAACATCAAGCTAGGAATAGTTATTCATGACTTATAGGAAGTCTTGGATAATTTAAACATGTATGTGATGATATAACAGGTTAAGAAATATTCCAATAAATACAATGATATTTTATTTAAAGCTAGTTTAAACATTAGAATGATGTATGGCTAAAAGAATCACCTTTCGTAATCTAAGATACCCATGTTTTATGGACTTAACACCTTTAAGCCCAAGAAATCTGTTAAAGCGCGCATAGATGGATCTTGTTTCTTTTGTGAAGAGACTAGACACTGGAAGTGGATTTACTCCTCTTATTTGGAAAGAAAGTCTGGAAGAGACTAGTACCTCATGTATTTAATAGATAGAACTTATGCTTTTTATATAACATTTAGGTACTTGGTACTTAAATGTTAATACAATATATGTAAATGGATTGTAAATATTTATTGAAGTGTACCAGCTACGCACAATCAAGTTGGAACTAAACTGTCAGAGTTTAGTTTATTATTTATGCTTAGATCATAAATTACTTGTAATGTAAAACAATATTTGTTTTGGTACAAATTGTATGTTTTATTTTATCATGTCTAAATTTATGTCTCCGTTATTTTATTCAAATGTTGGATAATTTACTTAATCGTTTTTCATAACGATAATATTCATATTCTGAAATGATTAACTTCTATTTATGAGACTAGATCTCTTAATAGAGTTGTGAAGTAAATATCAATATTTCATAAATAAAATTAAGTTCTATATGCAAGCACTATTGACTTAAACTTGTTTCAAGTCAAACTCATCTTTGAAATTGTTATCTTTATTATATAAATGGCATTCACATATTCAAACATCAAGAAATGGATCTTTGAAGGAAAATAGTGTATATTATTTGACATATGTGAAACCTATTTATATGTAAAGGATTCCTAATTATATTTTCACTGAGGTTTAGAGAAAATAATTTAGGAACTATACATTATGGTGTATGACTTCCTTTCTAATGAATGTCTGAGATTAAGCATAAGATACCAAATCAACTTTATTAACAACTACAGTAGTTTTAATTATATTTTATGTGGTAAAGCATAATTATGAAATCTTAGTTGAAGTTTTCAAAAGTTGAGATATAAACCAGTAAGAACCATCTAAGTCCTCAATGATAATAAATGATGAATCAAATCTTACTTTGTGTGATTTACTTTCTAATCGATAAAAATATCCTCCTTTAATATTTTTAGGATAATACTTCAATCACTATTAATTGTATCTTGAATATAAATACCAACTAATAAGTAGATTAAACACTTTGTGATTAAGTATGGAGAGGCTCCATTCTTATCTTACTTAATTTTTTATGGATTTGAAGCCGATGTTGGACTAAAGCTTGTAAACCCAAAATCTACTAAGTACATATTTGTATAATACTCTAAATATGGCTTAGATTATTATATGCAAACCCACCAAGAATAAGTCCACCTTACTCTTATGAAAGCTAAGTTAGTAGAAAGCAAACTTCTAATGACAAAGCGAGTGGTAGGTACATGGAACTTGAAGCAGCTCAAGAACTATAACCATATGTAGTACTATTTGGCACTAGTTTTAACAAGAATTGTTAAAATTGAATAATATCTATTCACAAACACAAATTACTCTCATTAATGGTAGAATTCATCTATGACTTGAGAAATGTGGAATCTCTCATTGCTGAGCTTTTATTGATGGTTTCTGGAAAATCCATCAAATACCAAGATGTTGTGTTGGATCTCGAATCTGATAAATGACTTAGAGTCATGAACATGAGATGTAATCCATGTATCAGATCAAGTATAGGCTTGATTAAAATTTATCCCTATAGCAAGGCTAGAAGGAGTAAATAATTCTTCTAGAAAGAATAAATTACATGTATAACCATACACATTTAAAGCAAGACTTGTCATAAAAGGATTCACTCTTACTCATGTCATTGACTATGGTCCTCATCATACTCATGACATTGACTGTGATCAAACCTTTTTCACAAGTAGCTATGATTAGATTAAAAATGATATTATTTGCTATAAATTCATATTCTTAATATGAGATATAGTAAATCGATTTCAAGAAAGACCGATTTTCTTAATAGACATCTACTGGAAGATATCTATATAGATTAGCCTAGAGGTTTTTCTTAATCCATGTTATCCTAACAAATGTGTAGAGCTTGAGATACACTTGTGAGCTATGTACTTTTGACCCTATAGCAAACATCTCAATGATGATTGCATTTTATGTAGCCTCAAAAGTACATAGCTCATAGGTTTGAATTAGATGAAAAGATTTATATTCTATTTACTTGGCAAATGAATTCATCATTTACACCATAGTATGCATAGGACATGGCGTTTGATCATGATGTAAACATGTCATACAATACTAATTGAATAGATGGTTATGTCACTGGTTGACTATGAGAGCATTCTAAGAGTACTTTAGAAGAACTAAGAGAATGCATATAAGACAATCTGTTTAGAAAGGATCTTTATGGAAAGAGCTACACAAGATGTTAATTTCTAAATAGATCCAAACAATTATGAATTATAATTGGATTTTGACTTCATTATGGAATGAAGGGTAAGTCTTGTTGTAATATGGTCCAAGCAAAACATAATGACACAATCTACTACAAAATAAGACTACACTACTTTAGAAGTTGAATTCAAATATGATTGGATGAATGAGATCATTGAAAAACTATGTTGATTTCTGCCATTTGAGGATCTTAATCAAGCTAAGATACTCTATGTCACGAAAGAACACCAATCATATCTCCAAGATATTTAGCTATACCTAGAGTAAAGTTAAGTATGAAGATGATAGTATTCATAGACTTCACACAAATTAAATTCTGACATATCACTTAATAAAGTCATTATTTTGAGCCAAGTATGAATGGTTACACTTCAACTATAAAAATTTATTATTCTTGATATGGATTTAGTATTTGGATATTGGAACATTATAACAACAACAACTATTAGGTAATGTTATGATATATTAGGATATAGTCATCACATTAATACTTGTTCTGATCTAAATTAACATGTTAAATCGATGAATAATTATTATTCTAAAAGTTCATAGTCGGTTATAATTGTGGGAGAAATTATGAAGTAAGACTAATATGAATTAGATTGATTGACTCTCACTATATGAAACTAGGCAAGTGGTTATTACCAAGTTTCATAGGTACTTGTCAGAGAACTAGTATTGAATTGATTCGCATCAAGACCATTTCATGGATCGCAATCGTGAATGATACTTGATTAAAAGGTACTATCTTTGTATCCTTAACACCTGAGATACATAGTGGGACTTAAGTGTAAGGAGTACTATGATTTGTAATGGTAAAATGTTGTTCCTTAACCGGGGAGTTTTAAAATCCATTTTCAGGTATGGTGTGAATTATGCAAGAGGATTATGTAGTCAAGATAGGATTTGTTCCTCTTATGTGTTGAGAGTTAGACATCTAAGGCACCTTACCAAAAGTTTAACAACTAATTGATTGCAATCCGCATCTCATGTTCAACATGAAGTCTGTAGCAAAGGGATAACTCATAAACTTACCATATACACAATTTGTAGCTTTAAGCTTTTTGGGAATTCGGTGTTGATAGAATGGCACATAAAATCATATGGTCTTAGGGGTAGTGAAATGTTGCTAGTCGTTCACCACTGACTATATCAGTCTAATATGAGTCTCGTGCAAGTTGGAGATTGAAAGGCCTAGTATGCTCAAGAGTCATACTAAAGTGATATTACTAAATAACGTAGGATACTAATGGGTCACACTGATAACCACTTGATACAATTGATTATTTATTAGAAATTGATTTTGATAAATATTCAATAAAACTCTTATTATTAAATTGAAAATTATTTTTTTCATGGAAATAAGAATTTTCAGTAGCAAGTAACATTGTATTATTTCATATGGTATGAATTAATAAGTCACGTACAACATTTTGGACCAAAGGACTTTTTGTCTTTTACCAAAATCTTAAGGTTTATATTTTATAAAAGAGTTTGTAACATTTACCAAGTTTAACATATTTTTATTACATAAAAACATGAGCATGCTTCTATGATGCAAGTCATGTGCTTTTGCGTATAATAATGAAAGGAATGCATACCTTAAAAGCATGGGGAGACATGTATGCTTCAGGGGACAAGCTTGTCTAAAGTGGAAGTGTCTAATGGTTAATACATTCACTTTATGCATTTAAATTAGGAGCTTGCTTAAGGCTGGGTGATTCATTTTTATACTTAATGAAATGACTAAAATACGTCTTATCTCTCTCACTCTTTTCTTGCAAAAGTGTTTAAAGCTTAGAAGTTACTTTTTTTTAACTCTCTTGAAGTTCATACTTTGGTTATGAACTTCTAGCTTAAGGGTATAAGAGTTTTGGACTAGAATCTACATAAAGTTTAGTCATTATTGTTGTCTCAAAAGTTCCACATTCTTTATCAACTTCCAAGCCTCCCAAAGAGTACCCAAAGAACTACAAAGGTTGTTATTTCTTCACCTCTTCTTTGGTTGGTGTTTTAATCTTTCTATAACTTGCAAGAGGATCCTTGGTGGGTATAAAATGTTCATGTTATTTCAAAATTTAAAATCTTCCTTTGCCATATTTTTCTAGATTATGAAACTATTTTAAAAATAAGACCCCACACATTCCTCTTTCCAAAGGCACTTCCAACCTTGAAACACTCAAAACACACACTTAAACACCAACAACATGCACACTCACTCTTGGGTTTCCTTCAAGGGAATGATATATGGTTACTTAAATAAGGCCCAAGGCCTGAAACGTAGGCTTTTGAACCCAACTGCCATGTCGTGGCCACTTAAATAGCATGGCCAATTAAATGACATGGCTAGACCATGATAAACCTCCACTACCACGTTGTGGCTAGTGAAAACCCCAAAAACTTCAAGACTTAAAATAATAATTCAAAATAATAATAATAATGATAAAATGGATGTTGTAGCCTATATACACTACTAAGCCTTTTGGGCTAAGTCCATACAGAAGAAATGATTCAACTCCCTCAACTCCTTAACGACCCTAACCTCAACTAAACTCTCTAAATCCATGAGCAAAGTGTCCTAAACATCAAATTGGTTATATAAAAACCATTTACATGCCTCCATATTCGGACGAATCTCCATGTTCCACTTCGTTATGTTGGTTTTAAGAAGTTATAATTTCTTTTTAAAAACCAACTAAGGATTACCTCCATAATCCACAATTTGGGACCAAAAATGTAGATCAACCTCCTTAAAATTCGTATTTCTCAACCTAATAATCAAAAATATAAATGGTTAAAAAGCAATAATACCCCACAGATACACCAAAAGGACTGGACTGTAATTTGGAAACTTTTTCTCTAACACCATTCCTAAGAGATGAGAGCCCCAACATCAATTATAAACTAATTAAATGCAAAAGCAAACAATGGATAAAAATAAGACCAAACTTTCTTTAGATAATCATGAAGCTCATTAAAATCAACCATTAACATTACTCCACCTTGAACCATAGACGTCAGTTGTAAAATAGAATCACATAACTTATGTTTACCCTATAACCCATATGGAACCTAAATTATAATTTACAAAATCTATAGAGCTATCAAAACCGACATCGCTTCAACTACAACATTAAAATCATAAACAGATACCCTTTTCCTTTAAACCACATTCAAATACCATACTACCAAAACCCTACAAAAAGATCCTAATAATGTGAACTCACATAAAGAAAAGATGAGTTCCCCCAAAATAACATCACTATGAACATCTCAATATTCTTAATCTCTATCTCTTGAACCCTAAAAAATTTACATAATGTGTACTACACAAAAAACTAATCCATGATTTTGTTGCGAGTCCCAACTCCTTGAATGTTAATAGTTAAACAGTTCATCTATTAAAATTTCAATTAATAGTCCTATCTATTAAGTCAAAAAGATGTTGTTGGCCTCATTTAATTGTATACCCCCAAAACAATAACGGTTTCCATTGTTTTATGTCTTTCTTCCATCACCGGACCACCACGTCAAAAACCTATCACTTACCTGTCGTTACTCGAAAACTAGAAGTGAGTTTCAGTGAAATCCATACATACAAAAAATTATTCATCGAGCCCACCTCATTCTGTCATCCTAGTGAAACCATCAGAAAAAAATTTAGTGTAAGTTTTTAACGTCACTGTAGGTTGAACTTTTATCAAAATTGCAACTCCAAGCATGGCTGGTGTGTGGTAGTCATGTAACATTCTGTTTAGGTGTGTAATTGTCAAGTTTAAAAATTCAAAGGTTTTTAAACCTACTCACAATGTGAGATATGTATGTCACGTTGCGATAAGGTTAGTGTCATCACTCATCTCCTTTTGTTCTCACGGTGTGAGCACGTATGGTTGATGATGTGAGATCAGTATGAGAGGAAAACCTAATTTTGGGGGTTTTATTCTGTATTTAAAAGAAGTGAGGGCTAGGGTTAGCTCACCCTCAGCCTCCATCACCTCCTTGCACTCCCATTTGAAACCCTAGCATCCATATTTTATCTGTAGATTATTTATGGTGATTCTAGCTAAGGAGAAGAAGCGGAAGAGCATCTTGTACATTGATTTAAGTCTCATCATCAAGCATTTTCACACCTTCTAGACCTTTTGTGAGTTTTAACTTTAGTTCTTTATGATTCCATAAGCTAATATCTAGTTTTTTTTTATGCTTAATTCTTCATATTCAATATAATGTAGTGGTTGAAATCCATAAAGTAGCCAACGTTATGGATCTCCTATGTCCATTGAGTACTATAGAGGCTAGATCTTAAATATTGTTGAGTTTTATGACACTTGCATGAGATTTGGTGTCATTTCCTCATTTTATGCCCTTGATAGTGTTTATGACATGCATTTAACATGTATATACAAAAAGCCATGATTTTTATGATGTTTTGGAGTAAATAAGACAGTATGGGGGATTTGGTTGCTTGGCCAAAAAAAGATTAAGAATTTCATTAAGGACTTCTAATTAGAGCATTCTCACGACATGAGCACATGGGTGTCATGATGTGAGGATGGTATTCCTCAATTAATTTGACTTTTTACTTTGACCAGGTTTGACCAAGTTTCAACTAAGGGTATTTTAGGTATTTTGAGTTGTATTTGAGAATAGCCACTATTTGATAAATAAGTGATCGGTAGAGCTGATATTTAGAGTAGTGTCTTGTTCAATGATCTTTTTAGACTGAGAGGTGAGTTTCCCTCACTTTATTTATGTGTCGAAAGCACCAAGGCCGACCCATTGGATTTGATATCCTGGAAATATTGAATGATATTATGTTGAATATGTAGTAGATTTGTATGATTATTTGATGACTGCTGATACACGTTAAAATTGTAGGTCTGTATTACTACCTGTATTTACTGGCTATATGGTTAACTATCTACTAAAAATGTTGGTTATCTGTTATATATTGATATTGTATGTGTGGGGTTGAAAATGTACTACTTTGTGCTTTTAGTCAGCAGACCAAGGAAATCCATAAAGAAGGTTGTGGGCTAGGGTAATCCAACCAGGAGGTTGTGTACCCAGAACATTATATGTATGGAAATCCATCCATGAGGTTGCGGGCCAGGGTAAGCCAACCAGGACGTTGTGGACCCAACATGCAGAATTGTATATGTTATATGTTTATGTGGTGGTACTTTGAAGGAACTCACTAAGCTTTGGCTTACAGTTTCAGTTTATTGTTACAGGTACTTCAGATGATCGTGGCAAGGCAAAGGCGTATTCCTACACATCCTTCAGTAACATGATGTTACAAGTTGGTATCAAAATCGTAGTTTGAAAGAATTGGATGAACATTCATGTGAATCTAGACTCAAACTAAGGATCTATAAAAGTTTTCAAAATAATTTTTAAAATAAATTCGAAAATTGTTTTCAAAGTTCGTTTTCGAAAACATTTTTCAACACTAACCAATAAGGAATGCAATGTGTACGACCATCCAAAGCAAGATGTATACCCCAAGTTACCACATTGTTATTTGTTAGTGATGATTGTGATAGAAATGCATGCTAGTGATAAGCTAGGGATCTTCAAGGATTGAATGATAGAGTTGTCTGATGTATGATGCCTAATAGCCTAGGAGAAATTAATTTATGTTATATGAAATTGACATCATTAGTGTAGTTACTTAGTGTGTGCATCATAGTTATACATAACTAAGATCTTATAACTTCTGAATGTTTGATTTAGCCTTATTTCTTGTTCTTGTTTGATGAAGGGCTCAGGGTAGAGTCAAGTATTCGACTTTTTATAGGATCTAGTGTTATGTATTATTAGCATACACACGTGGCTACATGTTTGGTAAAAGTTTCTTGGATGAGTTAATGTGTGAGCAGCCGACCAGATAGAGAATTCCTAGTCACTATCAATAGAGTAATGATAGGATGTATGTGTATCGTGGTTGTTATACTTATTTTAGGAAGCTTGTGATAATCCTTGTGACAAATACGGGTAGGTGTGGAAGGTAGTATGAGCCCGTACTACTAAAATCATAGGACCCATACATGTAGCAAGCAAGTCACAAACCCCAAGGGTTCATTTGTATGGGATAGTTTTGATAGTATGAGTTGTAGCAATTCTTATGTATTATGTTTATTTTAAGTATGGTGTTTATGAGAAGATCTGGTTCCAAAGATGGAGTGAGTGGTCGAGATAAGCTAGGGTTGAATTATTATTAGATACGAGAGGTGATTGTCGCTGAGGTGGCTACTGCTGTTTGGGGATCGATTATGGAATTATTTAGGTCTATCAAGATCTCCATGATTGAGATCTTTGATGATCGATATCTTGCACTTCCTGATGTTGTTGTTGTTGTGGATACTATGTTTGTTGCTACTAAAGGGGTTAGAGGGGAGAAAGCTTTCCAGTACTGGGACTTCGACAACACAAAGCTACTAGAGTTTGATGGGGCCAGGGACCCAATTATACCGATGAGGTGGCTATCTGATGTTGAGGGTTGGTTGTCTACATGTTCTTGACCAACTGACCAGAGGGTCAAGTGTGACCTGAACCTTTTTAAGTTGGGGGCGAAGGATTGGTGGAGATTGGTGACTAGTGCTTAGACTCCTGAGTAGAGAGGTGTTGTTACTTGGGACTAGTTCTCGCAGATGTTCCGTGTGAGATACGTCCCTCATGTGGAGAAGGAGTGATTGGCCCAATAGTACTTGGATTTGAGGAATACTATTGAGAAAGTGATTGAAATCACCAAGATGTTCACTGAGAGGGATCTTTTCTGCCCGTAGTTTGTTGCTTTTGAGCAGGCTCATATTACTCAGTACTTGAGAATGATCAAGATGGATATTCAATAGTTCATGTCCACCCAACATTATGGTTCCCTGGTTGAGCTTCAGGATGCCATGAGGAGGCGAGAGATTGATATAGAGATTCAGTTGAGGTCAGATGACGGATTTGAGGCAGGCACCCAATCAATATCAGCCGACATCGAAGAAATTCAAGCCCGCTGATTTGATGTCGGGAGGTTAGAGAGGCGACAGTTTTGGGAAGTGTGGTAAGGTTGATGATGGTGTCTTTCGGTCTTCTTCTTATGCATTCCGTAATTGTGGCAGGGAGGGACATTTTACGAAGGTTTGTTATTAGTTGGCTCCTTTGCTGAGCTGTAGGATTTGCTATCATTATGAGCAGGTGGGCCATGTTAAGGCCTAGTGTCCCTTACTTCTCGCTAGACCTATGCAGTCACCATCTATTTCTACCTCTAAGATTACAGACAGAATTTAGAATAAGGCGGAGCCCCAAAGGCTCGAAGTTGTGCTTTCCAGCTCACTATAGAGGAGGCTAGGGCCATTGGGTTGCGATGTACGTCTTTACTGTTATATTTCCATTTATTATTCAGTTAGTTATTTTATGACATGCTTATGTTTACGGTTTTGTTAGGTACCGTGTTAGTGAACTTGTTGCTTACTATTATCCCATTTGGCTTGGGTGCGAGTCGGTCCTATGTATCTTAGTCATTTAGTAGGAGTTTTTATATAAATCGTGGAGAGTTATAGTGTCCATTGCGGGTTTCTATCGTCAACGAACGTGGGGTTTCTACAACGACTATTTATCAAGGTTGTTTCTTGGAGATTTTTGGAGTTCCTTACCTAATTGATTTGATTCGTATCCCCATGAAGGATGAGTGTGTGATAGTAGGGATGGATTGGTTAAGAAAATTTGGTGCTATGATTGAATGCGAGGGTCACGGGTGGTAGTTTGAACCCCAAGTGGGGGAGAACTTGTTATCATTGCAGAGGGTAATCTTTCATCCTTTTACGATAGGTTCAAGGAATACAGAAGTATTTTCTCCTTTCTTAACTGTTGCAGATTTCCAGAATTCTTTTATTAGACCTTGATAAATTTCTAGATTTAGGATTAGGGCCGTAGCCAAGCAGCATTCCTTCAAGCCATGAATCATGGACTTAAATTCACTGTGAACAACAAGAGGTTTAGCTAATAGGATTGCCAGATTGTGACTTTCTGCAAATTTGGGTTTTGCCATTTTAGTCTGCATGAACGGAATCAAATGAGAAAATAACAATAAGACAAATATTTGTGCAGAAATGTGATTTTTGACTTTAATTAAAAATTTTAAATAAAAAATGAGTTTTGGCTAAAAAAGGGGGTTTACGGCTGTAAACCCTTCATAGGTCGTAAACACCGAAAGCACAATTTTTTTGATTTTGATTCGTTCAAAAGTCGTTTTCTTGAAGGATTACTTTTCTGAGTGTCGGAATGCACATACCCATAGGTTCGAACAATCAATTTCAAGAATTATCACAAAATTTTTACGGTGGACAGTGATTCCAAGAGCAAAAGTGGAGTGTACGGCCGTAAAGAAGAAAGAACGAGCAGAAAGAGTTTACAGCTGTATAACTGGGTATTTATACCTGGACCAATGCTCATGGCCTGCCTACTTCAATTTTAAGTCCAATACCAAAAAAATGTTTAAAAATAATACATTTTGAGGATTTTAAAAATAAAAAAAACAAAATAAAAAGTAAAATTTTAAACTAAAATATAACAACAATAATTTTGATTTTTAATTTTTAGCAAAATAAAAATAAAAATAAAAATAAAATAATGAATTAACAATAATTTCCTTTACCAAAACTGGCAGTACGTTGAATTTGGGATCAAAGTTCTTAGACAGCCTGAATCCATTTATCAGTACCTTCTTCATCATGAATAGATCTGGCCGATCGCTGATATTGTGGTCCACTTAAACACGGAAATTTTGTGACAAGATTAGGACATACTGCAAGTGACTGGACATTGTGACTTTTCAATTTTAACCAAATTCCTAATGACCATTCATCTGATGATGACCAGGGATATTGTTGTCCACCTAAGTTAAGCAGCGAGATCTACATACAACCTATTTGTTGATTGATATTAGATGTATTAGAACATGTTTCCCGCTTCCTGATATACCCCAACAATCAAGAACTTCCAAGGCATTCCTTGCTTTAGGTGAGCAGACAATTATTATGGGAGAAGACGGATTTAGATTGCATATGCTGTACATCCAGGTTGGATCTTCCGATCACGCAAAGGATGAAACATATGTCTAACCAGAGTCATAGAGATTGAGAAGTAGAATGGTGCATATGCTGTGTACCAAGTCGGATTATCAGTCACGTAGAGGAGACAACATATGGCTAACATATAGAAAGAATATCATAGAGAGATATGCATAGAGAAAACTTTGCATATGTTGCAGTCTTGGTCGGATCTTCCGATCACACAGAGGAGGCAACATATGTGTAACAAAAGGAAAGCAAGAAAATAATCTTCTGCAGACCTATTTTATCGGAATTTCCCGGCTGTCCCATAAAAATTAGAATTAAGGATAGAGTCCATACATTGAGGAAACGTTAAGCCATAGTTCTAGATACAAATTATTTAATTTAATCTGTAGATTCCCATGTATATCTCCCTGCTTAACCTATCCAAGCGTCATATTGTCAAGCTAAGTGGATCTGTCTAGGTCAAGATCTGTCAAGTCATTTGATCTTATTTGATCTTAACTTCATCTACGCTTAGTCAAGTCCCAATTAAAACTCTCGTGCCTACCAGCACATCGAACACAGAGCCTAGACAATTCAACATTGATAACTTACATAGATTCAGACTACCTGTTATCACAAAAATAATGTATCTTCCCAATCCAACATCAAAAAGCAAGGAAGGCACATAATATTCTTGGCTTTTCAAATTTTTCTTGAAAAAAAATTAAAACAAAAGAAAATATTTTTGGATTTTTGATAATTTTTTTTAATTAAAATTTTTGTGGTTTTTTTTAATTATTTCTCCCTCTAAATTTGTGCATAGGAGAGAATGAAAACTAATTGCGCAAATTTAAAATAACCTAAAAACAAAATTGAGTCCTCAAAACGTATTATCTTCAAAAATCCAACAAGCACATCGAATCAAGCTTTGTTAAAAGGTTTTGTAAACAAACCTGCCACATTATTAGTAGTGGGAACTTGTTCCAACCAAATGAGCAAGTGCTCATAACAATCTTAGATAAAATGCACTTTGATGTAAATGTGCTTGCTTTTTTAGTATTGGACAGTATTTTTAGCAATTTGAATAGCAACCTCATTGTCACAAAAGATAGTGGTTTATAGAAAATTTAAACAACAATCTAGGAGATGATGTTGTATCCAGATAACTTGAGAACAACAAGCTGAAGCAGCTACATATTCCGCCTCTGGTGTTGAGGTTAACACGATATGGTGTTTCTTGCACTGCCATGATACCAGTCTATCACCGAGAATTTGACATCCTCAAGAAGTTGATTTCCTGTCAAGCTCACAACCTCCATAATTGCTGTCAGCAAAAGCATATAAATCAAATTCAGAATTTTTCGGATACCAAAGACCCAATTTTGGATTGCCTTTGAGGTACCAAAAGTTTCTTTTGACAGCAATAAGATGAGAAAGTTTTGGATTAGCCTGATATCATTCGCATTGACAAACCGCAAACATGATGTATGGCCTGCTTGCGGTTAAATACATCAGCGATCCGATCATTGATCTGTAGTCTGTATGATCTACAAATTCGTCTTCAATATCTGGAGTTAGTAGTGGTCTCTCAGCCATTGGCGTCGTTACAGGTTTTCTGTCTCAAAACATGAACTTCTCTAGCATATCTGCAACATACTTTGTCTGATGAAGCAGGATCTCGGTTGATTCTTGTTTGACCTAAAGCCCCAAAAACATGGTCATCTCACCCACGGAAATCATCTCAAAACTCTTCTTCATAACCTTTTCGAACTCTTTGCACAGTTTTGAACTCGTCGACCCGAAGATGATGTCATCAACATATGTTTAATTTTGAATTTGATCATAACCAACATGCTTAATGAACAGGGTTTGATCAATTGTCCCGCGCGAATAGCCATGTTCGAGAAAATGCTTTGTAAGAGTAGCGTACCACGCCCTAGGAGCTTGGTGTAACCTATATAAAGCTTTGTCCAACTTGTATACGTGATTCAGAACTTTTAAATTGAAAAACTCAGGAGGTTAATCAACGTAGATCTCTTCTTTCATAGCACCATACAAGAAGGCAATCTTAACATTCATCTGATAAACCGTGAAGTTCTTGTAGGAAGCATATGCAAGAAAGATACGAATAGCTTCCAGGCGAGCGAACGAATCAAAAAACTTCAGTATAGTCAAGATGCTCAATCTAAAGAAATCCACGAACAACTAATCGAGCCTTATTCCGTACAATAACCCCTGAATAATCTTGCTTGTTGCGAGATACCCAGTGCGTGTCGAGGGACTTCTTGCCTTTTGGTAATTCAACCAACTTCTAAACCCCAAGCTTCTAAGATTGATTTAATTATTCATGCATAGCATCCACCCAACTAGCCTCATTCAAGGCCATTTGAACATCCTTCGACTCTTTTTGAGATATGAAGCAGGAGTAGAGACATGTATTCACATCTCCGCTTCGACTTTGCATTCTAACACCGTCACCCAGCTGGACAATGACGTTTTCAATTGGATGATCTCATTAAATTCTTGAAGGTAGCTCCTGACTGATGTCATTGATCGAGACAAGAAGATTGTGAATATTTACAAATCCATCATCTACTGATTGATCCACCTTTGAAGGTCTAGAATAATGAGAGGAACTTGCCACGAACTCGTTAGCAATTAGATTGGGAAAGAGAAGTTTCATAAACGTTAGAGTATCAGTGGATGTATCTCTGGACATAACCTCTCTTTCATAAGGAGTATGGGGAGTAGAATCAGCATTTGGATTATTTTCTTTACTCAGTGAGTCATAAGAATTATTAGGAACAGGTGAATCCACTGAAGGAGTCTTAGAAGACACCACCGGTGATCTGTAAATAACTTCTTCGTCTTCTTCTTCAATCACAGTCTTTGAGTCAGAGCATGAACCAGATAGATTATCTGAAAACACATTAAGTTATTTGAATAGAGATGTATAATCAAATAGCCAGTCTGGACCTACTCTAACATCCGTCTCATTCTCTTCTAACCAGCGCATATCGAAGGATTCCACAATTTTCTTTGTCTTCTTGTTGTAGACCCTATACACAGTGCGAGTAGCTTACCCCACGAAATAACAATCATCAAATTTGGCATTGAATTTGGGGTTGGAATCTAGATGAAGGAGGGTGCATTGACAACCAAATACACGAAAATGACTAATGGATGGTTTGTGACCATAAAGAATTTCGTATGGTGTTTTCATCTGAGATTTGTTGACTAGTACACGATTTTTGACATAGCATGCCGTATTAATCGCCTCGGCCCAAAAGAAAACTGGAAGTTTAGAGTCACATAACATGGTCCTTGCAGCGTCTTTTAATGTTTGATTTCGCCATTCAGCAACACCATTTTGTTGCGGTGTGTGAGCAACACTGATTTGACGCACAATCCCTTTTTCTGCACAAAAATGATCAAGGACATCATTTTTGAATTTTGTCCCATTGTTAGTTCTGAGCGCCTTCACCCGTTGGTTGCTTTGGTTCTCTATCATTACAATAAACTTTTTGAACAAATCAGCGACCCCAACTTTGTTGGATAGAAAGAAAGCCCACATGAATCGCGAGAAGTTGTCGATCACAGCCAAACAATAAGAATTTTTGTTGATGCTGAGAAAATTGACCGGACCAGATAAGTCCATGCGCAACAATTGGAGCACCTGGATGATTGAATTAACCTGTTTGGGTAGATGTGGATTTTTGTGATGTTTTCCTTGAGCGCAAGCCACACAATTTTTGAATGTGATGAAGTCTTTAACAGGAAGCCCACACACTATTTCATTCTTAGCAAGATGATTCAAGTTCTTTGCATTTGCATGTCCAAGTCTATGATGCGACAACATATCATTTTGCTCTTCAACCTTTGAGAAGTGGCAAGCGACTTGTTCAGGAAGATTATTATTCATGTCAATGATGTATGCATTGCCATCCCATTTTGATTTGACAAAGATCTATTCATTTGGGATAACAATGCCTAACTTTAGAATCAGACATTCTTTATCCGTGAAGTGTGTTGAATAGCCCTTGTCACTGATCTGTGACACACTTAATAAGCTATGCTTTAACTCTGGGGCATAATTGACATTCTCGAAACTCAGCACTCCATTGGATACAGTTCCTTTCTGAGTCATTTTTCCGCCTTCTCCTCCCGCAAAGGAAACATAACCCCCATTGAAAATCGGAATGTTGTGTAGTTTGGAGATGTCTCATGTCATGTGCCTGGAACAACCGCTATCGACATACAAGGGTCTGGCGACATTCCTCCACAACTGTTCCTACATAATGAGCTAGATTTATTTAGATTTAGGAACCCAGGTCATCATAGTCCTAAGTCTATCCTTAATGTTCATAGATTTATCTTTTTGTTTCTGCAACTGTACACCAGATACATTTATAGAGGAAGACTATGACTGGACGTTTACAGATTTGGGCACCCATTTATAATTACGTTTTAAAATGTTTACAAATGAATTAGAAACATTTTTCTTCTTCTTGGAGCGTATGGATTTTCGGCTAGAGGTAGTCGAAGAACCAGACTCACACTTTGACAAAATTGACCTCAGCTTACCCATGGTCGATTTTGGCAAAGCACCTGTAATCACTTTATAAACACTCTGTTTGTTTGGTTTAGGGTTAACCCTTTTTCTAGTATTGATAATGTTCCAATCATCTTGACGAAGACGAGATCTCGAGGACTTTCTAGTTAAAGACCTTCCTCGAGACTTATTTTCTCTCTTCTTTGTTGAAAAATGCACAAACATTCGATTGGAACAATTTCGATCTATATGACCGGCAGTACCACAATTAAAACAAATTTGATTATTTTCAGAAGGTTTGATACTGCGTATAACATTTTTCATGCTCTTATTGACCTTCAAATTATTTCCACAAGAACATGTGCATTGTTCAGGTTGTGTGACAGATGTGGATGATGTAAAGGTGCTAGTGATAGATTTAGATTCAATACAATTCATAGAAATAACAACACAATCATCATAAATTTTAAAGTTTGACACCACATCATTACCAATCAAACTACTAGTCTTAAAATCTAAAACAAATTCATCATCTTTTGAAAAAGGAACTCCAAATTTTGATACACAATTATTATCATATTCAGTCCTTCCATTTCCCTGCATCGGAAATAGAAACGTTAATATCTAAATTCCTGGCACTACAGTATGTTGCCTGCTCAGCAGTGGATTTACCATAAACCATAAATGGTTTACAATAAATCTTAGCTTGAGTCAATGGAGAAGCAGTATAATTGTGATTGAAAGGGGGAGGGACACTCTCATAACCTAATCCTACCTGTTTCTGGTCCTTCCATCTCACTTGGTGTTCAATTATAGATGCAACCTTTTCACTCAAGACATCGTATTTTTTAAAATGAAAATCAGCATTTACAAAATGTGTTTTCAATGTCTCGAGTTCAACAGTCACCGCATCAAAGTCCATTTTAAGATATCTAGAGTGAACACACTTTTCGCTATAATCATATTGCAATTTCTTATAGTCACTTGTTTTGGCCTCTAATTGGTCTTTTAAAGGTTTTTGGCATTTTCTTAACTGGTATCCCTCATATTTAAGTTCCTCAATTTCTCTTTGCATTAGTTCAGCCTGTTCACGTAAAAAATTTATAGTTTTAATGCACTCAGGAGAACAAGAAACTTCACTAACCTCAGGTTTTTCAGATTCCAGAGAATTCTGAACCATGAATGCAAACTGATGGCTCATCATCTCCTCTTCAGGATCAATCTCAGCTTCTCCTTGGATATAATTATTGATTTGAGCAAGATGCGCATTCTCGGGTTTTGAGATGTTTAGGGATTATATTTTCTCATCCCAATCAAATGATTGTGCCACCACAACAAGATTTGCAGTTTGATTGCTAGTTGAAGATCCCTTGTTGTTGTCTACTAACACTATTGTTCTTTCATGATTTTCTCTTTAGTATGGCTTTGGGCAATCTTTCAAAAAATGACAAGGTTCATGACAGTTGTAACAATGGAGCTTAGACTTGATGAATCCGACTTTCTTCTTTGCATTCACACCCCAATTATTCTTGCCCGTCTTCTTGGAGAATTGTTTAGCATGAAATGCCACCATAGCAATTTGCCAGGTGATATCCATTTCCTCCACATCTTTAGGATGAATCGAATCCAAATCAGCAAAAGACAACTGATATGGTAGTTCACCTACCACAAAAGAATTATAACAATTAACCAACCCAGTTGTGAGGGGCTAATTTCTCTTCATTTGCTTTGGGGACCGGAACTTGAACTAGAGCTAGAACATTCATCTTTGAAGAAGTAGTTTGGAGGTATGGTTGTGGAGAAGCAAATGAAGGTTGAGCAGCGAGGGATGACTGAGAGTGAGGATAAGATGATTGAGGAATAGTAAAGGCTGGTACTTGAGGATTTGAAAAGGATGAAAAATAAGTGTTTGATTGAATCCCAAGATTTGCGGTAGAGTAAGAGTTGATGTGATTGATCTCTCTCTGTTTGTCATCAAGATCACATGATTTAATGATGGCCATAATTTCAACCAAACAAAGTCGATTGAGATCCTTAGTTTTCTTGATGACGGCTACATTCATATTCCAAGTTTTTGGTAGAGAGTTGAGTAGCTTCTTGTTCACCTCAGACCTTGACACGAACACACCAGCTGATCTCATTTTAGTGGTAAGCGTGATGAAGCGTTGAAGCTGAGCTTCCAGAGTTTCTCCCAAGATGTGATTTAACATGTTGAATTTTTGCCTTAATGAGTCTGGACGACTTTGTTTCATATCTTCATTTCCCTCATACACCTCTATCAAGGCCTCCCATAGAGCTTTAGCAGATTTGTACTCTCAAAAACTCTGGGCAATTTCAGGAGAGAGAGCCATAGTAAGGGTAGCCAATGCTCTTTCCTACTGTTCAATTTTGTTAAACTCTTCATCCATTTATTCTTCAATAGCTTTATCTACAATTGTTTTGTCTGGAAGTGTGGTGGTGATCCTGATGGGGCATTTCAAAAAAACATCTCCAAATTTTAAAGTCCTTCATTTTGATGTATTTGTCCATACGATGTTTCCATTCATGAAACTCCTCAGCAGATAGTAGACGGGGTATGCGAGTGGTAGTGCCCATGACAGAGTCAAGCTCATGATGAGAGTTTTTCAAATCCATTTTTTTAAATTTTCTGATTAATTAAATCAAATTGTAAAATTTAAGAACTGAAAACGGTCAAGGGTTTACATTCAAGAGTTTACTTTCAGAAGATTACGGCCGTAAACTTGAATACGGTTGGGAGTTTACGATCGGAGACACGGTTTACGGCTGAACACTCAGTTTACGGCCGAACACTTGATTTACAGCCGTACACTCGGTTTAAGGCCATACACTTAATTTACGGTTCAAGTAGTTTACGACTAACAATGATACCGAAAGCTTCCAAAATGTAAGTTTTTCAGCAAATTGAATCCCTTTAGCAATGGAAACGTATAATCACGCCTTGAGTGTTTAGGATATCGATTAACCAAAAGCACGATTTAGGTTTATTTTGACACCAATTTGCTTTGATACCAATTGTAAGTCCCAAAACAGTGAATCCAACAGTTATCAAACAAACACCAATCAGTCAAGTAAGAATGTAGTAGAAGAACAGAATTAATCCAAGCATGCAAACGTTTTATTAATTGAATATATGTCTGATACACCTTGGGGATGGTACACTATAACGACTCACTCATTCGCCAACAACCTGACAAGAATCTGACACACCCTATATATAGGGGAAGGTTGGCCGAAAATAGGTTTATGACCGTAAACCTGTTTACGGCCGTACACACACTTACAGCTGTAAACATAAACAAAACCACTAGAAACTGACCAAAAACCTAACATGACATATACAAATGATTGCCTAGCCTAAAACACAAAATAATGACCTTTGAATTTCATGAAATAACAGTATTACAGATTCTTACAGTAAAACAAATAGTTAAACTATAATAGGTATAGTTTCGAAGACTCATTCATTGGTTTCAAGGTTTAAAGTACATCACAGAAAACAAACAAATTACATGACGGAAAACAAGCAGAGAACGTTATCAGAAAACAAACAGAATATGTGACAACCCGAAGTTCGTTTCATCAAATTGTAACCTTATTCGTTTATATATTCGTCGTTTTCGTTTTCGTTTCCGTAACGTCATTAAACTAAGTCATAATTATGGGACTTCTATTATGACTTAATGAGTGTCTAAACATGTTTATAACTCACATTAACACTTCATATTAGTAATCGGAAACATTTTAGAATCGACCATATCGGGTTACGGTAACTCAATCGGGTGCGACCAAAAGCACCGTATAACGCCGATATCGGGTAGAATTCCACCGTGTCCAAAACTTAGACACTATTTAAATTGATCTAAGATTCCATTGGAAGCTTTTTTTTTTCTCTCTCTCTCTCTCACTACTCTCTCTCTCTCTCTAACCACTCTCCTCATTCCAAATTCAAGGTCCAAAAACACTAATTTAAGGCTCAAATTCATCAAGGTAACTTCCCTAACTCATTGTATAGCACCTTTAGCCTTAAAATCCGAGTTCAAACAATCAATTAGGACCATTTTCATGTGTTTATGGTCCTGGAGCATGCTTGGGCCGTAAACACACATTTAATGGGTTTTGGAGCCTTAAAACCCCTCAAAACCAAATTTAGGACTTAGATATGACTATATGGCTTACAATTCGGACTTAGAACACCTTAAACATGATTTTTGAGGAGTAAACATGAGTTTACTGCCCAAGAACAACCTTGGGCCATAAACTCCTCATTCATGGAGAGTAAACTCAAAACCAAGTGTTTAAAAGCCATTTAAACACACCATTAGCCTTGGAATAAATCCTAGAATCAACCACAACCAGTTTTGAGGCCTTAAACATGAAGAAATGCCCTCATTTGAGAGTTTACGGCCATAAGCCCCCAAGTAAAGGTTCCAGGTCATTAAACTCATTTAGATGAGTCAAATGGTGCCCAAAATTCATCCTAAGGCTTGTATAAATTGTTAGAATCACATATGATTAGTCTAAGGCCATTAAATCATTAATTCAAGGGGGGTATAGGAGCTTACGGCTGTAAACGCCTTGTTTAGGGCCGTAAACTCCCTTTGATGGTCTATTTGGTGGTAAAGCTTATTCCTATGCCTTGGATTAATTCATAGCAATCATTCCCATGTGTTAATTGACCACTTGGCACTATAAAATCCCATATTCATGAGTTCACGGCCGTGAACTCATATGGGCATGGTCTTAGGGCCGTAAAATCCCTAAGGAGTTTACTCTTGAAGTCCCAAATCATTATCCAAGCCATATACGTCCGTAGATGTCACCCGTGTTGCTCCAAACACTTGATTTGAAGTGTATTCGCTCATTGGAGTGTATTATCATATCTAATTAGTGTTTTAAAGTCTAATTAGATACATTTGTATACCATTTCATATTACATAGGAACCTCGCACGTTATCAAGCCCCGAACAGTCATATAGCATCCAGACCATCACGTTTTCTTGTCTAGTGAGTTCATACCCCTACCCATTTTCAATGTTTTCACTGTTTTTACGTGGGGGGAATACAAGCAAAGTACAAGTGATACTTGTACTCAAAACTTGTTTTACGTACATTGTGTTTCATATTATATATGCTTTTAACAATGACATTCGTAACAAACAACCGTTTGAACATGTGACAACCCGAAATTTCCATTCTAAACAAACCATATCAAGCCAATAGAAGTTAGAACAATTACAGAGAACTTCCAGACTTTGGGTATAAGTTTCAGGTTTAACACTACAGGAAATATCAGGAGAGTGGATGCATTAGGGTTTTGTGCAACACTGTTATTCCAATACTCTAGGATATTAGAGTTCATCCCGGGAATAAAAATATTTTCTGAAAAAAAAATTCCTTGGACTATATATAGAAATCTGAACCAAATAATTCATTAGTTACATTTCCAATTAGAGAAAAGCCAAATTCTCTCTCATAGTTCTTCGGGTTTTTATTCTAAATTGTGAGTACTTTGATCTAGTTATATTATATAGCTTAGATTGTGTTTAGAAACATTAAAATCATGCCAAAACCCCAAGATTTGGGACTTTACCGCCCAAGAACACTTGGGGAGTAAACTCCATTTTAAGGGCCAAAAGTGTACCAATGCCCCTCAAAGCCTTAGAACTCAACATAGGGACTACCATTACAGGTTTAGACCACCAAAACAATTAAGAATCAAGGGAGAAAGTAAGTTCATGGCCAAGGATGTTCTTGGGCCGTGAACTCCATTTTTATGTGCCAAAATGCCTTAAAAACCCTCCTTAAGCTAAGAGAATAATTTGGGCATGTACCTAAATGAGTTTAGGACTAGCTAACACACTTAGAACACCAAGAGTAAGGTGTTCACGGCCTAAAAGGGTCTATGGCCATGAACTCCATAAAATGGTGCCAAATGGTGCCATAAACCCTTCGAAAGCCAAGTACAAAAGCCTAGTTTAGTTCCTAGTTAATTTAGGGACTAGAAAACCTCAAAAAATCAAATGGTACTTCTTACCATGAGTTTACAGCCGCAAACTCATTGGGTAGTGGTCCCAAGGCGGTGAACTCCTAAATGGAGTTAAAAAGAGGCCCAAAAACTTGTTTAAGCCTAGAAGCAATTCACCAGATGAGTTGTATAAATGGTAGGCTTCATTTACGGACTTTATTGAGAGTTTACAGCCAGGAGTTTACTCCCTTGGGCCGTAAACTACAAAACATATGGTCATTTGGCCATAAACTTCCATTAGAAGTCTTGCACTCCTTTGTTGCAACCCATTAGCCTCCTAACACTTGACCAAAAGTGTTTTCCTCGCATTAGGATGTTTATACATGTTTAATTTGTGTAATAATCACTAAGTGTTTATATACATATGTCTTCATATGTAATTAGGACCATTTTGTGTGTCTAAAGTCTCCAATTGACACCTAGCAGTCCTACCTCATAAGTTCATCCGTATCACCCGCAGCAGGTGAGTTCAAACCCCTAAATGAATATTTTAAACATTTTTAAATGCTTTAATGGGGGGGGGGGGGGGGAATACAAGTAGAAAACAACATGTTATTAAATCACTCATATGTATTTTATAACTGTGTTTTCATCTAGCAGATTTCACATACTACAAAATGTGATGCATGAAATGGTTTTCTATCTAAAACACCTTGATAACAAAAGTATTAGTTTTGAAATGTTTACTAACATGACATCAAGTCACTCTGAATTATTATTCAAAACTCTTAGATATCTTGCAAAACCATTACCTTTACCTTCTTGAACAACCAATTACCTTCCAGTTAATTATCATAGGGATAGTTAGAAGAAACAAAACATTATTCCTATTACAAGGAATCACACAAGAGTCAGTTCATTCATGAGTCTATACAAGTACATTACCTGATACATGAGTACATCTACATATACTTACCTGATACATGAGTACGTTTACATATGTTTACATGATACATGAACACGCTTACATGAATACTTGTATCGCGGCTTACTAGGATGATTTGTTAGTACTTTCTGTATAAATTGTCCTTTCTATCCCAGTTCAACGGGATATCTAGGCGGGACTAACCATTCCGAATCCCATATGATTAGCACCAGTGGTTGATGACCATCTATGGAGGTCTATGGTTAATACTTATACTAGGTAGATTGATTTTGGGACTAACCCTTCCTTCCCCCTGCTGCTGCTACAGAGGACAATTGGACAATCTTTGGATGTTCATTAGGTTATATATTTCGCTTATTGCGATGTTGTGTTAATCCTAGTACACAGTGATAACACTTACATTAGTACTTTTTCCTGTTTACTTTATTTTGTGATATATTCACATAAACGAAGAGTTAGACTAAGTACTTTTAGTACTAGTCAATAGAAAGGAAAAACCATCATTTTAACTTACAGAACATTAGGGTCTTGGTAGAAGACTACATTGTCATAACGGAACATTAGGGTCTTGGTAGAAGACTGCATTGTCATAACAAAACATTCGGGTCTTGGTAGGAGACTACATTGTCATAACAAAACATTCGGGTCTTGGTAGAAGACTACATTGTCATAACAAAACATTCGGGTCTTGGTAGAAGACTACATTGTCATAACAAAACATCCGGGTCTTGGTACAAGACTACATTGTCATAACAAAACATTCAGGTCTTGGTAGAAGACTACATTGTCATAACAAAACATTCGGGTCTTGATAGAAGGCTACATTACATCCTAGTAGAAAACATGGGATTTTCTAGGGTTTTTCATACTTATATCAACTGTTCATTTAAAGATTTACATAACATTCATAACAACATTCCAAAACAACACAATAACACCTAAATACTTATGAATTCACCAGCATTAAAGCTGATACTCGCTTTCAAAATTACTTGTATTCTCAGGTCATCAGTTAGACAGGTACGATGGCCAGGTTTTGAGAAGACGGAGCACAGACAAGACTCGTCTTATTTTGATTACTCATTTTATTGTTGTACATTATGAAAGAACACACATGAATTAAAACTTTAGTTTAATGCAATGGATGATGTTGTTGCTTGTTTACTACTTTACACTGTTATGATAGTTCGTATGACGTCCTCCACCCCAGAACGTTTTCGCCGTTCTTGGTTTTGGGGTGTGACAGAACCTACAGAACACATTATCATGTTATTTCTGAAATTAATTTTAAATTGTTGCATTTATATTTTCACAAATGTTTTCCCACATTATAACACTTAAAAGCATAACATTTGAACATGGTTTTGTCCTCAGTAACATTCCACAGAGATACGCGAGTGGAGGATAGTCATTTGATCTTTCAGTATTATTACTAGTACATTTGTTAATCCTATAATTGGAGACACGTCCTCGGTGACCACTCCATAGAGATACGTGAGTGGAGGACCGCCCTCGTAACCAGAATCTCTTAGATAGGGAGCGTGACTTGAGTGTATAGATTTATAAGGGGCTGACTACCCCACACCTGGGTGCTAGCTACAGCCGAACCGAAAGGTTCAAGGGTGATGAAAGTCATAGAGTGAAATGGACTACTTATTGCCATAATTAGTCTATAGTATGGTTATGGAACTCGCAATTTGGATAACAAAGATTTACATAATAGTAATAATGGGTCTAGTAACTAGTTTACTTGGTATTTATTAGTTTTATAAACGTGTTAAAACTAATACATTTTCAGCGTACATCTTTTACATTACATTTAGGATTGGTGAACTAACACACACTTTACAAGTATAAGTAGGTTTTCAGTATACATGTTTCACATTAGGAAAATATGGGATTTTCCAGGGATCACAGTTGAACATAACCAGAACTGTGTAACCTAACAGTTTACCAAACATTACTTTTAAGAAAATATGAGATTTTCTTGGGTCGTAACATTTTCAGAAACCAAAAGGAAACTCGTACATTTTCACAAAACAAAACCGCTTATAAACTCACCAGCTTTATGCTGATTTACAAACTGCTTGTATTCTCAGGTCCACGTTAGACAGGTACCCGATGATCCATTTTGGAGAAGACAGAGTGCGTAGAAGACACGTATCACTTTTGTTCATATATACTATGTATCACACTTGTAAAACTGTACTTTTGGAACAAATGTAAATTTCTGTATGTAATGTAATGGTTGTTTACTTTACTTACTATGTGCATTGGATTTGATACTTAACGTGGAGTCCGCCCCGAAAATGTTTCCACCTTCGGTTTTCGGGGTGTGACAGATTGGTATCAGAGCCCTTGTTTATAATGAATGAAGTATACCAAACCTTACATGGTATAAAACTATAAACACTAAGGGGCCTAAGTGCTCTGAACTAAAAGTATCCTTTAAAGTATAAGTATTTTCAAAAGTATAGAAGTATACCTAACCGTCAAGATCCGTAACTACAAGTAGAAGAAAACATAAGTAAATGGGTGTTGTGTACTGCGGTTAAACTTGGGCAGTTATGTAGTCGTGTGTAGGATCAATATAGCCTGGCCAACTATATTAATTCGAGACATGGCGAACATGTGCTTGGGAGTGACTGTGGTGTGCGGCAGGCCTAAACTTACCTAAATACCACAAACATTGAACGAGTGTCGTAGCGAATCATGAAATACTATGGGAGTATTTCTCAAGCCAATCCTTTGTAGAAATCCTCATTCAAGCAATGTTCCCTGATCATTCCTTAGCGATAAATTATTTGTTTTGATAACTCTTTCTTGCTCTTTTGCTTATTTGGGATATATAACTGTCATATCTATCGATTCAATTTGGAGGACTTATCATCATCTCTTTCCTGATCTTATTAGATAAAAATGTCTCCAAGAAAAAGACCCAACTCAAAGACCAACAACCCTCCGCCACCACCTTCTCCTCAAATTGACCTTGCAATGCTTCAAACAACTACTACTGCCACATTGACAGCTGCCGTGTAACAAATGAACCCCAGTAGTTCAGGAGGTGGTCCCCAGCCCCAAAACCTAGAAGATAGTCAAGGACACCGAAAAGGGGGTTCTTATAAAGATTTCATGAGCGCAAAACCCAATTCTTTTGATGGCACTGGAGGTGTCATATCCCTCACTCGATGGTTCGAGAAAATCGATTCCATCTTTGAAATATGCGCTTGTTCGGAGTCTGATAAAGTAAAGTTCACAGCCTGTAGTTTCAGCGACAAAGCCCTGACTTGGTGGAATGGCCGAGTCAAATCCCTGACCCTACCTGTAGCTAATGCTATGGGTTGGGAAGCCATGAAAGAACTCCTTCCAGCTGAGTACTGCCCTCGGGGTGAAATTCAGAAGTTAGAGCACGAGCTCTGGAACCTAAAGATGAAGGGTTTCGATCTATCAGCGTACACCTCGAGGCTTGATGATCTGGAACTGCTCTGTCTGACAATGGTTACCCCAGAGAGTAATAAAATAGAAAGATTTATTTGGGGGCTGACCCAGCCAACCAAGGGACACGTCTTATCTGCACGGTCGGATACTTATGACAGCGCCAAAAGTTTAGCTCAGATCCTGATTGATCACAGTGATGAAGTTGAGGAAAAAACCACCACCCCCGAACCGACCAAGAGTAGTGGGGAGAAAAGGAAGTTCTGGAAGAAGAAGAAAGGTCAACCTTCCCAAGGATCCTGAAAGAAACAACAGACTGTAGCAGTCCATGCTGTTACAAACCCTGCTGCTGCTGCTTTTGTTGTCGGATCTACAGCTCAGACCCCTACCAGTAGGTATGCTGGTAACCTTCCCATTGTGAAAAGTGCAAGTACCACCATAACCCTGGCCCTTTCCACGACCTATCATGCACAAAATGTGGTAAAAAGGGGCACACGGTCCCGATTCTGTAAGGCACCAACCTAATCTGTGAATCAATCCTCTGGAGCAGGTGTTGGTCAAGCCTGCTATAATTATGGAGAAGTTGGGCATTAAAAGAGGAATTGCCCCAAGAAGGCGATAGCTGATAACACCGGGAGAGTCCTAGGCATGGGACAGGAGGACGCAATCACCGATCCTACTGTTGTTTCGTTTACGTTCCTTCTCGACAACTTTTATGCTACTATTCTTTTTGATTCGGGTGCTGAAAGAAGCTTTGTTAGTCATTCGATCAAACATAATCTAAAACCAAATCCTCAACCATTAACCGAAACGTTTACCCTCGAGATGGCTAACGGTGAAAAAGAAAACGCTAACGATGTATTCATAGGTTGTACCCTTACCCTAAACGATCATTCATTTTCCATCGATCTTATGCCAGTTTCCATTAAGAGCTTTGATGTTATCATTGGCATGGATTGGTTGAGTCGCAATCATGCTGATATCCTTTGCTACGAAAAAGCCATTCGTCTCAATCTTCTTTCGGGTCAAACTCTCATAAACTATGGAGATAAACTCAGCTCCAACCTTCGCATCATTTCCTGCATCAAAGCTCAAAAACTCTTACGAAAGGAGTGCCAAGCATTCCTAGCCCACGTCACTAACAAGAAAAAGGAAATTAAAGACCTCGCGAGCATCCCCGAAGTGTGTAACTTTCCTGATGTCTTTCCAGGTGAGCTTCCAGGAATTCCTCCCAAACGTCAGGTCGAATTTCGCATTGACCTAATTCCTCGAGCTACCCGTGTAGCCAAGTCTCCATATCGCCTAGCTCAAGCAGAAATGCAGGAGTTATCCAGTAAACTCAATGAGTTACTCAGTAAAGGGTTCATCAGACCGAGTTCGTCACCTTGGGGAGCTCCGTTTTTATTTGTAAAGAAGAAAGATTGATCCTTCCGGATGTGTATCGACTACCGCAAGTTGAACAAGTTGACCATCAAAAACCGATATCCCCTTCCGCGAATAGATGACCTCTTCGATCAACTTCAGGCAGCCAACTACTTCTCAAAGATAGACCTTCGGTCAGGGTACCATCAGATACAAGTTCATGAGAGCGATGTTTCCAAGACAGCTTTCAGGACTCCGTATGGACACTACGAGTTTGTAGTGATGCCCTTCGGTCTAACCAATGCACCGGCTTTGTTCATGGACCTGATGAACCGGTGTGTTGTCCCTTCTTAGACAAATTCGTCTTCATGTTCATTGATGACATCCTTGTCTACTCCAGAAGTGAAGAAGATCACAAACAACACTTGAGGCTAGTGTTGGAAACCCTTAGATCCGAGAAGTTGTGCGTGAAATTTTCCAAGTGTGAATTCTGGATACGGAAGGTAACTTTCCTCGGTCACGTGGTAAGCGAGGAAGGTATTCATATGGATCCTTCCAAAAATTAAAGCAATAGAGAATTGGTCGGCACCAAAGACACCCACATAAATTCGTCAATTCTTGGGTCTCGTCGGCTATTATCGGAGATTCATCCAGAATGTTTCCAAAATCGCCAAACCCCTAACCACTCTAATGCAGAAAGGTGTACCCTATCATTGGAGTGAAAAGCAAGAATCCGCGTTCCAGGCGTTAAATCCAGCCTTGTGTAGCGCACCTATTTTGTCCCTACCCGAAGGGACAGAAGACTTCGTTGTCTATTGTGATGCGTCTAATCAGGGCTTAGGCTGTGTGCTTATTCCTCAAGACAGCTGAAAGCACATGAGGTAAACTATACCACGCACGACTTGGAGTTAGGAGTTGTAGTCTTTGCACTGAGGATTTGGAGACATTATGTCTACGGAACCAAATGTACGATCTTCACTGACCATAAAAGCCTGCAACCGATCCTCAATCAGAAAGACCTAAACATGAGGCAACGATGATGGGTAGAGTTACTCAACGATTATGAGTGCGAGATTCGCTACCATCCCGGCAAGGCCAATGTGGTAGCAGATGCCCTTAGCTGAAAGGAAAGTTCAAGTCAAAAAGTGAATACCCTGACAATGATTATCCATTCCCATTTATCCATGCAAATCCAAGACGCCCAGATAGAAGCCCTCAAACCCGAGAACAAATCAAGCGAAGCCTTAAGGGGAATAGATAAGAAACTTGAGATCAGAGGTGACGGGGTCTACTGTTTCATGGACCGAATCTGGATTCCAAGGTCCGGAGCATTCAAGGAGATTGTCATTGAGGAAGCACACAAGACCAATTACTCCGTTCACCCAGGTTCGGACAAGATGTACCTAGATCTTAAGAAACAATACTGGTGGCCGAACATGAAAGCCGAGATCGCTACGTTTGTGGGAAAGTGTCTAACTTGCGCCAAGGTGAAAGTTGAGTACCAGAAACCCTCGAGTCTGCTCCAGCAACCCAAGATACCTGAATGGAAATGGTAGATGATTACCATGGATTTCATCACCAAGTTACCCAAGTGTCCGAGTGAGTACGATACCATTTGGGTAATTATCGATCGTTTCACAAAATCCTCTCACTTCATCCCGATTAAAGAATCGTTTAAGATGGAAAGACTCACACGGATCTACATCCAAGAGGTAGTTCAACTGCACGGTGTACCTGCGTCCATTATCACTGACTGAGATAGCAGGTTTACCTCAAGGTTTTGGCTGTCTCTTCAGAAGTCTCTTGGAACCAAACTAGACATGAGCATGGCTTATCACCCTCAGACCGACGGATAGAGTGAGAGAACTATCCAAACCCTGAAACACATGCTTAAGGTATATGTCATCGATTTCAGCAAGTCGTGGGACACACATTTGCCATTGATAGAGTTCTTGTATAACAACAGTTACCACACCAGCATGAAGGCTGCTTCGTTCGACGCCTCTATGGTCGCAAGTGCAGATCCCCTCTGTGCTGGGCCGAGGTAGGGGACATGCAGCTAGCCAAGAGTTGATTCCCCGAGCGTGCTCTCACTGGTCCAGTAATCATCCGCGAAACCACCGAGAAGATCATCCAAATCTGGGAACAATTGAAAGCTTCGTGAGATCGTCAAAAGAGTTACGCAACTAATCGCCGGAAACCTTTGGAGTTCCAGGTTGGATCTCGTGTCCTGTTAAAGGTCTCACCCTGGAAAGGAATGGTACGCTTTGGAAAGCATGGGAAACTTAACCCAAGGTACATTGGACCCTTCGAGATCCTCACCAGGATCGGTCCAGTAGCCTATAAACTTCGCTTACCTCACGAAATCAGTAACATCCATCCCGTCTTCCATGTCTCAAATCTCAAGAAGTGCCTATCCGATGAAACCCTAGTGATTCCTGTAGACGAGATCGAGATCATCAAAAACTTGAACTTCGTGGAGGAACCAATCGAAATCATGGATCGAGAGGTCAAACGCACGAAACACAGTCGCATCTCGATAGTGAAGGTTCGCTTGAATTCCAAGCAGGGACCGGAGTTCACTTGGGAGCGTGAAGACTCAATGAAACAGAAGTATCCACACCTCTTTCCTGATCCATGATTTGTATCTTAATTCTGAATTTCGGGACAAAATTCCCTCTGAGAGAGGGATAATGTGACAACCCTAAGTTCGTTTCATCAAATTGTAACCTTATTCGTTTATATATTCGTCGTTTTCGATTTCGTTTCCGTAATGTCATTAAATTAAGTCATAATTATGGGACTTCTATTATGACTTAATGAGTGTCTAAACATGTTTATAACTCACATTAACACTTCATATTAGTAATCGGAAACATTTTAGAATCGACCATATCGGGTTACAGTAACTCAATCGGGTGCGACCAAAAGCACCGTATAACGCCGGTATCGGGTAGAATTCCACCGTGTCCAAAACTTAGACACTATTTAAAGTGATCTAAGCTTCCATTTGAAGCTTTTGCTCTCTCTCTCTCTCTCTACTCTCTCTGTCTCTCTAACCTCTCTCCTCTATCCAAATTCAAGGTCCAAAAACACCAATTTAAGGCTCAAATTCATCAAGGTAACTTCCCTAACTCATTGTATAGCACCTTTAGCCTTCAAATCCGAGTTCAAAAAATCAATTAGGACCTTTTCATGTGTTTACGCCCTTGGAGCATGCTTGGGCCGTAAACACACATTTAATGGGTTTTTGAGCCTTAAAACCCCTCCAAACCAAATTTGGGACTTAGATATGACTATATGGCTTACCAATTCTGACTTAGAACACCTTAAACATGATTTTTGAGGAGTAAACATTAGTTTACTGCCCAAGAACAAGCTTGGGCCATAAACTCCTCATTCATGGAGAGTAAACTCAAAACCAAGTGTTTAAAAGCCATTTAAACACACCATTAGCCTTGGAATAAATCCTAGAATCAACCACAACCAGTTTTGAGGCCTTAAACATGACGAAATGACCTCATTTGAGAGTTTACGGCCATAAGCCCCCAAGTAAAGGTTCCAGGTCAATAAAGTCATTTAGATGAGTCAAATGGTGCCCAAAATTCATCCTAAGGCTTGTAGAAATTGTTAGAATCACATATGATTAGTCTAAGGCCATTAAATCATTAATTCAAGGTGGGTATAGGAGTTTACGGCCGTAAACTCCTTGTTTAGGGTCGTAAACTCCCTTTGATTGTCCATTTGGTGGTAAACTTATTCCTATGCCTTAGATTAATTCATAGCAACCATTCCCATCTGTTAATAAACCATTTGGCACTATAAAATCCCATATTCATGAGTTCATGTCCGTGAACTCATATGGGCATGGTCTTAGGGCCGTAAACTCCCTACGAACTTTACTCTTGAAGTCCCAAATCATTATCCAAGCCATATACGTCCGTAGATGTCATCCAGGTCACTCCAAACACTTGATTTCAAGTGTATTCGCTCATTGGAGTGTATTATCATATCTAATTAGTGTTTTAAAGTCTAATTAGATACATTTGTATACCATTTCATATTACATAGGAACCTCGCATGTTATCAAGCCCCAAACAGTCACACAACATCCAAACTGTCATGTTTTCTTGTCTGGTGAGTTCATACCCCTACCCATTTTCACTGTTTTTAGATGGGGGGAATACAAGCAAAGTACAAGTGATACTTGTACTTAAAACTTCTTTTACATACATTGTGTTTCATATTATATATGCTTTTAACACTAACAGTCGTAACAAACAACCATTTGAACCTACAGAACACATTATCATGTTATTTGTGAAGTACATTTTAATATGTTGTATTTATATTTTCACAAATGTTTTCCCACATTATAACAGTTAAAAGCATAACATTTGAACATGGTTTTGTCCTCGGTAACACTCCATAGAGATACGCGGGTAGAGGATACTTATTTGATCTTTCAGTATTATTACTAGTAAATTTGTTAATCCTATAATTGGAGACACATCCTCGGTGAACACTCCACAGAGATACGCGAGTGGAGGACCGCCCCCGTAACAAGAATCTCTTAGATAGGGAGCGTGACTTGAGTGTATAGATCTATACGGGGCTGACTACCCCACACCTAGCTGCTAGCTATGGCCGAACTGAAAGGTTCAAGGGTGACGAAAGTCATAGAGTGAAATGGACTACTTATTGCCATAATTAGTCTATAGTATGGTTATGGAACTCGCAATTTGGATAACAGAGATTTACATAATAGTAATAATGGGTCTAGTAACTAGTTTACTTGGTATTTATTAGTTTTATAAACGTGTTAAAACTAATACATTTTCAGCGTACATCTTTTACATTACATTTAGGATTGGTGAACTAACACACACTTTACAAGTATAACCAGGTTTTCAGTATACATGTTTCACATTAGGAAAATATGGGATTTTCCAAGGATCACAGTTGAACATAACCAGAACTGTGTAACCTAACAGTTTACCAAACATTACTTTTAAGAAAATCGGGGATTTTCTTGGGTCGTAACATTTTCAGAAACCAAAAGGAAACTCGTAACTTTTCACAAAACAAAACCGCTTATGAACTCACCAACTTTATGCTGATTTTCAAACTACTTGTATTCTCAGGTCCACGTTAGACAGGTAGCTGATGATCCATTTTGGCGAAGACGGAGTGCATAGAAGACACGTCTCACTTTTGTTCATATATACTATGTGTCACACTTGTATAACTGTACTTTTGGAACAAATGTAAATTTCTATATGTAATGTAATGGTTGTTTACTTTACTTACTATGTGCATTGGATTTGATACTCAACGTGGAGTCCACCTCGGAAATGTTTCCGCCTTCGGTTTTTGGGGTGTGACAGAAGACTTTACTGAAAAACAAATATATAAAACTATATTTTATATAGTTTATGAAACTTACTTTAAGTATAGCTATCACAAAGTAACTTTTCATTATTCTACACGTAATCATCAATATTACACTTGTGAGACTACCTTCATGTACTCTTCTAACTACCAACCAAGTCTTGAAATTATAACCAGAGTCTCCTGGAGGGAGAGCGCAACACATGTATATAGATCTATATGGGACTGACAATCCCACACTTGAACTGCAAGCTACAGTTAGGCAGGAATGCATCTGATGACAAATGTCTTACATATTACGACGACTGAATAACGTCGTGTTCAGGAGATCCTAGGTCATCTAATATGGCTATAATAACTCACAATTTTGCATTGAATAATATTATTATTGTATTAATAAGTAACACTTTAGATAGTTTTATTTAATTATAAAACGATAATACAATATCTTACAAGTAAAAACATGGTATATTATTTCGATTCAAAGAAAACATACTTTTCATGGTTTTATGAGAACTAAACTACATTTTACAAGTTTTTGTTATAGAAATCATTATACATTTTGATTACAGGATACACATAGCATAAAATATAGGATTTTCTGGAAAAAAAACATGTTCACCTTATCAATACAAAAGAAAACAAATTTCAGTTGCAAACATCCTTATGAACTCACGAACTTAATTGTTGATACTTTTTCAAAAAAAAAAATACTTATACTCTCAGGGAAACAATAATATAGGTACAGCCACAGCTTGTGAGAAGATTGAAATCTATCAACTATTGAACATAGTTGTAAAACTTATAACTTTGTATATACAATGGTTGTTGTTGTACTTTGATTACTATTATGCATTGTTGTCATTGTATACATGATGTCCTCCACCCCCGAATGTTTCCGCCGTTCTACTTTGGGGGTGTGACATATTGGTATCAGAGCATTGTTTATAGTGAACTCAGTATATGAAGCCATATAAGATATACAAACTATAAATGCTATAGGGCTAAGGCGCTCTGACTACAAGTATACTTTTAAAATTTAAGTATTTTATAAGAAGTATACTAACATGCATATATACAAGAAACAATATCACAGTAGAACAATACAAAAGTATTTGGATGTTGAACACTACAGTTAAACATGGACAGATGTGTAATCATATCTGGGATTAATATAGCTTGATCAACTATTTTTATTTGAGATATGACCAACATGTGTTTGAGGGTGATAGTGGTGTTGTGACAAGTCTAAAACTTACCTAAGTACCAAAAGAACTCTAGAATCCAACATAAAAGACAAAATACTACAGGAGTATTTTATGACACAAAAACAACAAGATACAAGAGAGGTATCCTTACTAGAAACAAACAAGTGAAAACAAAAGAAACATTCTGGTAGACCTATAAATATTAAGTATATATTTCAATTATATATAATTAAGGTTTTATAGACTTAGAATATGTGATCTAGCTTTATTTCCTGTTCCTTGTTTGGTTGTGGACTCAGAGTAGGATCATTTATTCAAAGGTCTATTCTACCGTAGTTATATATAATTAGTATACACTTTTTAGTTACAGAAGTACCCAGTACAAGTCATGCCAAAAAGTATACAGTAACAGTTAACTATCAGTTTCTTATAAGGAAACTTTAAATTGTTTATTTGAATATATCAAATCTATAAGATGTCTCTTAACTCCCTATTCTCGCATAGATAATATGGCTGGTTTCCATCTACCAGGAGATTCGTACTTTCCTAATCAAGGGAATGGGGGATGGCTTAATGCTGAACCCGAGGATGATCCTACAGATCCAATAAAAGAGGATTTTCTTGAACATTCTGACTCAGAATCAGGAGCCTATAACCCACATCAAGTTGCACAAAATCCCAATCCTCGACAAAATTTTCATGGTCCGACACCTCATTGGGCAGTGAACTTGGATAGATGGAGTTATGAGCAGGGTCAGGACCATCCTTATAATAGAGACCGAAGCATTTACAATATAGACGAAGGAGGCTCAGTAGACAGAGCCCTTCCCGTGTTAGTTCGTCGGGTTGCACGTAACGATGAACAAGGAAGATTTTCTCTTGATGGAGTTGTACAAGTTAGTGCTACCACAAGAGTTAACACGGTCAGTCTTCACCACTTGATTAGAAATTATGAGACAACCAGGAATATTGACAAAACCTTACGAAGGGATCTAGCGGCAAGCCGAACTAAATTTTGAGAACTTCGAGAACATCAAGCGACACTTGAAATGCATATGTATGCCATAGAACGCCAGTTGGCTAGATTCTTGTCTGAATCTAGTAGGAAATTGAACCGTACTCCACACAAGTAGAGCGTACTTTGCTTACTATTTTGGAAAGTAGTCTAAAATCTTTCAATATACACTAGTGATGTTCTCATGTACATAGTACGACCTCAAAATTTCATTTTCGATAGGTCAGTATGATGTCAAGTTTTCAGTTAAGTTGGTATATTGAAGACCTATTAGAAGGTCCAATTTTCCGAATTCTATGTATCAATGATACCAACATATAACAAGCATCTTATTTCCTTTGAAAAATCACTATCCAATATCACATTGTCATTTTACAAGTTTTTCCTTGTCGTGGACTACTATGTGAAATCTTTCTAAATGCTTGTAGAACTAATGTAATTAGTTCAAAGACATAAGATTTTATTATCACTATTGATGTCTTATTACCTTTCCATTTTTATATATTGAAGCTAAAGATGCCTCCCATAAATAACCCAAGACACGTTAATGTCAATGAAACACAAACACCGCCTCTACCACCACCCTCTCAATATTATGTTGTTGTCTTCCAAGCAACAGTAACTGCCGCCGTGGCTACTTCCATGATGCAAATAAAAACCATTCGTTCTAGTGGAGCTAGCAGTGGTGCACACAATTTCAATCATAGTGAAAGTCTTGGACACCCTTGCGAGTGTTCATATGATGCCATCGGAGGTGTCATTAATTTGACAAGCTGGTTCGAGAAAGCAGAATCAGTGATTGAAATTTGCACTTGTCCAGAAATGAGTAGGGTTAAGTTTGCAGCTTGTACCTTCCTCGAAAGAGCCCATTCTTAGTGGAATGGAAATGTCAAATCCTTATCCCTTCCAGTCACCAATGCTATGTGATGGGATGATTTAAAAACTCTGATGCTAGCAGAATATTGTCCCTGTGGCGAAATTATAAAGATAGAGGAAGAACTATGGAGTCTAATGATGAAAGACTCCGATATAACTGCATATACTGCCAGGTTCAGTGACCTGGCTATTCTGTGTCTAGGGATGGTTCCAGTCGAAAGCAACAAAGATGAGAGATGTATATAGGGACTCTCTCCTCAGATACAAGGAAATGTTATAGCTACTAACCCTCTCTGTTTTGACAGTGCCAAGCGTTTGACACATACACTAGTTGACCATGGAGTTCTTCAGGGCTTTATGGTACCTATCCCAAAGAAACCCAAGGAAGGGAGCAGTAAGAAGAAGAAATTTTGGAACAAGCAAAAAGGGCAATTGTCTCAAGAGCCCTCGAAAAAGCAACAAACAGTGGTAGCACACGTTGCTATTGTTCCTGTTGTTGCTCAACCCCTTTTTATACCACTGCTTCTATTACTCCAGTAACTCTAAGTAGGTATGTTGGATCGTTTCCAAAGTTCATTAAATGCAACATCCATCATACAGGATCTTGCAAAGAAATACACTGCAAGAATTGGAACAGAAAGGGGAATACTGTCCTTTTCTGCAGGGCACCAGCACAACCTATTTCTCAACATCCTATCACGGTAGTGATTCAAGCATGCTATGAATGTGGGGAAGTAGGAAATTTCAAGAGAAATTTTCCTAAGTTAAAGAATGCTAGTTGTACTGGGCGAGTCTTGGTGATTCGCTATGAAGAAGCGGTAGTTGATCCTAATGAGGTGAATGGTATGTTCCTTCTCAAGGATTCTTACGCATGCATTCTTTTCGATACCGGTGCAAAGAAAAGTTTCGTAAGCCATAAGTTCAAGCACCTTCTAAAATAAAAATTCCAAAACGCTAAAAGATACATTCAACGTTGAGATGTCCAACTGACAATTGAGAAAACCAATGACATATACATAGGATTCACGCTTACTCTAAATAACCATTTATTCCAAATTAACCTTATGCTGGTCTCAATTAAAAGTTTTGACATCATAATTGGCATGGATTAGTTAAGTCTTCACCGTACTGATATCCTGTGTTACGACAAAGCCATCTGTCTTAATCTGCCAAGTAACGAATCTCTTGTTATCTATGGCAACAAATCCAGTACGAATCTTCAAATCATTTCTTGCGTCAAGGCCCAGAAGTATCTTTGCAAAGATTACTGTGCATTCTTAGCCCACGTTGTTGATAAGCCACAAGAAGTAAAAAGCATCAAGGATATCCTCGATGTCTATGATTTAACTGATGTGTTCACTAGAGATATCTTAAGAGTCCCTCCTGACGCCAAGTCGAATTTCGAATCGACTTAATTCACGGAGCTACCCCTGTAGCTAAAGCCCTGCATCGTCTTGCACCCTCAGAAATGCAAGAACTGTCTAGCCAATTGAACGAACTTCTTAGCAAAGGCTACATTAGACAGAGCTTCTCAAATTGGGGAGCGCCATTCTTGTTCATGAAAAAGAAGGAAGAATCGTTTTGTATGTGCATAGACTACTGGGAATTAAACAAAGTTACCGTTAAAAACCGATACCCTTTACCACGAATAGATGACCTCTTTGATCAACTCCAAGTAGCTAGTTTCTTCTCAATAATAGACATGAGATCGGGATACCACCAACTGCAAGTCTAGGAGTCAGACATTCAAAGACTGCTCTTATAACTCGCTACGATCATTATGAATTCATAGTGATGCCCTTTGGTCTAATTAATGCACCTGCAGTATTCATGGACCTTATGAATCAAGTGTGTCAACCTTACTGGAACAAGTTCATCATACTCTTCATTGACGATATACTAGTCTATTATCAAAGTAAGGAAGAACTCAACCAATACTTGAGACAAGTTTTGGAAACCTTGAGGGCAGAAAATTTATTTGTGAAGTTCTCCAAATGTGAATTCTAGATTTGAAAGGTTGAGTTCCTAGGTGATGTAGTCAGTAAGGATAGGATACATGTTGATCATTCCAAGATTAAGGTGATTGAAAGTTGGACGACCCCACAAACCCCAATAGAAATTCAATAGTTTCTAGGTCTCGCTAACTACTACAGGTGATTCATTCAAAAATTTTCCAACATTGTAAAGCCACTCAGCATATTGACTCAAAAAGGTGTGTCATTCGAATGGGAGGAGAAACAAGAAACTACTTTCTAGACCTTAAATCAAGCCCTCTGCAGTGCACCAATCTTGTCCCTCCTAGAAGGTACTAAATATTTTGTAGTCTACTGCGACACGTCTAATTAGGGGCTTGGTTGCGTTCTTATGCAACGAGGAAAGTTTATGTCCTATGCCTCAAGACAACTTAAGAACCACGAAGTCAATTATACTACACATGATCTAGAATTGGGATTAATGGTTTTTTCCTTGAAGATCTGGAGACATTATCTATATGGTACAAAGTGTATAGTATTTACTGATCATAAAAGCCTTCAGCACATCTTTGATCAGAAAGAACTCAACATGAGCCAAAGACGATGGGTAGAGCTACTAACTGATTACGAATGTGAGATTCCTTATCACCCTGGCAAGGCCAATATGGTAGTAGACGCCCTGAGTCGGAAAGAATACTTGGGCCAGCGAGTAAAGTCTCTAAATATGACTATCCATTCCCACTTATCTACACAGATTATGGAGGCTCAGTTGGAAGCCTTGAAACCTGAGAACATAACATGTAAAGCCTTAAGGGCGATGGAGAAGAACTTGGAAACTAAGGGTGATGGACTACAATATTCTACGAATCGAATTTGGACACCGAAGTTGGGTGGCTACAGAGACGTTGTCGTGAATGAAGCCCATAAAACTTGATACTTTGTTCATCTGGGTTCAGACAAGATGTATCTGGACCTAAAGTGTCTAACATGCGCCAAGGTTAAAGTATTAAATCAAAACTCCTCAGCTTTACTTCAACAACCAGAAATACCTGAGTGGAAGTGGGAGGGAATTAGAATGGATTTCATAACCAAGTTACCGAGAACAATGGGTGGTCATGATACCATTTGGGTTATTGTCGATAGATTAACCAAATCCACCCACTTCCTACCAATAAAAGAAACATATAAAATGGAGAAGTTAACAAGGACATACTTAAAAGAGATAGTATGGTTGCATGGTGTGCCAGTATCTATTCTCTCTGGTAGAGATAATAGATTTACCTCGCATTTCTGGCAATCATTGAAAAAGTCCTTGGGAACCAATCTTGACATGAGTAAAGCGTACCATCCTCAGACTGATGGGAAAATCAAGAGAACCATTCAAACGCTGGAGGACATGTTAAGGGCATGTGTGATAGATTTCAGTAAAGATTGGGATACCCATTTACCACTTGTTGAATTCTCCTACAACAACAACTATCATATTAATATTAAAGTTGCACCCTTTGAAGCTCTCTATGGTCGTAAGTGCAGATCCCCTCTGTGTTGGGATGAAGTGGAAGATACGCAACTAGCAAAGAACCAAATACTTGATAGTGCTCTAACAGGTCCAGAGATTATTTGTGAAACTACAGAGAATATAGTCCAAATCCGGGAACAGTTGAGAGCTTCTCAAGATAGACAGAAGAGTTATGCGGATAAATGAAAAAAGGCCTTGGAATTCCAAGTAGGTTACCGCGTTCTAGTGAAGGTCTCACCCAAGAAAGGAATGATATGTTTTGGTAAACGTGGAAAGCTAAATCCAAGGTACATTGGACCAATCCAGATCATTTCTAAAATTGGTCCAGTTGCTTACAAACTCAATCTACTTCTTGAACTCAATAACGTTCATCTCGTATTTCATGTCTCAAATCTCAAGAAGTGTTTATTCAATGAGACTCTTCTTATCCTAATCGATGAAATCGAATTAAATGAGATTCTTAACTTCGTAGAACAACCTGTAGAAATTCTAGATAGGGAAGTCAACAAACCTAAGCAAAGCCACATCCTAATAGTGAAGGTTCGTTGAAATGCAAAATGAGGACCTGTATTCACTAAAGAGCAAGAAGATAAGATGAAACAAAGTCAAAATTCGATCAACTAACGGGGGGATAATGAAGGTTCGTATAGTCTTAAATTTCAGGACGAAATTCCTTCTAACGGGGGGATAATGTAACATCCCGTTATTTTCTAATTGTAAAGTCAACCCTAGTCAACCAAAGTCAAAATTGGGTCAACTAAAGTCCCCTTTATTGTTTGGATTTCTATTGAGGTTAGAATAATACTTTTTACATGTTAGAAACCTTTAAATATTTGTGGTAGAAGTAAAACACTTGAAAAACTGAGAACCGCTGCATCGTCTTTTCTTCTTTCTTTCCTTCGGACCGCAAACATGGGCTGCAAACCCTCAAACTGTGAACAAACACGCATGGCCATGAACCTTCTCTAGCCATGAAAAACTTTCCATAAGCCGTGAACCCTTCTCGGATTTCATTCTCAGTCGCAAACCGCCTTCAGGCCGTGAACCTCATCCATGAACCTTCGGCTGTGAATTCCTCGGCATTGATCCTTCGGCGTATATATATATATATATATATATATATATATATATATATATATATATATATATATATATATGTGTGTGTGTGTGTGTGTGTTTGATGGATTTTTATCATTGTTTCTTCATTCCTGGCCGTGAACTCAACCATTTTCTCTCAAATTTCATCAACCAAAAACCCTCCTCGCTCCTCAAAATCATAAGAAGCACCTTACATCTTGTAGTTCATATGAAACTCTCTTGATTCCAACCTTGATTCTTCATCATTTGGCTCGTGAACTCATGATCTTTGGGCCGTGAACACTTGTATCATCATAATTTCACCAAGAACACACACTAGAGTGTGGGCCATGAAGTCCTTGCAGCCTCTATCTTAGCTTCTAACAGTTCTATTTTTCAGTTAAGTTTGCAACTAAATCCATTTACTTACTATATTTATGATTATCATCACTAAAAACATACATATATTGCATGAAATGCTTATAGGACATGGAATATAACTCGTGGGAATAGCCTCATAAGATCAAATTTCCAATCGAATCACTCACAAAAGGTGAGTTCATACTCCTACATTTTTATATTTTTTAACTGTTTTAGGGGGGGGGGGGGGGGGGAATACAAGTGAAACACAACAAAATTATGTTATTATCTCAAAAGTTTTTAAATGTTTTTAGTACTTTAAAATTGTTATAATTGTCAAAAATTACATATTTATATTTGTGTAAATTATATAGTTTGGATTCAAAAGATTTAGAATATGTAATTTGACCACATTTCTTTTTCCTTGTTTAGTTATGGGTTTGGGGTAAAGTTATTTAATAGAATGTTTAATTAATCACAATTATATACATATTACATTTACATAATTATAAAATGATTTTTAAACTATTTAATACTACTTGAATATAAACAGAGAACTTCATGAAATAATAGTGTTATAGATTATTACATTAAAAAAAACAATTAAAGAATAGTAGGTATTTTTTAGAAGACTCATTCATTGGTTTCAAGGTTTAAAGTACATAACATAAAAAAAAATAAAAAAATAAAAAAAAATAAAAAAAAAGAGTACATGATGGAAACCAAGCAGAGAATATTATCAGAAACAAACATAATACTTTACTGAGAAACAAACATATAAAACTATATTTGATATAGTTTATGAAACTTACTTTCAGTATAGGTATCACAAAGTAACTTTTCATTATTCTACATGTAATCATCAATATTTCACTTGTGAGACTACCTTCATGTACTTTTCTAGGTATCAACCAAGTCTTGAAATTATAACCAGAGTCTCCTAGAGGGAGAGTTCAACACTTGTTTATAGATATATATGGGACAGACAATCCCACACCTGAACTGGTAGCAACAGTTAGGCAGGCATGCCTGTGGTGACAAATGTCTTACATATTACGACGCCAGAATAACATCGTGTCAAGGCGATCCTAGGTCATCTAGAATGATTATAATAATTGACAATTTGGTATTGAAAAAAATGATTATTGTATGAATAAGTAACACTTCACAAAGTTTTATTTAATTATAAGACTATAATATATTATCTTACAAGTAAAAACATGGTATACTATTTCAATTCATAGAAAACATACTTTTCATCGTTTTATGAGATTTAACTATATTTTACAAGTTGTTGTTACAGAAATCATTATACATCTCGTTTATAGGATAATATAGCAGAAAATATAGGATTTTCTGGGAAAATCATGTTCACTTTATCAATACACAAGAAAACATATTTCAGTTGCAAACATACTTATGAACTCACCAACTTAATTGTTGACACTTTTTCAAAAATTACTTGTATTCTCAGGGAAACACTAATACAGGTACAACCATAGCTTTTGAGAAGATGGAGATCTATAAACTCGTGTCTTTTAAACTTGTACTTTTGAGTTCGTAGACATTATGTTTTGAACACAGTTGTAAAACTTATAACTTTGTAAATACAATGGTTGTTGTTGTACTTTGATTACTATTATGCATTGTTGTGATACTATACATGATGTCCTCCACCCCCGAATGTTTCCACCATTCTGGTTTAGGGGTGTGACAATAACAAAGGAGATCCAGTACCTCAAAACATCAGGTCAACAATGGATCGGTTCCCTCTCATCCAATAACAGTCGAGGATGGAAGAGATGACTCAGAAAGTCATCAAGGACCCTTTCCTCCTTACGAAGACTTAGAGATTCAAAGGAATAATGATCCTAGAGGCTGCTATAAGTATAAGGACTTCATGACTTGAAAACTGACACTTTTAATAGGAAGGAGGATACCATAGAAGTCATAGATTATATTTCAAAAATGGAGCTAGCCTTCATAACTTTTGGTTCCATGGGAAAGTTGCAGACTACATACGTTGTACTTTAATTTAAAGGTAGGGTTGTTTGCTTGTAGAATAGGTTGGGAAATATCATAAGCCTTAACAAGCCACTACAACTAACATGGACATAATTTTTGGTCCACTTTAAGCACAATTTTTGCTTAGCCCAAAACATGCTAGAGTGCTTATGACATTAAAAAAGGTAACCATGTCGTTGATGAATAAACAAATGCTTCCAGTGACAAAATGGAGTTTTCCCTTCATTTTGTTCCAGAAGAACTGCCAAAAATTGATAGGTAATCCAAGGTACTACCATGGGAGTATTATGTGCCAATTTTGCAGACACCTACTTTTGAGAAAACCATCTAGGCTACAGGATCTGTGGAAGACATGATCAATAAAAGAACCGCCGACAAGACTTAAGTTGATGAAAAAAGGAATAATGAAGGACTCCCAAACTACAACAAGATTAGAAAATTATTGAAATCGGACCGTAACAATAGAAAGTCTGGGGATAAAGTTGAAACAAGGTGGTGTGAAAAGTGTGACAATTAGAAGCTATTGGGTTGGACTTCTACCCATGCATTTATCAATCATTGTTAGAATGCTCTTTAAGTTAGCCTAAACTTATTTTAATTTAATTGTAAATTATACTTATAGTCATAGTCGTTATTATGAACCTATAAATAAGATTTATCAGGGACTCCATGTTATTACACAAAGTAATCTACTTACAGGAGTGATGTCGAGGCCAGATCTAGTGAGGTGTTTAAAGTGGAATTTCCCAATAGTACACTCTGTACAAAAACATACCCTAACTTTGATATGATTGTACCTGGATGTTCCTTACTTGATAGACCTTGGTGTATACAATGGGATTAGTGAGGAATCTAGCCTATCATTTTTTGCCAGAAATATAAGACTAAGTTAGTAATGTGAACCTAGGTCAGGCCAAAGGAAAAGATAAAGTAGACATTGGGATTAGTGAGGAATCTCAAATTCCAAGGAATCCACTTTTATCAAGTGATTGCACTGTCCCTTTCGTGAACATGATTTTAATACAAGTACTAATTAAAATATTAGTATTTTTTAAAACTTTATATGTGAACTATACGTTTCTTGACTGGAATATATGTTGAAAATATATATGTTTATATACAAGGTGTGAACTAGATATGATTTTGTATGTGTTATGGTATATAAATAACATTAATACATGAAAAATATATGATATAGTCATATTTTTTAAAATATAAATAAAATACATAAAATTTATGTTAATATTTGTGGATTAGGTGTCTAAACCCATAACTATAATTGTTGTGTACTTGATTTGATAGTAGCATGGTCCTTTTTGGTTGCCTGCACCTTAGCAACTTGATAGGATGACTTTTGGAGAGAGAGAGAGAGGTTGGATTTATTGTTTGGAATAATAAATTGATTTATTATTGTATTATGAAAATAATATATTAATTAGAAATCATATTATTAATTAGTATTTAATCATAAATTAATTTGGAATTAATTTTGGGATTTAAGGAACTGATTAAAAGAACATGGGCTTTTTTCCAAATCATTGATAGTTGTGAAACTAGGCTGATGGACTTCTTAATTATGAGTGGAAGAAATTCTATAGGGAGTCCTTATAGATTTCTTCCAAGGCTTCTTAGTAGGAGGTTCGTGGGTTGCTTATGCCTTTGGTAGGAAATTAGGGTTTCCTCTAGAAACCCTAGCAGCCCTCAGCTATACAAGGAACCCCTAGACTTAGGATTTTCAACCAATGCTTGCATCCAGAGAACCTAGCCAAAAACTCCAAGTGCTTCCATCCTCTCTCATCTCATCCTTTTGCTAGTCGTGTTTATGAGCTATTAGAGGTGAAACATTTGGGGCACTATGCTTTTAAGAGTCAAGGATCTTCAATGAACTCTTGTTATTACAACATAACAAGAAAGGTAGTCATGAAACCCTTTTTGTTATATGATTTTTGAAAAAAATTATGCTAGATCTATGGTTTATTGCTTTGGTATTCAATTGCATGTTCAACTAGTAAAAAACCTAGATCCAAAGCAATTAGGGTTGGATGATCACATAGGCTTATCCAGAATATAGTTGGTATTTCAAGAAAAGTTCATAAGCTAGGTATTCTTGCCTATTAGGAAAATAAGACTTATAAGAGGATGCTTAGGTCAAATTAAGTTGAATAGTGGGTAGCATTATGATAACAATATATTGGTTTGGTATGGAGAGTAGAACTCTTTCCTATGACATTATCACATATCTGTTGGATAAGGTGTCTAAGTCCATAACTATTTCTGGTATGTACTTGACCCAACCCGGCATGGTCCATTTGGGTTGCATGGCACCATGCAATTGGATAGACTAAATGAGAGAAATAACACTTGGAGATTATTAATATATTATAAGTTCTAATATATTAATAATATTATTTGATTAGTTTGATCAAGAATTAATTTAGAATTAATTATGTGATCAAAAGATAACTAATTAAATATATGGGTTGATTATGTAAATCATCCATATCTTGTATAGTGGGCTAAAAGGCTCCATGGACTATCAAGTTGGGTTCCACCCATAAGATGCTCCATGGATGCTCCATGGGAGTTACAAACCCATGGGTCATGGAAATGAAGAGTCATGACACATTAGGGTTTAACCCTAGATGTGTCAACACTATATAAGTAACATGTTCTCCACCTAAAATCGGCTACACTAAGAAACAAGAGGGCTTGGCCGATTTTGAGAAGTGTGTGTTCTCTCATAAGTTCTTCCAAGAGCATTTGGTGTTGTGTGAAGCATTTGAGGCATCACACTTGGGGTGCTAGGCTCACAAGGTTTCAAGGAACACAAACAACAACAAGGTAAGTTATTCTATCTATACTTTAAGTTAAAATTGTTCCCCATGTATGCTAGATAGGAATATAACCTTGGAATTCAACTTTGCATGATAATTAGACAAACATAGATCCAAGGTTATTAGGGTTGCATGTACACTTAGGAAGTGTTAGAATGCTCAAAACCCATCAGTGGTATCAGAGCCAGGTTTGTTTGCTCTTATTTGTGCTTAAAAGTTGAAAACAGAATCGGAAATCTTGCTGTCTGCGAATGGACTTGTCGAGTCTATAGGGGGGACTCATCGAGTTCATGAGTATCTTCAACCAACTCGGCGAGTGAGTTCATGCACTCGGCGAGTAGGGTCGACTGATTGCAGAATTTCGATTTAGTTGCTGGAAATGAATTAGAAACATTACCCTAAACTGGTTTGGTAATTGAAAACTTATTTTTGGTGGTGTAATGTCCTTGCTAATTCATTTACAACAACTAGTTATCAAAATTACAAAGTTTTAAATGTAATTTTTGATTGTGTTCATATTCATGTTCTTGTTCTTATGATGTTTTAGATGATCATAGGAATTATTTGTAACCTATGTGGTAGATTAATTCTTGATCATAATGTGTTTTAATGGAGTCCATAACTTATCCTTAAGTTATGGAAAACCAAGAGTCACACTTGAGTTAAAACCATTAAAACAAATACAAGAGTTAGAAAAATGAAGAGTCTTCATTTTATTACTCTATTAAACTCATAAGTTACAAGAAATGAAAAGTTTTGAAAGTTACAAAACTTGCCCTCAAGTTTTGGAACAAGTAAAGTTAAGTTAAAACTTTAAGTTCCAACCCCTAGAATTTTAAAAGTTAAAATTCAACTCTTATACTTATATTATGATGATTTAATAATTATATATATATGTATAAGAATAAAGTCGTCTTACCGCTAGTACGCCTCATTCACGAAGCCGGTCTATAAGGTGGGTATAAGGTTGTTGCCTATAAAATGGTGACTTAATGGGTGTTTACTCTCACCCACCGCTTGCTTGACTGGTGGAGGGTCGTTAGCCGAACGGGTAAGACAAGGACTTATAAATTCTCATTCAAAGTATGATGAATATAATAAAGTAACTAAATGTTCTATTAAATTCCCAATCTTAGTTACTTTAGGAAAATGTGAATAAGGTGCTAATCCATGAAATTACACTTTACACTTTGTCTAAGTCGTTGGTGGAGCGTGTGTGGTTAACCGGCACACTAACTTGGACTTAACAAGGTAGGTAAAGGGTGACTTAAGGTTTATTATAGTATCGGTGGAGCGTGTGTGGTTTACCGGCACATCGATTGAGTGATAAACTTTAAGGGTACCAAGTGATTTGCATGGTTACTTCACACCTCGTTTTGTGATCCTCGGTATCCCAGTCACAAAACTTGGAGGGCACTCTCGAGATTGAAACATGCCTTTGAAAAGTTCATTGGATCTCAAAGAATCTAGGAATTTCTAAAACCAATAAAAACTAAATATCTAATATTTCGGTTTTCGTGGTGGAAATTGGTGAATTGTCATTCACCTACCTTTCAAATATGGTATAGCTTAGATTACGGCATACCTCTTCTAAGTTATATTATATTGTGATTGGATCCTAGCCTTAATATTACATTTGGGTGTTTTATTAAGGACTCCCTTAAATATATACTAAACTTGTTCTTCTCTTTCAGATGTCTTCAAATAATGCTTCTGGCTCGAATCCTAATGGCTCCTTTACTCTTATGAGTTTGTGTGGGAAAGTCACCTTTGATGGATCCAACTTCAATAAATGGATCAGAAACATCAGGATGATTACCCGCTACGAGGACAAAGAATATGTCCTTGACAAGGAGCTTAAGGAAATTTATGAGTCCACTGCAACTCCCCAGGAGATCGCTGACTTTCATACTCATGAAAGAGATGCAACCAAGGTAGCTTGCATCATGTTGGCCACAATGACAGCTGAACTCCAAAAGTCTTATGAAGATTTCTACCCTTATGAAATGCACCAAGATTTGATGGAAAGATACCATCAAAGTGCATGACAAGAGAGGTACGAAGTCATCTGCTCCATGATAACAACCATGATGAAGGACGGAGAGTCCGTCACGAGCCACATGCAGAAAATGCAAAGGTATGTGGATCGTTTGCTGAAGCTTAATGTGAACTTCCCTGAGGAGCTTGCAATATATATCATTTTGCACTCCTTACCATCGTGCTATGATCAATTCCGCATGACATATCACATGAACAAGGAAGAGGTCACCCTCAGCAAACTTCAGGGACTTCTCAAGACCGCAGAAACAGGTCTTAAGGGGAAGTCGGTTGCTATCACTCCTACTCCAGACTCAACTCCGGTCTTGGCAATCGGGCAAAGTCGAGGGAGGAAGAGAAAGAGATCTTCGAAGGGTACCAAGGCTCGGACCCTTGATGGCTCTTCTTCAAGTGGAACCAAGAAAGGTTTCATTACTCCTTCTTCTGACCCAAAAGAGGCTGAATGCTTCTATTGCCATGAAAAAACTCATTGGAAGCGGAACTGCCCAAAGTACCAGCAGGATGTGAAGGATGGGAAAGTCAAACCCAACCATGCAGGTATTTACACTATCATTTCTAATAACTCACCCCATTCGAAATCTTGGGTCCTTGATACCAGTTGTGGTATTCATATTTGTTGTGACTTGCAGGGACTAGGAAGAAGTGAGAATGTGGAGCAAGGAAGAATAAACTTAATCATGGGGAATATGAAAGTTACACCTGTCACCAAGATTGGAGTTTATACTTTATTGCTAAGTAGTGGGTTAAATTTAGATTTGAATAAATGTTGTTATTCGCCAAAAATGGCAAGAAATATTATTTCCTTTCATGCATTGTACAAACAAGGTTTCACCTTTTCGTTTGATAATGAAGTTGGTTCGATTAATGCTTTCTTTAATAATGTTCTTTATTTTAAAGCATTACCTTGTGATGGTGTGTATGAAGTTGTATCTATTGTAGATAACTTAGGAAATAATGTTTTGTGTATTGATTCTACTAATAATAATAACTTGGATAAAGCATCATTATGGCATTGTCATCTTGGACATATAAGCAAGAAACGCATAGGCCAACTCCAAAAGGATGGAGTCTTGGAGTCATTTGACCTAAAGTCAAATGATAGTTGCGAATCATGCTTACTTGGAAAAATGACAAAGTCACCCTTCACAGGCTCGTGTGAAAGGGGTGAAGGTTTGTTGGACCTTATACACAAGGATGTGTGTGGGCCATTCAAACATGCCACAAGGGATGCTAATCGTTATTATTTGACTTTTACTGATGATTACAGTAGATATGGATATGTCTACTTAATCAAGCATAAGTCAGAGACTTTCGAGAAGTTTAAGGAATTTAAACAGGAAGTCGAGAATCAATTGGGCAGGAACATTAAGATGCTTCGATCCGATCGGGGTGGTGAGTATCTTAGTTCAGAGTTCCTCGACTATCTAAGGGAATGTGGGATTGTCTCACAATTGACACCTCCCAGGACACCGCAGTTGAATGGTGTGGCTGAGAGGCGTAATCGAACCTTGTTGGACATGGTTCGTTCCATGATGAGTCGAGCTTCGCTACCAATCTCATTCTGGGGGTATGCCTTAGAGACTGCCGCCCATATCCTTAATCTAGTCTCTACAAAGAAAGTTGCCAAAACTCCTCACGAGATGTGGACTGGTAAAGTACCTAACCTAGACCACATCAAGATTTGGGGTTGCGAGGCTTTCGTGAGACGCGAGACTCATGATAAGCTCGAACCCCGAAGCGAGAGGTGTATTTTCATCGGCTACCCACAGCAATCCTTTTGTTACCTCTTCTACAGACCTAGTGACAATGTGGTCTTTGTAGCAAGAAGAGGAGTCTTTCGAGAAAGAGAGTTTATAAGCCAAGGAGACAGTGGGAGGAAAATTGATCTTGAAGAAATTCAAGAGTCAAGTGGTGAAGGAACTTCAAACTCTAGCCCTCAACTTGAGGAGGAAACTCCTGTTGAGCCAATTGACGAATCTGTACCTCTGAGGCGTTCCACGAGAGTTAGGAGTGCACCTGAGCATTACTATGGATTCCATATTACTGCAGAAGGTGAGACACTTATTAGTGATGGAACACTAGTAAGTCAAGATGACCCTAACAGCTACGAGGAAGCCATGGCAGGCCCAAGTCTGCTAAATGGAAAGAGGCTATGGATAGCGAGATACAATCCATGTATGACAATCAAGTTTGGAACTTGGTTGAGAATGTACCAGGTCGAAAGACTGTAGGGTGCAAATGGGTCTTCAAGAAGAAGACCGACATGGATGGTGAAGTACACACTTATAAGGCTAGACTGGTTGCAAAGGGCTTCTCTCAAATTCCTGGAGTGGATTATGATGAGACCTTTTCTCCGGTAGCCAAGATTAAGTCTATTCGGGTTCTGTTAGCCATAGCCGCATTTCATGACTATTAAATTTGGCAAATGGATGTCAAAACTACTTTCCTTAATGGGAAGTTGGCTGAAGATGTTTACATGAGTCAGCCAGAGGGTTTTGTCAGCAACAAGTACCCTAATAGAGTGTGTAAGCTTGAGAAATCCGTTTATGGATTAAAGCAAGCACCTCGCAGATGGAATCTTTGCTTTGATGAAAAGGTCAAGGAATTTGGCTTTTCTAGGAGTGAAGATGAATCTTGTGTATATGTCAAGGCTAGTGGGAGTATAGTTAGCTTTTTGGTATTGTATGTGGATGACATACTACTCATAGGAAACGACATTCCAACCCTGCAGGAAGTAAAGTCCTGGCTTGGAAAGTGTTTCGCTATGAAGGACCTTGGTGAAGCTACCTATATTTTAGGGATAAGGATCTTGAGAGATCGGAGTAAAAGACTAATTGGTCTTAGTCAAAGTACCTACTTGGAGAAGGTTCTGAAGAGATTCAGAATGCAAGACTCTAAGAAAGGAGAGTTGCCCATCCAGAGTAACGCCAAACTGAGTAAGACACAAAGCCCTAACACTGAGGCTGAGATAGCACAAATGAGTCGAGTACCTTATGCTTCGGCTGTAGGATCGATCATGTATGCTATGACGTGTACTCGAGCTGATGTAGCTTTTGCCCTGAGCATGGTTAGCAGGTTTCAGGGGAACCCTGGCAAGGCACACTGGACTGCGGTAAAGAATATTCTCAAGTACCTACGAAGGACTAAGTACTGGGTCCTTACCCTCGGTAGGAGTGATGACTTGAGAGTTGTAGGGTATAGTGATGCTAGCTTCCGGACTGATAGGGATAAATTCCACTCTCAGTCGGGCTGGGTCTTTACCCTAAATGGAGGAGCAATTTATTGGAAGAGTTCCAAGCAAGAGACAGTGGCAGATTCTACTTGTGAATCAGAGTATATTGCGGCTAGCGAGGCGGCAAAGGAGGCGTTATGGCTGAGGAACTTCATTGGAGACCTTGGAGTTGTACCAGCTATTAAAGAGCCAATGGAAATTTTCTGTGATAGTGAAAGTGATGTTGCCTTAGCCAAGGAACCAAGGGATCACGAGAGATCTAGACACATCGACAGAAAATACCATTTCATTAGACATCGGATCGAAGAAGGACTCCTCGTGGCAAAGAGGGTATCATCAGATGAGAATCCAGCAGATCCCCTCACGAAGGGACTGACTCGGGTTAAGCATCTCCAGCATGCTCGGAGCATAGGGCTGAAGGATGATATTAGATTTAGTAGTTAGATAACCTCGAAATTTGTAAAGTGTAATTGACATTTGATGATGAATAAAAGTGTTTTATTTATGAGTAAAGTGTTTCTATCTCTTGTCGATCGTTTACTATATTTCTTTTGCATGTTTTGACTTCCAGAATAATTTTGTTTGGTATAACATATTATTCAAACCTCTACAGTCGGTCATATGTCGGAAGTAGGTATGAATCAAGACTGTCATGTTTGGTTGTAGAGGTCTTGGACAAGGCTACAACAATCATGAGTGCTCATAAGTTCTGAGCATTGGACTCAACCCACGCTCACTGGAATCACTTCATGGAATTCTATCTCGAGTGATCGTGAGACGGTAATATCATATAAGTCTTTAAACCTAGAGATATGATTTGTTACTTACGAGTTGGTTATGCATTGATTGTACGAAAAACGCATTGGTAACTCGATGTTATAAATCGCGCTCTTGTGTGTAATTCAATGAGTAGTAGAACAAACATATGAGTTGAAGTTTATTTGTTCCTTCTTGGATTAGAAGCTGATATCTGGGCCCCTCGATGATTTTGTTTTGACCTATGTACCGGGCCCGGTCAGAACTAAAATTGATGTGTTCAATGAAGTTCTTTGTCAAACAAATCAAAAATCGGGAAACAAACTGTTGGACAATAAGTAAGAAATTGTTCCATGTATTTGTCCGACTGATATCTAGAACAGAGGATTATATGATCACTTATCTTAAATGGCGTACCATCATCTTCTCAGTTTCGAGAAACCTTGTAAAGAGCTACGATTGCCGATCGGTTCCTGAAGTCATACTTGCAGTAATAGTTATTAGACTTATCCAAGTGGGAGACTGTTGGATAAGGTGTCTAAGTCCATAACTATTTCTGGTATGTACTTGACCCGACCCGGCATGGTCCATTTGGGTTGCATGGCACCATGCAATTGGATAGACTAAATGAGAGAAATAACACTTGGAGATTATTAATATATTATAAGTTCTAATATATTAATAATATTATTTGATTAGTTTGATCAAGAATTAATTTAGAATTAATTATGTGATCAAAAGATAACTAATTAAATATATGGGTTGATTATGTAAATCATCCATATCTTGTATAGTGGGCTAAAAGGCTCCATGGACTATCAAGTTGGGTTCCACCCAAAGGATGCTCCATGGATGCTCCATGGGAGTTACAAACCCATGGGTCATGGAAATGAAGAGTCATGACACATTAGGGTTTAACCCTAGATGTGTCAACACTATATAAGTAACATGTTCTCCACCTAAAATCGGCTACACTAAGAAACAAGAGGGCTTGGCCGATTTTGAGAAGTGTGTGTTCTCTCATAAGTTCTTCCAAGAGCATTTGGTGTTGTGTGAAGAATTTGAGGCATCACACTTGGGGTGCTAGGCTCACAAGGTTTCAAGGAACACAAACAACAACAAGGTAAGTTATTCTATCTATACTTTAAGTTAAAATTGTTCCCCATGTATGCTAGATAGGAATATAACCTTGGAATTCAACTTTGCATGATAATTAGACAAACATAGATCCAAGGTTATTAGGGTTGCATGTACACTTAGGAAGTGTTAGAATGCTCAAAACCCATCAGTATCGATGTACGATAGCTCAATATTGGAGTACAATATAGTTTTCCTTTTGCATGGCCAAGGATGGTGGGTCAAGATCTGACAGTTGTAATGGTATGTCTGGTCGATTACTAGAGTACATGATAACACTTGACCATTTTAGGTTGTCCAGTGAATTGCATTGCTAGTGTAGCCTCAAAACCTACAGACATAGATGAAAGGTAAATACCATATTCATCAAAATATTCTAATGGATCTTATGCCTTTATGACTTGTATTGGTCAAGGAAACCCCTAGCTGTGTACTCAACCCTTTGCTCTAAATGATTCATTAGCTAAGATAATTCTTCCTTACCATCACGTACTTGGATCTGTCAGGATCGTTAAGGAAGGGTATGTTTGGGATAAAAAGATTTATAGATATTAAAGTTAAGATATATCTATAATATTTGGTAATAGTCAGTTTTTCAGGGTTTATAATTAAGGAATATTATCGATTTTTAAGGGTTGATAATTAATCAAAATTAATTTGGAATTAACTGGAATTAATTAGAGGTGCAAGGGGTTAATTGTAATTGTTAGATAGTTAAATAAATAAGAAAATTATAAAACTTCCTATATCATTGACGGTTTTATGGGAAGTCTAAAAGGCTTCTAGAATTATCCTGGTAGCTAATAAAGAAATGATTTGAAGTAAGAATTATCCTGGTAGAACTTCCACCAACTGCCCGCTGCCACCACCTCCTGCTTACTGCTGCCATTGCAAGTTCTGATCACCACCACTCTATTTACTTGTTTTAATTTGTTAACAATTAGAGCAGGCCGAGAGACACATAGCTTTGTGTTTTTTCTTTCGTTCCTGTGAACATAATCAGGTAGAGGAAGAGGCTCCTCCTATCAAATTCTTGACAAAATAAGTCCAAACCTCAAACTTTGAATCTTTTAAACCATTTTTACCCCTACTTTGGTAATTGTTTACAAATGAGTCACTTCATAAACTATAATACATTTTAATCAAAACAACCCCTTCATTTGATTATTTTAACAAATCAACCTCATACTTTTTAAATAATACCAAAACCATCCCTTTGTTAAATAGGTAACAAAATAGTCCCGGTGGTTCATTTTAAAAGTGTCAAGTTACGGTTTCACATCAAGATTCTCGAAATAAACTGATAGTAACACATCAATGATAGTGTTTAGGGCCCCATTTTAACGCTTTTATTTATATTGGGGGAAAATACATGTGCTAAACCTTATTTTTCTTTATGAAAAACACATACAAATTTATAACTAGTTTATATATATATATATATATATATATATATATATATATATATATATATATATATATATATATATATATATATATATATATATGTTATTTTGCTAAATAACACCCCATATTCAAATAAACTAATTAAGATATGTTATATTGATATATTATAGTTATTATGAATAGATTACAACTAATAAAAATGATACATATTTTTACTATAAAGTGCTATGATTTTATTTAAAAAGCCTGTCATAAAATGGTGTCGTAGACAGTTATCAAATCTACAGTTTTCAACTTATATCGTGCATAAGATTCGTCACCTATTTAAACGAATATCATACACTGTTACAAATCTTATGAGAATGTATACAAGTACATGTAAGAATCTAAGATTTAAGTTTTATAGCTTATATATATATATATATATATATATATATATATATATATATATATATATATATATATATATATATATATTGTAACAACCCGAAATTTCCGTATCATTTTACTGTAACTTTTTCGTAGTACAATTCGCGCAACCAATCGTCGTTTCCATTTCGATTTCCGATCTTCCGTTTAATTAAGTCATTATTTAGTACACATTTAAAATGACTTAATAGGTGTCTTAATACATTTAGAAATCATTTTAGCACCCAACTTTAGTGATCGGAATATTTCTAGAAATTACCGTATCGGGTTACGGTAACTCAATCGGGTACGACCAAAAGCCTCGTCTAACACCGGTATCGGGTAGAATTCCACCGTGTCCAAAACTTAAACACTATATAAACGTGTTTAAGACTTCATTTGAAGCCTTTGGCAAATTTTTCACTAAAACTCTTACAACCTCTCTCCTCAAGCTAGAATTAAGGTCCAAATCTCAAGTTTAAGGCTTCAAATCTTTAAGGTAACCTCCCTAGCATGTTATTCAGCATCTTTAACCTTCAAATTGATGAAATAATTGAGTTTTAGGTCCAAGAACATGAGTTTACGGCCAAGGAACAAGCTTGGGCCGTAAACTCCATTAAATGGGGTTTTAAGCCCTTAAACTCCTTCCTAAACTCAATTGGACTTTAGATATGGCTATGAGACTTCAAGATTTAGACTCTAAACATTTAAAGTATAGATTTTGAGCCATTTGAAGGAGTTTACGGCCAAGGAACATTCTTGGGCCGTAAACTCATATAATTAGGGTTTTCATGCCCTTAAACCCTTCCAAATCACTTCTATGGCTTAGATATGAATTATAGGACCTTGGTTTTAGCATTTGGACACTTGAAACATGAATTTTATGGGACTTATGTGAGTTTACGGCCAATGAGAGTGCTTAGGCCGTAAACTCCCCAAAATGTGACATAAATCCAATTCTAAGGTGTTAGAAAGCCATCCAACACCACCAAAAGCCTTGGAATAAATCAAGGGACCAACCAAAAATACTTTAAGGGCCTAAAACACATCATTTGTGGGATTTATAAGAGTTTACGGCTAAGGCTTGTTCTTGGGCCGTAAACTCCAAAACTTTTGGTGTTAGAATGCAAACTAAACACCCCTAAAGCCTTTAGATGAATTTTAGAAGCCCTTCTATACAAGTTTTAGGCCTTGAAACACTTTGTATGACCCTACATAAGAGTTTACGGCCATGAGGAGGGTATCATGGGCCGTAAACTCCATAACACCCCTCAAATGTCCCATAAAACTCATGTAAGGTCTTGGAATAATTCTAGTAATCACATGTGATTTGTTTTAACAACATTAAACATCATTTTCATGAAGATTAAGGAGTTTACGGCCAGGAGCCTATACTGGGCCATAAACTCCCATAAAATAATCATTTTTGATGATTTAAACTCATTCCAAGTGTTCCAAGGCAATTTAGATAATCCATTCTAGCAACCCCTATGTCCATTTGAGCCCATAAACCATCAAAACCACACCTATATGAGTTTACGACCGTAAACTCATGTATTTGTGTGTTCCATAGTTGTAAACTCATTTAAATGTTTACTTATGGAGAGTAAACTCAAGTCCCAAGTCCTTAGTGCCATTACAAGTCCGAAGATGTCACCCGGGTCACTCCAAACACTCGTTTTGAGGTGTTTAACCTCATTAGAGTGTAATGTTCCATATGATTAGTGAATGTATCTCTAATTGTATATATATGGACATTATATCATTTTACATAGGGTCATCACGAGTAATCAAACCCCGAACCGACGTATAGCATTCAAAACCGACACGTTTCCGAGTCCGGTGAGTTCATACCCCTACCCTTTTTCACTGTTTTCAGGGGGGGAACACAAGCAAAGTACAAGGGAATTCTTGTACTCAAAACATGTTTTCAAATGTTTGTTTCGTATTTCATATGCTTTTATTACTGATTACCATATCCGATAACCACTTGAACATACAGATCACGTAACATATATTTGTGAAATAGATCTTTAAACTAGTATGTTTTGCATGTATTTCACAAATGGTTTTCCATATTTTATCAGTTAAAAGCATGACATTGAAACATTTGAATACAATACATGTACACTGTTTTGTCCTCTGTAACACTCCACACACATATACGAGTGGAGGACTATCATATTATTACTAGTAAATTTGTTATTTTTGTATGATTGGAGACACGTCCTCGGAGAACACTCCACCCAGGTTACGCGAGTGGAGGACTACACCCATAACCAGAATCTCTGGTATTTAGAGAGCGTGACTTGAGTGTATAGATCTATACGGGGATGACTACCCCACACCTAGCTGCTAGCTACAGCCGAACCGAAATGGTTCAAGGGTGATGAAAGTCATAAGTATGTGGACGACTTATTGCCACATGTGGACTACTTATTGCCACAGGTTTCAGTCTATTGTATGGTTATGGAACTCGCAATTAGGATAACAGAGATTTACTTACAGTAATAATGAATCACTTTATACATCTTTTACATCTTTCACATTCTGTAACTAACAATCAGGAAAGTACGGGACTTTCCTGGGGAAACATGGGAACCAACCACGATTACATCTTTTACATCTTTAACATCGTTTACATTAGAAATCTACATGCAGGAAAGCATGGGGCTTTTCTGGGTAACACTTACATAACTAGAAAGAGTAACAAACTGGATAACATTACATCTTTTACAATTTGTAACATACAATAAGGAAAGTATGGGACTTTCCTGGTAATACATGATAAGTAAACAGAACAGTTTAACCAGTCAGATAATCAACCATACATTTTCACATAAGTAGACATGTTTACAGTGTACAAACTTACTATACTTTACAATTGGTAAACAATAACCAACTTTTAAGAAAATACGAAATTTTCTTGGTGTACATAACTGTAACAACCCGAAATTTGTTCGTCGCCAAGAACCGTTCTACCCGGAAAGTCGTCGATATCGGATTCGTTCCGATTTCTCCTTGGAATTTATTTGTATAAATTTATATGTTTATTTTATCCTAATGAGTGTCTAAAGCACTCAGGAACTTATGTTATTCGCCCAAAACGATTATTTCACGAGTTTTTAAAATGTTCCCGTCGGGTGACGGAAACTCAATCGGGTGCGACCAAAAGCCGCGGTTAGCGTCGGTATCGGGTAGAATTCCACCGCGTGCAAATTTTAGGAACTATATAGACATGTTTCAGCCTTCATTTGAAGCTTTTTCCCTCTCTCACTACTCTCTCTCTAACCTCTCTCCAAAATCCAAAGATTAAGTGTCCAAAACTCAATTTTAAGGCTTCAAATCCTTAAGGTACCTCCCTAGCCTTAATCTATAGCATCTTTAGCCTTTAAATTCGAGAATTAAACATGATTTGTGACCACATAACATGAGTTTACGGCCATGGAGCATGCATGGGCCGTAAACTCACAATAAGTGGGGTTTTGAGCCTTTAAACCCTTCCTTGACTAGTTTGGACCTTGGATATGGCTATGGGACTTTAAAATATGTAATCTAAACATGTAAAACTTGAACTTTGTGATGTTTGGAGGAGTTTACAGCCAAGGATCATTCTTGGGCCGTAAACTCATATAATGAGGGTTTTTATGCCCTTAAACCCCTCCAAATCACCCCTATAGCCTAGATATGAATTATGGGACTTTGATTCTTGCATTTGGACACTTGAAACATGACCTTTGGGAGACTTAGATGAGTTTACGGCCAAGGAGAGTTCTTGGGCCGTAAACTCCCCAAAACCTTACATAAATCTCATTCTAAGGTCTTTGAAAGCCATCCAACACCACCAAAAGCCTTGGAATAAATCAAGGGACCAACCAAAAATACTTTGAAGGCCAAAAACACAACTTTTATGGGGTTTCTAAGGGTTTACAGCCAAGACATGTTCTTGGGCTGTAAACTCCAAAATATTTGGTGTTAGAATGCAAACGACACACCCCTAAGGCCCTTAGATGAATTTTAGAAGTCCATTCATGCATGTTCTAGACCTTGAAACACCTTGTAGCACCATGTATTAGAGTTTACGGCCATGGAGCTTGCTAGGCCGTAAACTCCCATCAAAGAGGATCAAATTGATGTTTTGAACCATTCCAAGTCCTTAAACCAAGTCTAAAAATCATCCCCTAAGTATTGGAAGTCCAAAAGGCACCATAAATCACCCATCATGAGTTTACGGCCGTAAACTCATGGGGAAGGGTGTTTTGGCCGTAAACTCCCTTAATGGGAGTGTTCCTTTGATGTCCCAACTCATTTCCCAAGTCCCTTGTGCCATTCATGTCCCTAAACGCCACCCGGGTCCCTCCAAACACTCGTATTGGAGTGTTATCGCGACCTGAAGCAATTGTCCCTATCCGACAATCAATCTATGTCCTAATTAGATACAAATGTGTATCTTTACTTCATAATTACTTCAACTCTTAGCATCCAAACCATCTCGTACCTCGTTCGGTGAGTTCATACCCCTACGGCTTTTTCACTGTTTTCAATGTTTTCAGGGGGGGAATACAAGCAACTAAAACTGTTTTCCAATCACAACATTGATGTGTTTCAAACATTATCTAACAAACCTATAAATTCATTTACTCCTTATGCATTATGTTGAGCATAAGGAATGACTACTCGATTTCAACTAAATGGATTTTAGTTAAGAAACAATCAAACTAATCAAATTATTATGGGAATAATTTGGGGGTCTTTACTGTGCTTTCTATCGTATATTGATATTTGTACTAAGTTATTAGATAAACTATGTCTGTTCAGTTTATCTCCGTATCATTTGAATATGTTATCCGATGATTTCATGTATGTATCTATACTTTACTGTACTATGTTTCATAACTTTCTGTATGTCAATATCTTATACGAACCCTGTGAATAGTTTAGTACTAGCTTGTGAGATAGTCACTACCCTTTATGGACGATCAGTAAATCCTCTCCGGAAGTGTAACCAGAGTCTCCTGGAGGGAGAGCGCGGAATTTGTGAATAGATCTATTCGGGACTGACAATCCCACACCTTAACTGCTAGCTACAGTTAGGCGGGCACGCCTAGGGTGACAAAGTTCTGGATATCATTCGACGTCTGAAAAACGTCAAGGAGGTCACGTTGTCGTATCAGTATGGTTACCCGACTCACAATATGTATTAATACCAGCTTATTCACAGTTTGGGTTCAGGATCTTTATTTCGTTCGGGATAGTGATCCCATGGTTTTGTATCTATATTCTATGTCTCTTTCGGGATTGTAATCCCATGGTATTGTTTCTATGTCTCTTTCGGGATAGTGATCCCATGGTATTATCAAACTATTATATAACTATGTCCTATACGGGATAATGATCCCATGGTTTATTCTTATATCTCTTTCGGGATAGTGATCCCATGGTATTAACTAAACTATTTGGTATCTAGTTTGAGATAGTGATCCCATGGTTTTCTAAATCTATATACGGGATAGTGATCCCAAGGTATTAAAAATCTATATCTTATACGGGATAGTGATCCCATGGGTTCTAAAATTTGTATCTTATTCGGGATAGTGATTCCATGGTTTCAAATCTATGTTTACATACATACATAAACTTATCTCGTGTTAGTTCGGGATGATAGTCCCATGATCTTGAACCGTACTTTCGAATATCTCAAACTAACTTATATGTCTTTCGGGATAGTGATCCCAAGATTTTCATTTTATAGTTTTGTGTGCTAAACTATACTTTGTGATATACTATTGATCTTACAATTAGGAAAATATGGGATTTTCCTGGGGTAAATACAATACATAATCGAATTGGTAACAAACGATAATTTAACCAACTTCACATAAGAAAATATGGGATTTTCTTGGATAACAAATCTTTTCGGAAACTAAAGGAAACCGATACATTTTACAAAACAAAACCGCTTATGAACTCACCAGCTTTATGGTGATTTTCAAATCGCTTGTATTCTCAGGTCCAAGTTAGACAGGTACCCGGTGATCTCTTTTGGCGAAGACGAAGTGCGTAGAAGACTCGTCTCAACTTTTGTTAATATGATGCATATGTATATTTGTATAACTTTACTTTTGAAACACATGTAAACTTTCATATATATGTAATGTAATGTTTGTTTACTGTGAATACTATGTACATTGGATTTGATACACAACGTGGTAGTCAACCCCGGAGACGTTTCCGCCTTTGGTTTTCGGGGTGTGACAATAACATTTCAGAAACAGAAGGGAAACCGATACATTTTCATAAAAACAAAAACCGCTTATGAACTCACCAGCTTTATGCTGATTTTCAAACCGCTTGTGTCCTCAGGTCAGCGTTAGAACAGGTACCCGAAGATCCTTTTGCTTGAAGACGGTGTACATGAAGACCCGTTACATTTTGTCTATATATACTATGTATCACAACTGTACAAGCTTTACTTTTGAAACAACTGTAAAACTTTTATTATGTAATGTAATGGTTGCTTTACTTTACTTACTATGTACATTGGATTTGATACTCAACGTGGTAGTCAACCCCTGAAATGTTTTCTGCCTTCGGTTTTCGGGGTGTGACATATATATATATATATATATATATATATATATATATATATATATATATATATATATATATATATATATATTAACAAGCTATAAAACTTATATCTTAGATTCTTACATGTACTTGTATACGGTCCCATAAGATTCTTCATCTATTTAAGCGAATATCATACACTGTTACGTTGATACTTATCAAATGTACTCCACTATTATTTGTACAACTATATATGTTTACCTTAGTTAATGAATTTTATAGTCAAACTTTATACAATAAGTTTATCCATCTATTAATACGACTTTTTCTATATCTTTTGTTGCTAACTACAACCTTGGTAGATAACTTTATCTGTGTATCTGTATATTTGTATGACTTCATCTGTACCACATTTTCTGTCTAAATATCTTAAGCCTTTACCTATTACATCTAATGAAGCATTTTAAGGGTTACATCTCAATACATAGTTTGGTTATAGGATTCACAATAAACATTAACTAGAATATCGCTCTCCTTCTCTCATGTTGGGTATTATGTGTTGCGTCATGGGCTATTCTTTTGTATATCTGGGTTCGGCCTGTCCAACCGTGATTATAGATTAGGGTTACGTATTATATATAGTGAATGCATGTATGCCTTAGTAGATACAGTAGTCATTTATTATCGTTGTTTCTTTGTAACCCTAGACATCTCTACACTCAAAGTTCTTAATCGAGCTCTTCTGAGGTGTTCAAGTTAATCATTTGACAACAGTTAAAACCATTCTTGTGTTCATAAATTCTTTATCTTTATTTTTCTACTTGAATCTAACGATCTTTAAAAAGTTCAAATTCCAACAATTGGTATCAGAGCAGGAGACCATGTTACTCATAAGCATTCCTTCTATGTGAAGAATTCATTAGGGTTTCTGCTTTTATAAAATATAGAAAGATTGTCTTCTACCTGTCGACGGTAACTCTAGTGTTTGATAAAACCTTAATCTCAAGTTTACATGTTTGATTCTAGCAGATCCATAGCACTAGCTCATCATGCTACAGGAAGACTCACAAAGCAACCCATCAACATCTCAAATAGCATTGGATCCTCCACAAAAGTTCCCATTCTTTACACTCAAGACTATGAAGTATGGGTGCATCACTTTGAAGATTACATGGTTGGATCTGAAGATAATGGTTATCTCATTTGGGAGGCTATCACAATCGGTCCGTTCGTTCATGCTGCAACAAGTAGGACAGTAAAGACTCAAAATGAGTATAATCAACTTTTGGTGGACGTAAAAAAGATTCCACAAGATGAAAAAGAAAAGCAACTGTGCAATATCAAAGCCTTGAGGATGATCAGATTTGCACTACAAGCCAATACCTTCCGTCTAGTTAGTTCATGCACTACTGCGAAAGAAATATGGGACATGCTGAAAGAATTGTATTCGAACAATGAAGATCTATAGCACTCGATACAAACCTTGTTACTCTCTGCATTCGGTGCTTTTGCTGAAAACCCTGAGGAGACTCTTCTTCGGATGTTTGATCGCTACAATCATCTGTTTAACAAGATGATGAAGCACGGTATTGAAAGAAAGGAGATTTAATAGAAAGTCACGTTTATGAATGGCCTGAGATTTGTGTGGATGGCAGTGGTCTCAACTGTAAAATCTCATGAACAATTCAAATCTTACTCGCTGGTAAAACTAATGGGTATCTTAAAATCCCATGAAAGCACGGTAACAAAAGAAGCAAAGGTTGTGTCTGACATGGGCACTTTAGCCCTTATCTCAAAAGGGAAGAATGTGGCGGAAGAAGAAGATGACTAAGATATTTCTGAGTGTGACCTTATAGGTGAAGAATACGCAGCGATGGTCTCCAACCCTAAGAAGTTTGCAAGAAGGAAATTCCTTGCCAATAAGAACCAAAACTGGCAAGGGAGTTATAGCTCCGAGAAGGTGAAAGAAGAATCGAAAAATGTCTCTCAAAAGGATGATGATAAGAAAGAAAGCAAGCTAATAGGCGATTTTGGATACGGTTGCAATTATTGTCACACCAAGAACCACTTTGCTAAAGATTGCATGTTACGAAAGATGGCTAACAAAACGGATAGTGACGATTATGAGGCTTATCATACACGAAAGCTAGAAGAGCTAAAGAAAAAGAAGGCAGCTAACAATTCTATGAATTTCTCAATTTTGCAGGAGAATGTGGTCGATGATGAGTTTGAAGGCGTTGAAGTCCGGTCAACAAAATCTGAGGATAAAGAAGTGAGGAATCCTTCACATGGCAGAGCATATGTGGCGAGAGAGGAAATTAACAGTTTGGCTGGAAAGTGCTTGATGGTGACTGCAGGTGTACCAACAGAAGACGAGCGTAAGGAGCGAAACTTGAAGGAGGACAAGTGTTTTGCAGCAAAGCCCATGAGTGAAAGTATTAACGACTACGATCGGTTGATCAAAAAGGTACAATCCATCCTCGAATCTCTTAAAGTTCCCGTCATAAATTATGAAGAAGAATTAAACGAGCTTAAATTTAAATTCACTAATCTAAGTAGTAGTCTCATGAAAACTCGCTTAACGAACTCTTACCTAACTAACCAATTCAGCAGGGAATCATCAAAGAGTGAGGAGAGATGCATGTGGATTGAGCTGGAGGAGACGGAGTTAACTAGGGCTAGGGATGAGATTATCTATTTATAGAGAGACAATTTGAAGTTTTTAAAACAAAGAAACATTTTTTGCTTAGTTGTTAAATGTTTATATACTAATATTACTCAATTGCATTTAGATTGTGAAATAGGGAAAAAGATTCATAATATGATCTTACCCTCCCTTGAGTTTAAAGAGGATGAGGTCATTACTGAATGTGAATCCATAATGTCGTCAGAAGAGACTTCCATCACTTATAAACTCAGTCTGGACAAAATTGAATCCTTCATTGACTCAAAGGAACACAAATTCATGCTTAAAAGGCTCTTAGATGAGAATGATTAGTTGAAAATTAATATAGAGACCTTACAATCATTTGACTCCTCAAACGCCAAGTTAATAACTGAATATAAAATTAATGTAGAAAGTACGTCTGAGTTTGATGAGGAGAGTGAGATGAGTGAAATTCTAGTGGAAGATGCAGTTGATTGCTCTGAGTTTTTGAAAAGCGAAACCGAGAAACCCCTTACATCCAAAAATTCGGTTGAATATGCACGTTTGTCAAAGGAAAAGTCAAAGAAACTCAAAGAGAAGGCTATGGTTTACTAGAGAGTTCAAACCCTGCCAAATCAGGTTTATGCTGTCAGAGGGGTCACTAGAAAACAAAGGGCAGAACAAGAAATCCTGGTTGACAAAGACAATGCTGAAGGGTGTGATAATTACTTCTGGTCCGCTCCGATTAATAATGCAGACGAGACCGTCGGTTTATCAGAGCGAACCTCGTGGAGGGTAAAGGATAGATATGTTGCCAAACCAATCAACAAACCCTCAAGCTTTGACAAACCAAGTTCAAGTGGTTCAAAAGAGATACCATAAGAATCGAAGAACATGCCCAATGTATCTTCCAACACAATTGAAGCTAAAAAGGAGATGCCAAAATCTAGCTTCAAAATTCATAAATCTCAAAATCAATTGGCAGAACAGAAACGCAAAAGAAATAAGAGATACATGAAGAATCTGAATGAGAGAAAAAGATTTTGGCAATCTCAAAACCCTAACCACGTTCCCTCGAAGAAAGAATAAAATGCTAAAGAAAATGATAAACCAGAGATCAAAAGAAAGAAATTTTTCAGTCCCAGCTCTTACTATTCCAGAGCTCAGAACCAAACTTCCAGTTTCAGTTTCAACAACAGAGTTCAGAACCGAAAATCATGGTTTGGTCCCAACACCAAGGCCAAGAACCGAAGGTCAAGTTTCGGTTCTTCCCAACAAAAGTCTTACTCAACAAAGGATGTTAAAGGGAAAGGAAAGCTTGAGTCAGATGCATATTTCAGTAATAAGAATAAGGTAGCTAACCCTAGGGATCAGAAGTATATTCAAACTAACAAAACACCATCTGATACACTGAAGTTTAAACAAGACAAAAATAAAATAAAAGTGTACACCATCAAAAGAAAAGACAAAACCACACTAATAAAAAGAACTTATCTTGTTGATATCTCTGTTGTTGTTCCTTTTTCAGTGAAAAACTCACCAGGGCCCAAGAGACTTTAGGTTCCTAAATCTACTTAAATTTGCAGGTTATAAGTGACAAGTCGATGATGAATGATACATAGATAGTGGCTGCTCACATCACATGACAGGAAGAAAGGAAGATCTAAAGGAGTTTCGGTCTCTTAAGGATGATGGATGTGGGAAGTATGACAACAACTCTTATGGAACAATCAAAGGATATGGGATGATAACCAACGGAGAGTTCACAATTCAAAAAGTGGCGTACGTGGAAGGATTGCAGCACAATCTCATAAGTGTATCTCAATTGGTTGTGGGTACGGGGCTGAAAGTCTCATTCGATGATGAAGGATCAAAAATTGTCGAAAAGCAATCCAAAAGAGTCTTGTTAAAGTCTGAACAAAAGGAGAAATGTACCCCCTAAACCTCAGTTCAATTAAAAGAAAACCAGCTATTTACCTGTTGTCCAAGGAAAATTCTGATGAACGCTGGCTACGGCACCGATGCCTATCGCACCTAAACTTTAAAGATATTAATAAGTTGGTGCTTGGTGATCATGTTAGAGGTGTTCTAGATCTTAAGTTTGATAAGGAACACCTGTGTGCAGCATGCGAGATGGGTAAACAAAGTCGCAAGAGCCATCCAACATGTATCAATAACAAGATCGTTGAAGCTCTTGAACTTCTACATATTGACTTATGTGGACCTTCAGCTATTGAAAGCATCGGTGGCAGTAAGTTCATTCTTATTATAGTAGATGATTTTTCACGCTTCACGTGGGTATTCTTTCTAAAACAGAAGTCAGAGGAGACACCAAAGTTGAAAGCTTTCATCAAGCAAGTCGAACTTCAACTGCGAAAGGTGGTGAGAAACATTCGAAGCGATAATGGGCTTGAATTCAAGAATAAAGAGTTCAAAGACTTTCTGGCTGAATAGGGAACATCTCACAACTTCTGAGTCCCCTATAGCCCACAACATAATGGAATTGTTGAAAGACGAAACCGTTCCTTATGTGAGGCAGCCCAGACCATGTTCAGCTTCGCTTCACCCCCTCTATACATCTGGGCTAAGGATCATCCCAAAACACAGATAATTGGTGAATCATCTGAGCGGGTTCTCACACGCTCTCAATTGAAAGCGAAGCAAACTACATTATTCTCTCATGTTGAATTGTTCATATTTAATTCGTTTGTCTCTAAAATTGAACCAAAGACAGTCAATAATGCACTTGATCATGCTGATTGGGTATAGGCAATGAAAGATGAACTGCATGAGTTTGATTGCAATCGAGTTTGGAGACTAATTCCCACACCAAAGGTTGCTTTTGTGGTCGGTTTGAAGTGGGTCTTCAGGAACAAGTTGGATAAAGAAGGCAATGTTATTAGGAATAAGGCTCGGCTGGTGGTAAAGGGATATTTCCAAGAAGAAGGAATAGACTATGAGGAGACCTTCACTCCTGTAGCTAGATTGGAATCGGTTTTAATCTTTCTAGCATATGTTTCTTATAAAAACTTTGAAGTTTTCCGAATGGACGTGAAATGTGCCTTCCTAAATGGAGAACTAGAAGAAACGGTATATGTTGAGAAACCACCAGGGTTGGTGAATGAGAAATACCCTGATCTTTGCTATATGTTGGATAAAGTTGTGTATGGATTGAAGTAAGCACCAACGGCCTGGTATGAAACATTAACTCTCTTTCTAAAATTGTCTAAATTCAAGCAAGGTTGGGTTGACCCAACCTTCTTTCGCAAGAAAGAAGGCGAACATCTAATGCAATTTCAGATTTATGTCGATGATATCATATTTGGCTCTACGAATCCCATCTTAACAGCTGAATTCAGGAAGCTGATGGAGACTAAATTTGAAATGAGCGAAATGGGTCCAATTAACTTTTTTCTTGGGTTAAATATAAGACAGGGAGCAGAAGACATTTTTTTAATAAGGAGGCCTACATAAAGAATCTATTGGAAAAATTTGGTATGACGGGAGACTCGAAGGTGAAGGTTCCCATGGCGTTTGACACTAAGTTAACACCATCTCTGGGAAAGTCTTTTGTTGACATGACTCTCTATCATCAAATGATAGGATCTCTCACGTATGTAACAACTAGTAGACCTAACATTATGTTTTATGTCTGTTATTGTGCCAGGTTTCAAGCTAATCCTATAGAACATCACATGGTGGCAGTGAAGAATATTTTTCGCTATTTGAAGCGAACCTCATCGCTCGGTCTCTAGTATCCAGCAAAATTTGGGTTCTTTGTTCATACTTTTTCTGATGTTGATCTGGGTGGATGCGATCTAGACAGAAAGAGCACAACTGGAGGATGCAAGTTCCTTGATGGTAAAGTAGTTAGCTGGAAGTCTAAGAAGCAAACCCGTGTGTCTCTCTCAACAGCCGAAACAGAGTACATAACTGCTACTTCGTGTACTTCACAAGTAGTCTGGATAAAAAGTCAACTTAGAGACTATAGACTGAGTATGAAGAACATTCATCTTTATTGTGACTCTAAAAGCCCGATAAGAATTTGTCACAATCCGGTGCAGCACTCAAAGACAAAGCATATTTCACTTAGCTACCATTTCATCAAGGATCATGTTGAAGACGGAAACGTGGAAGTCCATTTTGTTAGGTCCTCAGATCAAGTTGCTGATATTTTCACTAAATCATTACCAGAAGCAAGCTTCAATAAAAATTTTCAAGGTTTGGGAATGATGGAAGCAGAGTCGGTACCGAATCCTCAAACCTCTCTCTGAAAAATTAGGCAAGCGAAATAGACCGAACGCTCGATCTATTTTGGTTCTGGAATTTTAGGGAATCGAAATGAACCAAGCGCTCTGCTTACTTCGGCTCCTCAATTTTAGGGGACTGAAATGAACTGATCTCTCGGTTTATTTAGCTTCCATTATTTAAAGTTTAAGTTCGGTTGTACCTTCCTGTACACTTTCTTTTCGTCTCTTTACTTGCTTTATTTTATTATTATTTTTTTAAAATTATGTTTTTGCTTATTTTTGTTTTTATTATTTTTCAAAAATTTCAAAAATCCAAAAAGATTTTATTTTATTTTATTTTATTTTTATAGAAGAAATTGAAATTCCATAAAGATTTAATGATTTATCTCTTTTTATCTTCTCTATTGTTTTGTTTTCTATTCTTCTCGTGGATGGCATGTTTGTCTCCTCCTATTTAATAGGTATCAGTATACAGTTGAAATATCAACTCAATATGGGGCAGGTATGTCAAATTCAAAATGAACTAGCTAGGTGTCCCTAGAAGCATGTTGCTGCATGTAGACCAAAGCCTCTTAAAACTTTGAGTGAGGCCTTAATGATTCGAACTGTACCTATCGTTTCTTCCTAATCTGGCCGCTACATTCACTCAAGTCATGAGCTACCCTACTCTTCTCTAATGAGTCAAGAGTTTTATGCTATGTCACTCATCTACAGCAGGGGTACTTTATGCTCTTTAACCACCTCATTATATTATCCATCTACTTTCGGTTCATCAATGTAACCCTTGAGATTCTTAGAGAATACCACTGAGGTTTATGGTTACACAAAATCTGCGTTAATGATCTTAGATGCATACACCACGTGCTAAGTGAAACCTAAAATCCACCACCACTACTGAATTAACGGTGAATATTTATATTCAAGCACTCACTTGTTACCCAATGAAGTCTTTTTTTATTTTTTCTTGTGTGATCTTTATAAAACTGTCTAACACCAAGGCATTTCTTCCCAAAAGATCCAGTTTAGTTTTTGTTTTTGAGTTTTCTATTATAAATCATGTTTCTTCCAAACTATCCAACCTACTAGTTCAACAGACCACATCGGTCTCACAAGTACTTCTTCCAACGTTCGGTCTTATGTTAAGTATCGAAGTTCGGTTGAAGATTAGCCACCCTCTATAGCCTATGTTTAAAAAAGAAGCCTTTCAATGTTTCTTAATAGACATTTGATCTTATTCTCACGGGAAACCACACAAGCACTTCAAGTCTCTCTTGACTTTGAAGGAAGATATTCGTGCCCGTGATCCTCCGCTCTATATCATATTTGACATCACTCACATCCCATACACTTGTTGCTTTATTTCTTATTTGTTGGCACACTAACGCACAAAAATCTTCATGATTTTCCAAACTTCTAGTTCGTGACCATTGTGAGTTGTTTTTACTTTAGGCTCTAACCATTAAATAGATTTATGAAAGCAATAGGGTATTATGTATCATGAATGAACACCGGATCAGGGCAGTTGAATGGATACGAAGTTGCAACGGGTCTTTGGATAAGTTCAACAATGGGCGCGTGAAGTTGAAACAGCTCCTAAACCTTCTATGTATGACATGTATCTGGGGAAAAAAAAGTTGTCAAATCCTGCTTTTACAAGTGCCTTTTCATAGATCGTTTCATCATCATGAAATATTCTTTCTCTCTCATGGAAATCGTATATAAAGGAGTTCTCGCTCTATTGTACCACTTACCTCACTCCAATTATCTCAAATACACCGGCGTTTTTATAAAAAAAAAAAAAACTTTTCATCTTCTTCACAAGTTTAACAATGGTGGATTCTTCATCTCTTCATGATCAAACTGCATCATCGTCCTTGCTTTCGATCAAGCCCAACTTGAATATGATCATTCACATGACTCCATTCATGTATGATTCATACATGCTTCAAGTCGTGAAATGTCTCAAGTATTCCCCTCTTTTAATCGGTCTAACACAAGTGGAATCCAGTCCAATGTCATTACTGTCCCAAGTGTACTCCATAGCAACTTACGTCAAAATGAAAAAGAGAATCTACTTTCAGATTCATTCTCACAAGGCTTCTATTTCAAAAGGATGATTTTTCTCTCTGCTAGGGCTTGCAGTAGGCGCCTCAGTCATCTCACCAGACTTTACTACTACGACACAACTGTTCTCGATGTTTTATGAGATGGGATACATTGAGGTGCTTACCACCTTCACTAAATTCAACAAATCCTGCTTACCCCCTCAATGTAATGGGTTACTTACCCTGCATTACAAGGGGTTAGCTGAGCGTGTTGGTGGATGAGATGGTTCGAACAAATGCATTATGATGATTCTGTACGGACTCTACAATAGACTCAATCTAGACTATGGTTCATTGATCTGGACCCAACTAGTGCAAATCCTGTCCTCCTCTACTAAGCATTCTGAAATATTGTGAGGTAATTTTTAGACCATTGTAGCTCAAAGGGCAATAACCTTTCTCAAGTTTTTGGTCATGAAGGATTCTTTTCTCTCCTATGTCTCCTCCTTCCATACCAAAAAGATAATCATAGTTGATCCAACCAAGTTTTCACACAATGGTTCTATTCCGGAAACAATGTACCAGTCCGTTTCTTAGGAAAGTAGAGTTATCTCAGAATACAAATTGCTTCCTCCCAAGAGTCCACGAAAATTGACACATGAGATGCAAGCTGCCTTAGAGGAGGTTGAGAAGCCTACTAAACGAGGGAAGAAATCCATTCTTATGAAAGAAGACACTGAAGATCCCTCTTCAAAACCCGCTAAGTACAAGGAAAGGAAAGCTGACAAAGGTGATTCCTCTGCACCAAAGAAAGTAAAGAAAATGGCTCACAAAAAACAAACTCCTTCACCTTCCCATTCAGAACATAAAATTGAGCAGTCTGCAGGTGAGGATGAGGAAGAGCAGCATGAAGGTTCACCTAGGGAGACTACACCTCCTCGATCTCCAACTCCTGAGAAGGTTGTTATAGATACTATTCCCACTCCTCCTCCATCTCCACCCAAATCTACTGTTTAGGATTCGGTTCCACCTCCACCTTCATCCCAACCCTCTTCTACAATTGCTCCACCACTGCTTGTCAGTTCTAATCCTATCACCAATGGTCCATTACCACCTCCTATTTTTTTGCCAAGCAACCTTCACCACTACACCTATCATCACCTATACCACATATTCTTCGGTCAAAGTCAACACATCTGATGTGGGAGCTAAGACTGAAGATCCTCCTATAGTCACTACCAAACCAATTTCCCCAACTCCCTCTAGTGATTCTAATCCAGGTCTTGGAGGAGCTGAATTTGAGTTTGATTCCACTTACTACAGTCCCTACAGAATCCCAAGTGAATAGGATGAATCGACTCCAGCAACCAAGCAGTAGATCGACAATGTTAATGAAAAGCTTGATGCATTGATCGAGACATCCAACACTCCAAGGTTTTTCTTGACTCTCTCAAGGGTCATGCTGAGCATACGTTACAAAGGTGACTGCATCAGTTGATTCTCTATCTTAGTCTCTTTAAGGGGAACAAGCCAAGTTCAAAACTCTACATTCTGATGTTTTTACCAATAATAAAACCTTTCTGGAATTCGTTGACTCTCGGTTAGAAAAGCTGAATGCTGATTTCCAGGTGGAAAGGCAACTTCGAGATGATCTTGCTCAACAGACTACTATTAATGAAGTGCAGAAAGCAGATATTACCAAGGCAGAAAGAGAGATTTCCTTGTTAAAAACCGAACGAGCAGTTTTTTCCAGTTGTGTTGGGGATGTTCTTTCTCAGTTGCAAAATGTTCTTCAGGCTCATGATCCCATTCTTACACTTACAATTAGAAATCATTTAACCTCCAAACTCCTTACCTCAATTGAACTCTTATGACAAATGAATGGTATTTCGAAGAGCATGACTACTCCGCAACAAGGGGGAGAAGGTACTGTGATTCCTCCTGATGACAAATAGAAGATGACTGTGAAAACCGAACCAAAGGATAATGTAGCTTCGGGTTCTAGTAACATAGAAAAGAAAAAGCATGTCATCGGGGAAGATGATGACAGTGACGAAGATCAAGAAACTATTTTTGAGATCCTAAAGAAAAAGAAAAGGAATCAGGAGATAGACGAAACTCTTCGTGTTGCAAAGGAAGCTGAAGACTGAGAAAGAAAGAAGAAAGAAGAGGATGATGCACTAAGTTGCAAGAAGACGTTCCCTCCTTGGACTAGGGAAACACTGATCAAAGAAGCTATAGAGTCTCCAAGCACATTCTGGCTGGAACCTATGACTTCGTTTGACTGTGATTATATGAGGGATTCACAATATTATATGCCTATAACGTGAAAGGCATTCATTTTTCATTGCTTTGATTCGACTGTTGAAGCCCTTTCACCCCATCCTCAGATTGACCGGGAACTTATTGATTTTTATCTTCAGTTCGGTCAGCCTCAGTACCTCACATGGAGCGAACAAAAAATTACAACGGTCAAGGTGCTGAAGTTGTTGCATGTAGGGAATTTCATTGATGTTCAATTCAAAATAACTCGAGGTTCAGAATCAAAATAACTCAAGGTTCAGAAGTTGTTGTCTGTAGGGAAGTTTATTGATCTTCAGTTCGGTCAGCCTCAGTACCTGACCCTAGAACACCTTCCCAATTTGAATCCTCACGATTGGATCCAGCTGTTTAATATCTTGCTCACGAATGCGAAAGAATATGAGTCGATCCTGAATCATTTAAAGAGAATTTTGGCTTCCTACATCCTTGAGGTTACCAAGATGGATCAGGAAGTAGCTTCATTTTTGAGGAAAAAGCCAACGGTGAAGCCTACTGCAAAGCCAGGTGACGTCACTAAAATGAATTTTTGACAGATTGATTCGGCTCACCTCATCGTTATGTTCACTAGAGCCAAATGTGAGAATTTTTTGTTTCCTTTTGTTGACAAGCACCTCGTTTACATCGATTTCTTGGAACACATTATCAATATTATTCATCAGTGCAAAGAGAACTCAACTTCAGATAAGAAGAACTTCACAGACATGCTTCAGTGGTACATCACATTCTATAAACTATTTTGGCTATTATACCGAGTGTGTTCAAGACAATCAAAAAGTCTATTGCAGCTCAACCAAAATGAGCTCTTGGATCCATTGACGCAAAGGAGGAGATTGATCGGTATTATGTGTTGCGTCATGGGCCATTCTTTTGTATATCCGGTTTGGGCATGTCCAATCGTGATTATAGATTAGCGTTACATACTATATATAGTGCATGCATGTATGCCTTAGTAGATATGATAGTCATTTATTATTGCTATTGCTTTGTAACCCTAAACATCTCTACAGTCAAAGTTCTTAATCGAGCCCTTCTGAGGTGTTCAAGTTAATCATTCGACATCAGTTAAAACCATTATTGTGTTCATGAATTCTTTATCTTTATTTTTCTACTTGAATCTAACGAACTTTAAGAAGATCAAATTCCAACATATCTCTCTCTCTCTCTCTCATTCTCTCTCTCCCTCTCTCTCTCTCTCCTCTCTCTCTCTCTCTCTCTCTCTCTCTCTCTCTTAATACAAAACCCTGAGCTTGGTTTCTTTGAAAACTGATTTAAGTATGGATTTACTTATGCAAAGATACATTTTGGTTTTTCAAAGACTCTTTACAGACACGATTTTATGTATGGTTATATTTTCAAAGAAAATACTTTTTAGACTCTTTAAAAGTATTACTATTTATAGCAGAAAACATGTAACTCTCACCACCTTATGTTGACCCTCTCAAAACAACATGTATTCTTAGGATATCAATTAACAAGCTTTAAAGTAGAAGGATAGTCATGGATTTCAGGCAAACTAGTTATCTAGTTTTATTTTTTTATATTTGCCTAACTGTTTAAGGAAACTACAGTACTTTATCATTATTTGTAAGATCCTTGTATTCAAACTTCAATATGAATAAAACTATTATTTGTTTATCGTTGTAATTGTGTTGTATATTCAATTGCTTTTGATCTATGAACTAAGTCACACAGCCCGACATGTTCGACCGCCTCGGCCAAGGGTGGGAAAATTACATCAAATTTGGGACTCCTTGATGCGTGATGTGGTATTCACATTTCGAAGTTATTGTAAGATATAAAGGAAACAAGGAAACTTAATGTAATGATGTTGCCAAAAGGAGAATCAAATGGTATATGGTTCAACCCATGATGAGTCATGCTTTGCTACCATTCACTTTTTGGGAATTACACTTGAAATATTATAGCATACTTTGAACCTTGTAAGCGGCTGAGTTGGTATAGAGACACCTCGTGAAATGTGGAATTGGAAAGTTCCCTCACATTTAGATCTGGTATTGTGAGGTCCTTATGTTAGATGAGATACCATTAATCAACGTAAATCAAGATCTGAGATGTGTTACATTGTTGGGTTTTCACTTAAGACTTTTGATATTTGTTGCTTGTAGATCAAAAGGCATGTTACTTAATAGAAAGAAAATATACATATCAAGAAGTTAGTGGGAGTCATATTGACCTGGAAAAAATTCAAGATATGACATATAATGAACATTTAGTTGGAACTTGCTCTCAACTTGAGGTTGAAATCCCAATTTATTTAAATGACATTGCCATACCTTTTCACATGATGTAGTATAATTAAAGCACCTCCCAAGTTTTATGAGATTCATCTAAATATGGAAGGAAATGCATTGATTAGTGATAAAACGTTAATCCAAAGCCTAATCTTATGACAAAGGGTTATAATTAGATCATCAATATGAAGACTAACATGGATAGTAATGTACACCGATTCAAATCTAGTATAATGAAATTAGGTTTTCGCTCATAATCAAGAAATTTATTACGCGGAAACATTCTCACTAGTAGCTAAGAAAGGGTCTATTTGATTATTTGTTACCATTGTTGCCTTCTTTGATTATAAGATATGGTAAAATGGATGTTTAAATGACTTTCATCAATGAAAATTTAAAAGAGTGTATGACATATTCTGAAAGGATTCAAACATACAAAGTATCCAAACAAGGTGTGTAAGGTTGAGAAGCATATTCATAGATTTAGACAAGCATCTGACAACAGGAATCTATTCTTCTATGAGGATGTCAGGAGTGTTATTTTTCTAGAACTCCGGATGATTATTTAGTACATGTCAAAGATATTGGGAGTGTCGATGTCTTCCTAGTATTACATGTGGATGACAATACCACTCATAGGAAACATCGTCCCTAAGTTTCAAAGTGCAAAATCTCAAGAATTCTTTCGCTATGATGGAATTAGGGGAAGCATCATTGATAGTTGTGTTAGATTTAAGTGTTAGATAAACACACTCTTAGAGTTCATGTCATGGATTCAGTGACGAGTAATTATAAGACAGTAACATCTACTATTCACTACTAGAAAATAGCCCTTTAATGACACGCAAACCATGACTCTCATTGATTTGTGATACGCCAAAGTATGTGTTGTAAACATAATGTCAGCTCTCCCAAAATTTAAAGGATCCAGGACACACATTTTTGCATTCCCTAAAATTAGTGTCTCATAAAAAAATTATAAACACAGATCGCTTTATAATTTTACAAACGCGCGGCCTCTCTTTAGCAAATAGAAGTGGGAAAAAGGAAATAAAATAATTAGAAAACCTACATTTCTTCTGTCTTTCCACTCTTTTTCCCTAGGTGTGTTCTTTCCCCCAAAAATCTTTGTCGCTCTTCCTCTACCTCCATGCATCGAGTGTTGCTTGCTACATTCCCTTGCATTCTGACCGCCACCACCTATTCCTCCCCATTCGTTCACGTCGATCAAGGCAATAGGCACAACATCGCCAGAGTTATGTATATAGTCTTCTCTACTCATCTTTACCAAAAGAACGCAATTCCTCCAGTAATGTAAGCGAAGAAGACCCACATCCCCCATTTCTCACTGGAAATTGAAGCCTTTGCGCTCACAGAGACAAGAAATCGACAATTTCTAGAAGTAAGGGTTAGGGTTTTGTTTCTTACTGAAATCAGAGGATTAGTGGTCATACAAAACACATCACCCCATCTTGACCTCTTCCTAATCTTGCAATCAGCTCTCTCTTCTATGTATATGTACATGCTACCCAAATAGACACAACCCATAAATCCTCCTTGAGTCTCTTCTCTTATCATCCATCGATTCTTTCTTAGGGTTTCGCAGCATAATAATTAATTTATTGAGGGCAATCTTGTCCTACTTCACTGAATATTTTAGGGTTTTGCTAAGAGAAAGGATCTTTGCATTAAAATTTTAAGCCTCACATTATTTTCATTAAAAGAAGAAAATTTTGATCTCATGTCTAAGCCAAAGCCACCCCCAGGTGGGGAATTGGAATTTACTCTACCACCAACTGCTAAGAATGTAGGATCCATAAACTCCAAATCACCACCTAGAAAAGGAATTTGACTCGTCACTTGGTATTCCATTTATTTGATGATTATTTTCATTCTTCAGTTTCTTATGCTTCAAAGTTATTAGTTTATGACCTTTTCCTCTCCTTTGAAGTAATAAATCTTGTAATATATCATCTAAAATTTAGGAGTAAAAGTATAGGAAAACCCTAATGAATTTCTATGATTTGTATAGCATACCTGGCCATGTGGATACGGATTTATCATCATATATTTCAATAACTAAAAAATTTGATGCCACAAGATCATGAACAAGAAATCCTCCCAAATCCAATATGCCTTCGGCAACCAACATGCGAAAAACCGTAGCTAATGAATTCCTCAACTATGAAAGTGATAAGAATGATTATAATTGGTAATCTTGTCTTTTGTTAATCCAGTGATTAACCTTTTATTCTTCCAGTCTTATTTTGGGGGGCAAAAGTTACTTGTCATACCATATGTACAAGTTGAGGCTCTATATCCTTGTAGAGTTGTAGGCACGTGTCACTGATCACATTTTCACATTTAGTAAAGTTAGGATGTTATCTTTTTTAGGCTTTTAACACCCCCGAGTACTCCTCTCTTTCCTTCACAGGAATCCAAATCACAGAAAACAATCATGAACGAGAATGGAGCTTCTAAAGCTCATCATCTAAATGCACCAAAATTTAGAGTAAGACCCTCTATCTTGTTTAATTATCAAGTGTTTCCATTTGCATTAAGTCATAAAATTTGGTGTTTGTAAATGATACAGCTATCAAATACAGAATCAGAGGCAGTGGCTACTAGGAACAACTTGGTGTCAAAAACAACAAGTCGCGTCTCCTTGACCAAGTGTAGGACCCCGTAGGCCAACCTCATTAGGTTGTTTAGGTTCAAGGCCTTCAAATCCAACCATTATACCAATTTTAGGCACATCATCATCATCATCAAGAAACACATCAAATTCACTCCTTAAAACCACCACTATTTCAAAACCTACATCCAAGCCTAGAAGATCTTCAACACCACCACCTCTCGACCCATCATTTCTTCATCTAAATCAACAGCCCCACCTAGATCTTATACCTTACTTTAAGTGTAACTCCAGGATCTTCAACCCCAACACCATCCCCAACAAGTAGGCCATCTTTATCCAAACCCAAACCAACACCGAGGGCATGCATACCCACCCGAAAGACCACCATAGTAATAAAAACACCCTCCCCACCAGTTAAATCTTTCACAGTAAAAGACACAACACAATCATTAGCTACTACTCTCAAACATATGATTCCCTAGAAAAAAATACATGTTAAGTTCTCATAAATGTAGGTTTTCTGTATTTTGGCCTATAAATATAAATAAACATGAAAAATGACATAGGTAATATCCTTCACCAATGTCTAACTTGATAGTGACAGTGTAGGGGTAGGCATATCAAAGGTTTGTTTTTGTCCATCCTCTCCTAAGATGTGAACCCTGTAGGTGGTGCTCTGCTGATGCTCACTCCTAAAAATCTAGGAGGAGGAGGTTTTTAGGGATTTTGGTGTGGCAATATCCAAGCTCTTCTCATGGTCATGCCATACACTGCTATACAGTTTGTAGTTCTGCATAAAGTGAAAACTGTTACTTCTGGGTTATCCAAGGCAGGTCAGTATCAAAGCTTAAGATCTGTAATATTGACTCTAAATATTATTTTAGTTTCTATAATAGTTACTTAATTCAATTCTCAAGGGTATATGGTAATTTAAACATTTAAAAGTGTTATCTTTCAAGTGTAGAGGTGGTATTATGGTTTGAATGACATTGTGAAAACCATAACACTTGAAAATAAACAATCCCATACAAGGGTAAAATTGACAAAACACTTCCAAAGTGCCAAATAGTATTGCAACTGCAGGTAAATACCCGAACATAGGACACAAACAAACTGTAAAGATTACATAGATGCATTAAAACACAATGTAAACAAAGATACAAAGCTTAATATTTGTTGTACCATTTATTAGTTTTCATTTTCATTTGGTGGGGGTTCAGGTCAATTATAGTTATCGATAAGTTTTGTATGTAATAATAATAGTAAAAAAAACATGATAAAACTAGATTGTGTATGTGTGCTTGTGGGGTAGACGTTTTCGCTACCAAATAGAAACTTTCCAAAACAAATAAATAATCAAAATTAAACAAGTAGCCAAGCAAATAGAAACTTCATTATTGCAACTTTAACTTTATTTTTTGTATCAATGCTACAAAGTGTATATAATAATAATAGTATAAAACACATGTTAAAACTACATTTTGGATGTTATAAATAGTAATTATATGTATATTTTGTTAGTAAAATATGTGGTTATATAGTCGAAGTGATGCGTTCCTTTTTCCATAATAGGAAAAACAATATATTTTGAGCCCCTTAATGATTTGTTGTTGACTTTATAGTGTTGGGCCCAACCATAACTGAATTGATATGTACAACTAGTAGTTTAGTGATGTCATCATAAATCGGGAAATTAGGGAATAGAATTTTCGACAATGAGATAGATTATAATCCCTGTCTGATGTCTATACAATATTATGAATATGAAAGGAGTAGTTGATCAATTATCTTAGAGCCAGTGTCTGATTTGAATCAGAGTTCGGCAATGACTTTGGAAAGCACTCTTTGTTGTTTGTTGAAGATTATACTACCAATTTTAGTTAGACTTATCCAAATTGGAGACTATTGGATTAACGTGTCTAAGCTCATAACTAAATCAGTATATTGTTGTAATTAAAATCAAAGTCATTTTTGGGTTTCTCTATAAAGAGAAGTAGTATAGAATGACATTTAGAGAAAGGGGAATTAATTTGTTAATTATTAAGTTATTATGATTGATAAATTAATTAAAAGTTAATAAAAAAAATTACTTAGAATTGATCAAAATTAATTTGGAATTAATTTTCAGGTTAATTGGACTTAATTAGAAGGAGAAGGGTTGGTTTATATTCTCTTAATAGTTGAGGAATGAATATATTAGAAAACCTTCCATGCTTGGATGGTTTTGGGGATCCCTTTATGGGATTCTGAAAGCCTCCTGTTCATATAAGGAAATTGAATATTCACTGATTTAAAATAATATTATTTTATGTTAAAATTTATGGTTTCTAGAATTTCCATGTAGCATGATGTGTTTTATTTATGCACTAGTTTTTTATTTATAAAGTCCTCTCAAATCTCAACTATTCTTAAACACAAATAAGTAATGTACATAGTCATGAAGTAATGTAGTTTATGGTAAGAAAGGGCGTCGAACTCAGGAAAAGTGAAGTTTTAGATCAAATAATTCAAATGCTAATTAAATTAATAACTATGAAAAGTAAAAGGAGTTTTTTTTTTGTTTATAATATTTAATTCGTTTTGAATCTTGTATAATCAAGTAAAACTACATAAATAAATGGAAACAATAAATAAGAAGTAATTCCACTAGAATACGAATCCCCAAAGTTTCAATTTCATTCATTAGAAGTGCAATGGATTATGAGTTGATTACTGAATTGTAATATAACTAGTTATCTTGGTTGGATTTCCGATTACTAATAATTAATAAACAACTAGTACAATGGCCATGCAATCAGTGAACACATAATTAATTAAATATATTTGAAGTATGAATGATATCATCTAGTTATTTCATATCAATGGTCATGATAATCGATCAATGAATATCATGGATATCTAATACATTCTAAATTAGTCAAATTCATCGATTAATATTACCTAACCCCAGGATATGGTCAATATCTAGTCCTAACAGTTTAATGGTCATAAAGTAATTAAGATTCAAGTTAATATAAATAGATTGGTGATTTGAACTACTTGTAATTCAACAATAGGCAATAAAGATCTTAACTTTAACATGAAAGGTAAGGTGATCAATCGAAGAAAAGTATTAACTATGCTAACATAATCCAAGTAAGAAAACTTAAAACATATTCAACTAGGGTTCATCAAGATCCAGTGAAAGTAAATGTTTTTTACACAATAATCAGAAAACTCAAATAGAAAAAAATCACCAAAAGATTGCTAGACATGATCATCAAGCAAACCTGAAGTGAAATCTTGATATAATAGCACTTGAATCTTCAAATCCTTGGTCAAATTGAATCTTTAGCTTTAAAATTGAACCTTGAAGGGTTTCAGGACTTCAAAACAAAGGAAAAATAACACATATAGCCCCCCTAAAGGCTGAAGACAGATTAGGTTTCGAAATCTCATGTTTTTATAGATTTTTTGGCTCCACAACATGGTCAAGGTCTTTCCATGACGTGGGAGATGGAATCTTTGTGACCGTAAAAATATTTCTTTTGACACGCCATGGAAATGGCTTTGCCATGATGTGGGAACTGGTAATAAGACTTTAAAAAAAATACAAAAGTCATCCGAAAACTTATCTAGTTTTCATAACATTATAAATCTCGTCAATTAGAGTTACGAGTAAAAATACATGGTCAAAACAGTTACGAGGGGTCAAGCTGAAAACAACATTCCTTTTGCGTTTTTTTTTTATTTTATTTTTTATTTTTTTTTAACTCCATTCTCCTTCTTTTGCATCTCAACTTCCATTTTACCTATATTTGAGCAGTTTCCAACATATTAAGTATCATATACCTAAAAGTATAACATTTTATAGCTTAAATCTATTAGAATAATGCATAAATGTATGTGTGTGTGTGTATATATATATATATATATATACACAACTATTATATAAAAGGGTCGTTACCCTTGTATTTTCGGCTATCTCTCTCTTGTGAAGGACTAACCGAAAATCTCCTCTCCCCTCCCATATCATCAAGGTCTTCGAATTTCTAGGGTTTAGGGGTGAGCCATTAGAGGCATCGTACTTTTAGTGTCGAGCTTTCTGAATCTCTACAAGGGAATCAAGGGTGTTGTTTATTATAACAATATTAAAGGTATGTAACCCTAACTTTTAAATTTCGATTACAACATAGGGTTCTTCTATTTTCATTATATGTTGTTATTGATGCGCAAAGAAAAAGATATTTTATGTTGCATGTACCCTTAAGTGTTTTAGGTGAATTCTTCTGCATAAACTTGTAACATATAAAATTCATCAGTGATATCAGAGCCATGTCTTGCAATTAAAAATGTATGATAGATGAAAACAAAAAACAAAAAATATATATCAAAGGGCACGCCGAATGTTTCAATTTTGTCATTTTTTTTGTTATTTTTCTGCCTGATTCGAATGTAGAATGCCTTGTAGTGATGGTGTAGTTTTTGAATTGATAAAATGTGAATTTTAAGAAGCCTTATATGGTTGAAACCCTAATTTGAATTATAAGATGATAAATTAAGAAAAATAACTTTTAGTTATAATATAATTAAGTAACGTTATCCATTATGGATTTTGATACATAAATATATTCGATAGTTAATCAAAAGGATAAATATTAAATGCATAGTAGGTTAAATTATTAATTTAATTTAATTAACTGATTAATGAAAAGATAATGGTAAATCACAAAATTGGTTTAAAAGATTAATTAATTAATAGTTAATTTAGATAATTAATATTTAAACTCTGATACTTTATAATGTTTAAAATACACTCTATACATATAAAACCTTATTATTATATGTATCATTAAAACTCAGTTGAATCTCTAGGACACCTCTTTCACGAAACCATGCTATAAGATATGTATAAGGAAACAACTTATAAAATGATCTTTAAATGGGTGTTTTTTCACCCACTACTTCCTTGTTTGGTGGAGGGTCATTAGCCAAATGGGTTTGATAGGACATAAAGATGATTAAAAGTATCATATATAAAGTAATAGAACCTTTTACAATATACCACTCTAGTTACTTTAGGAAAAACATGAAATGTATACTAATCCATGAAAACACATGTCATTTATTAGTAGTCATTAATGGAGCGTGTGTGGTTAATCGGCACGCTTGTTTAGAAATACAAAGATGAAATGATGGAGTACTAAATTTTTTGATTGTTGATGGAGCATGTGTGGTTAACCAGCACAATAATGTGAGAACATAAACAATCTCGAGTATGTCATGCAGGTTTACATGGTTGTTCATATCTTGTTTGTGATCATCGGTATCCCAGTAAAAAATAGAAGACCACAATTCGAGATTAAACATGTCATCGATAAGATAAAATGAATCTCAAACACTTAGGAATTTCATATTATATTGAAAATGGTAATTTGTCTTACATACCTTCATAAATTTACAATTAGATAACGACATCCATCTTCTCATTTTAAGTTGTATTTAGGATCCCAGCATTGAATACTAATTTGGGTTAAATATATTATCGATTCATCAAATAACTAAAATGCATCTCTTACTATAGATGTTTGGAAATGATGATTCTCCTACTACTCAAAATTCTATTCTAAACTCAAATTTCACTCCCCTATCAATTATGTCAAAGGAAAAGCTCTTTGGTCCAAACTATATGGACTGGATGCACAACTTTAAAATGAATCTACAATATGAGAATAAAGTGTATGTTATTGACAACGTGATTCTTGAGATTGATGAATTGACTTCTAATTTTGAAGAACTTGATATTAATAAAAAACGTGTTGACGATGTGACAAAGGTAGCTTGTATTATGATTGCAACTATAATACCATACGTACAAAATTCCTATGAGGATTACTGGCCATATGAGATGAACTTGGCTCACGCTGAAATGTTTCACAAAAAGGAAAGACAAGAACTATATGAGGTCATTCCTAATGTCATCCAAGCTTGATGAAGGAGAATATATGTGTGCTTACGAGCAAACAATATAGAGAAATGTGGAAAGAGTCGAGAAACTTGATGTAAATTTATACAAGGAGTTGGCCATTGACATGATCCAAAACTTCTTCTGTACTAGTTATGATCGCTTCATCTTGACCTATCATCTGAACAACATCGAAATGACATTGAATCAACTCCACAACTTTTTGTAAACTGCTGAATCATGAATGAAAAAGCTCATTTCCTTAGTGCAACAACTACTCATGTCACGGTGATCAATCACGACATCAGAGGAAAGAAAAGGTAGGCAAATGACAAACCCAATTGGAAACGGAAAGACCATGTTGGAATGGCTAGTAATGGGAAAATGGGCAAAACCAACTTTATGTTCTAGTTGTCAGTGATCCTAAAGCAGCCACTTGCTTTGATTGTGGTGAAAAGGGACATTGGAAGAAAAGCTTCAAAAAATACCTCGAAGAGTTGAAATAAGGAAAGATCAAGCCATTTCATTCTTCATCAAGTATATACACTATTCAAATTAACAACACACAACATGATAATTTGTGGGTCCTTGATATGGGATCTGGTTTTCATATTTGTATTGATACACATGGTTTATGAAGAAGTGTACATGGAAAGCATGGAAGATTAAACCTGATCATGTGGAATTGTCATTTTTCCCCTATTACAAAGACTGGAACATATGAACATATGCTTCATAGTGTTGTCAGGATTGAATTATTAAATTCTTTCTATTCTTTTTGATATGACTAGAAACATAATTTCATTTCATGCTTTGCTTATACAAGGACATCGCTACTCCTTTGATATTTAAAATGGTTCTATTTTGGTTTATAAGAATGGTACTTCTATATTCAAGCTTTTCCTTGTGATGGCGTGAACAAAACTGTTATATATGTTGATAACTTAGGAAATAGTGTATTTAATATTGTTTCATCAAATGGTATAGATAAAGTATGCTTATGTCATTGTCTTGTTAGACATATAAACAAGAAACACATCATCCAACTCCAAAAGGATGGAGTTTTGGAATCATTTTATGTAAGGTCGGATGATGAATGTGAATCACATCTATTGGGCAAGATAACTAAATTAGCTTTCAATAGAACATGTGAAAGAGGTGAAAGATAGTTATATCTGATCCATAGTAATGTATGTGGTCCTTTTGGATCTACCACAAGCGATGTTAATTGTTACTACATGACATTAATTGGTGATTATAGTAGAAGTGGGTATATCTCGAATCAACTTTAATTTGTTGTTATGGATTCAAAGGACAACCACTCAGGCTCTAATATCAATTGTGAGAGTAAAGGTACGATGTGCAAGGACAAGGTTTGAAAACTCAAACCTTTAATTAATTATTAAGATCAATGTCTTCTTATAATTATATGTTCCTGGCAAGTCTGGCAAGACTAGTCGAGATTTAATAGAAAATTGACAAAGTACTTCAAGTATTAAGTATGGAGCTATGAGTAAAGTCAAGGTAATGAAAATAAATGAACAAGTAGAATGTTTGAAAGAGTTTAATTTGATAGAAAATTAAAAGTGAAGTAAATTCAAATATAGCTATCTTTGGAGCAACAATATCTCATATTTTCTTGTTGTTAAACACTCTTTATATAGGAAAAAGAGATACAATGTACAGACCAAAATGTATACCAAGGATTGGATAAATGAGTTACATCTAACACTCCTGTTATCCAAATTGACAAAAGAACTTAGTCCTATGTAAGGTTACATCAAACAAAAGACAAGAATAATTATTGCATTAACGGATATACTATCTTGGAGCATTTCTTCACTTCAAACCACAAACTCCACTCCTAACTTTAACCACTATCTCGTACCATAACCATTTCAGAGATAAACTTGACATCGAAATTACAAAAGTTAGAGATTACTAGAGTTTCACTTTTAGGTTCCAAAAATCTCCCCTAAGTGAAATTAGCAATGTACCACAACATCTGACTTATAAATTTAGCTTTTACGTGTTCTGGTGCCTCAAACTTGGATGCACGAGTGATGAACTTCCAAAGTGACTTGGTGAGAAGCAAATACTATTCAAGGACTCGGATGAAGTACTTCTTGTTAGTTTATCTTTGAAGATACACAAACCCTAACGCTGCTTCGCCAATTGGTCCTTCGGCCAATATCTTAGCTTCTGGAAGTTTGAAGTCAATCTTTGCTACGTATTTTTTGGTTCTGAACAGGTGGGCCAATTCAACATCGCACAGGAAAATATTCATCAACATGATCTTTGACGAAACTCAAAGCAGCATAGTAAGCTCCCATGCTAAGATCATCGACTTGGTGGGTTCTGGAGTATGTTACAATGGTCAGGATATCGTTTGGATTAAGTGCAGGGAAGTTGGTGTCAATGTTGGTTTTTTTAGTTGGTTTGTCTCGGAATATGTGGTATCGGAACAACACACAATTCCGTTCGAATTTGGTTAAGATTTTCCTTCCAAACCCAAAATCTTGGTGACCCATTTCCGATACCATACTTCTTTTTGAGGAAGTGCACTCTTGGAGTAAAAGGTCTTTAATCTTTCATGTTTACTATTGATAATCACTTGTGGATCATCTTCCGAGTGGAGAAGGTCGAACATAGTGTAGAATTTGTTGTATGGGGAGAGAGGCAGATCAATCTTGTCTAAATCTTGGTTAGCAAGATCATAGTACATAAAGGATACTATATCCAGATCTTAAATGATCCCTTCTCGGTAAAGAGGACAAAGTCCTACATTGGATGAGGATCATCTTTGACGGCTTGAATCTAGATGATTTCCTTAAGGGCTTTATTTATTTCTTCCTGGGACTAGCCAGATATTTATTTTGGAGGAGGTTCGGAGTGATGGACTTCCGAAATAGGCCTTTTTCCTTTTTCTTGGGGTTGGTTGAGTGCTGAGACAATAAGACGCAAATTTTCATCAATAAATAATTCTGGAGGAGAAGAAACCAAGGGCTCTTAAGGGATATCATTAGGCTTCCAAAGAGGAGAGCCTTAATTGATATGAGCAATTCTTGACAAAGGAATTTCTAGCAGCATAGATGTGGTAGCTTAGAAGGAGTCTACTGTCAGTTTCATTTTATCCTTAGCTTTTTCTCAGCTTCTTTGAAGAACATCAGGCATGGTGGATGGCCATGACACTGCTGACCAAATTCGTTGCTCTTACTCAAAGAGCACCTTGGCTGGGAACTTTTTCAGAGCTGGAATCCTTATGATGGCATTGGAGATGTACTTATCTTCTCCTTCATCATCATCCTCATTATCAATTGGAGCACTTGAAAAAACATGTAAGGAATCATCAGAGTCTTCATCTTGGAGTCAGAACTCCAAGACACGTTTTCAGGATTAATTTCTTCAGCTGGGTCTTTCTCCCCCTCTTGCAATGGATGAACCGACACCTGGTGCAAGCAACATTGAGGATTTGAGATCTGAGAACTTGTCAAACACTTTTTGAAAACTCTTATTCATCTTAAGAGTCATAGCGTCATAAGCTACACCTATGGGAGCATGAGCTTTAAGATGATAAAAGAGTTGGCCATGAATTGAAAGCATCTCATCAAATTTACTATTCGGAACATCCACAATGTTCGAAGATGCCCTGAGAAGCTTGATAAGAACTTGTTATATGATTAGGTTCATTTAATCTTTCTTTCGGATCTCCTTCACCCAAGGAATTTATTTCGAAGCCATAAGGTTCCGAGGTAATTTGAAAATGAATCTCTTACTAGGAAATATTGAGATGAATTTGTGAAATGGCCACGGAACATGAAAAGGTTCAAGATGAGTTTTATGAGGTGAACTTGGAGCACAAAAGTTCCGATATAAACATTTTGGATAAGGTGTCTAAGTCCATAACTACTTCTGGTATGTACTTGACCTAACCTGGCATGGTCCATTTGGGTTGCATGGTACCATGCTGTTAGATAAGGTGTCTAAGTCCATAACTTATTTGGTATATACTTGACTCGACCCGGCGTGGTTCATTTGGGTTGCACTTCACCCGAACTATTTATGGATAATTTTATGAGAGTTATACACATATGCTTATTAATATATTGTATGTTATTAGGTTATGAACCTTGGAAAATTATTATTTTGCATGTATTTAGACAAACATAGATCCAAGGTTTATTAGGGTTGCATGCACACTTAGGAAGTGCTAGATTGCTCAAAACCCAACAGTGGTATCAGAGCCTAGGCTTGCTTGTTTGATACTTGATGCAAAATAGTGAAAAAAGTCGAAACTTTTGCTGTCTGCATGATGGACTCGCCGAGTCCAAGGCAAAATTCATCCTACTCGCCGAGTAGGTTCATGCACTCGGCGAGTAGAAGGTTCAAAATGCAGATTTTTTGCTGCTCGAAATGGACTAGAAACTTTACCCTAAATTGTTTTGATGTTTTAAAACTTATTTTAGTTGGTGTAATGGTTGTTCTAATCCATTTACAATGGCTCATAACAATATTTCATGTCTTATATGTGTTCACGTTTTCTTGAAATTTTGATGTTCATGCTCTTATGAATTTATAGAAGATGATAGGAATTATTTGTTGAATTGTTTAGGATTAATTCTTGATCATTTATGTGTTTTAATGGAGTCCATAATTTGTCCTCAAGTTATGGATATCCAAAGGTCACTTTTCTTTAACACACATTAAAAACACATAAGTTACATAAAATGAAGAGTCTTCATTTTATGAACCTTTAATTCATAAGTTATGAAATGAAAAGTTTTGAAGAGTTACAAAACTTGCCCTCAAGTTTTGGAATTTGGAAAAGTTTCACACACTTTAATAAACTTTAATTCCAACACTTAGAGTTTTAAAAGTTAAAATTCAACACTTCTACTATTTATAACATTAATGGTTAATTATTATATATATGTATAAGAACAAGTCGTTTTACCATTAGTAGGCCTCATTCACGAAGTCGGTCTATAAGGTAGGTATAAGGTTGTTGCCTATAAAATGGCAACTTAATGGGTGTCCACTCTCACCCACCTCTTGCTTGACTGGTGGAGGGTCGTTAGCCAAATGGGTAAGACAAGGACTTATAAATTCTCATTAAGTATGATGAATATTATAAAGTAACTAAATCTTTTATTTAATTCCAAATCTTAGTTACTTTAGGAAAAATGTGAACATGGTGCTAGTCCATGGAATTCACACTTTGTACCTTACCAAGTCGTTGGTGGAGCGTGTGTGGTTAACCGGCACACTAACTTGGACTAGTAAGGATCACGAAGGGTGACTTAATATTTGTCATAGATCAATGGAGCGTGTGTGGTTAACCGGCACATTGATTAGGTGATAATATTAAGGGTACCAAGTGAATTAGCATGGTTATTCACACCTTGTTTTTTGATCCTCGGCATCCCAGTCACAAAACTTGAAGGGCACAATCGAGATTGAAACATGCCATTGAAAAGTTCAATGAATCTCAAAGGAATTTCAAATCCAATTAAAACCTAATAATTCATTTTGTTTTTCATGGTGGAAATTGGTGAATCGTCATTCACCTACCTTTCAAATATATTATTACTTAGATTACGGCATCCCTCTTCTAAGTATAATATATTGTTATTGGATCCTAGCCTTAATATTACATTTGGGTGTCTTATTAAGGACTCTATATATCTAATCTAAACTTGCTTTCTTCTTTCAGATGTCTTCCAACACTAATGCTTCGGGCTCTAACCGAACTGGTTCTTTCTCTCTCATGAATCTTGGTGGGAGAGTCATCTTTGATGGTTCCAACTTCATGGATTGGATCAGGAACATCAGGATGGTAACTCGTTATGACGACAAGGAATATGTCCTCAATAAGGATTTAAAAGAGCTTGATGAGTCTACAGCTACTCCTGAGGAGATCGCTGAATTTAGGACACATGAGAGAGATGCTACTAAGGTGGTATGCATCATGATGGCCACGATGACAGCCGAGCTCCAAAAGTCCTATGAGGACTTCTACCCTTTTGAGATGCACCAAGACCTGATGGAAAGGTACCATCAGAGTGCTGGTCAGGAGTGGTATGAAATAATCTCCTCCATAATAACAACCCGCATGAAGGACGGTGAATCCGTCACGGGCCACATGAAAAAGATGCAAAGGTATGTGGACCGTTTGCTGAAGCTGAATGTGAACTTCCCTGAGGAGTTGGCAATTGACATCATTTTGCACTCCTTACCTTCTTGTTATGACCATCTTCGTATGACATATCATATGAACAAGGAGGAAGTTACACTTAGCAAACTTCAAGGACTCTTGAAGACCGCCGAAACCGGTCTTAAGCTCAAGTCGGTTGTTACCTCTACTACTCCTACTCCAACATCTAAACCTGTTTTGGCTATCAGGCAAGGCAAAGGGAAAAATAGGAAGACCCCTTCAAAGGGTACCAAGGGAAAGTCTCTTGAAGGCTCCTCATCAAGGACCAAGAGCGGTTCTGTCACTCCTTCTTCCATTCCCAAGGATGCTGATTGCTACTATTGCCAGGACAAGGGGCACTAGAAGCGAAACTGACCTAAATCCTTGCAGGATCTGAAGGATGGGAAAGTGAAACCCACCCACGCAGGGCCTAAGAAGAAGTGAGGATGTGTATCTTGGGAAGATAAACTTGATCATGGGGAATAGGAAGGGTTCACCTGTTTCCAAGATTGGAGTTTATACTTTGTTGCTGAATAATGGGTTAAAATTAGATTTGAATAAATGTGTGTACTCGTCTGAAATGGCGAGGAATATTATTTCCTTTCATGCTTTGTACAAAAAAGGTTTTACCTTTTCGTTTGATAATGAATGTTGTGGTATTAATGCTTTCTTTAATAATGTGTTTTATTTTACAGCATTACCTTGTGATGGTGTGTATGAAACTGTGTCGATCGTAGACAACTTAGGAAATAATGTGTTGTATATTGATTCTTCTACTAGCCTAGATAAAGCATCATTGTGGCATTGTCGTCTTGAACATGTAAACAAGAAACGCATAGGCCAACTCCAAAAGAGTGGACTCTTGGAGTCATTCGACCTTAAATCGGATGATGGTCGTGAATCTTGTCTACTTGGAAAGATGACAAAATCACCTTTCACTGGAACTTGTGAAAGTCGTGAGGATTTGTTGGACCTAATGCACACTGATGTATGTGGGCCATTCAAAACCGCCACAAGGGATGCTAATCGGTATTATGTGACTTTTATTGATGATTTTAGTAGATATGGTTATGTCTACTTGATCAAACATAAGTCAAAAACCTTTGAGAGGTTTAAGGAATTCAAACAGGAAGTAGAAAATCAATTGGGCAGGAACATTAAGATGTTTCGATCTGATCGAGGTGGTGAGTATCTCAGTACCGAGTTCCTTGACTATCTTAAGGAGTGTGGGATTGTCTCACAATTGACTCCTCCCAGGACACCACAGCTAAATGGTGTAGCTGAGAGGCGTAATCGAACCTTGTTATACATGGTTTGCTCTATGATGAGTCGAGCTTCGCTACCAATCTCTTTTTGGGGGTATGCCTTAGAGACTGCCGCCCATATCCTTAATCTAGTCCCTACAAAGAAGGTTACCAAAACACCTCATGAGATGTGGACTGGGAAGGTTCCCAATTTAGGCCACATCAAAATTTGGGGTTGCGAAGCTTTCGTGAGGCGTGAAACTCATGATAAGCTCGAACCCCAAAGTGAAAGGTGTATTTTCATCGGCTACCCACATAAATCCTTCGGTTACCTCTTCTACAGACCCAATGAGAATGTGGTCTTTGTAGCAAGAAGAGGGGTCTTTCGTGAGAGAGAATTCATAAGCCAAGGAGACAGTGAGAGGCAAATTGATCTTAAAGAAATCCAAGAATCAATTGGTGAAGGAACCTCAGACACTAGCAATCAACCTGAAGAGGAAACTCCTGTTGAGTTAGCTGACGAGTCTGTACCTCCGAGGCGTTCCACACGGGTTAGGAACACACCTGCATTTTATTATGGCTTTCATATTACTACGGAAGGTGATACATTTATCAGCGGTAGTACACTAGTAAATTTGGATGAACCTAGCAGTGTTAAGGAAGCCATGGCAGGCCTGAAGTCTGCTAAATGGAAGGAGGCTATGGACAGCGAGATACAGTCCATGTATGACAATCAATTTTGGAACTTGGTTGACAATGTATCAGGCCGTAAAACAGTTGGGTGCAAATGGATCTTTAAGAAAAAGACCGACATGGAAGGAAAAGTGCATACTTATAAGGCTCGACTGGTTGCGAAGGGTTTTACTCAGACTCAGGGTATTGATTATGATGAAACCTTCTCGCCGGTAGCAAATATTAAGTCTATTAGGGCTATGCTAGCCATTGCTGCATTTCATGATTATGAAATATGGCAAATGGATGTCAAAACCGCTTTTCTTAATGGAAAATTGGCTGAGGATGTGTACATGAATCAGCCAGAGGGTTTTCTCAGTGCAGAGTACCCTAATAGAGTATGCAAGCTTGAGAAATCCATTTATGGAATAAAACAAGCATCTCGTAGCTAGAATCTTTGTTTCGATGAAAAGGTCAAAGAGTTTGGCTTCTCGAGAAGTGAAGATGAGTCTTGCGTGTATGTCAGAGCTAGTGGGAGTATAGTTAGCTTCTTGGTATTGTATGTAGATGAAATACTACTTATAGGAAATGACATCCCAACCTTGCAGGAGGTTAAGTCCTGGCTTGGGAAGTGCTTTGCTATGAAGGACCTAGGGGAAGCTGCCTATATCCTAGGGATAAGGATATTAAGAGAAAGGAGTAATAGACTAATTGGACTTAGTCAGAGTACCTACTTGGATAAGGTGTTGAAAAGGTTCAACATGCATAATTCCAAGAAAGGAGATTTACCGATCCAAAGCAATACCAAGCTGAGTAAGACTCAGAGTCCGAGTACAGAGGCAGAGATAGCTGAGATGAGCCAATTACCGTATGCTTCCGCTTTTGGCTCGATCATGTATGTTATGACTTGTACCCGCCCTGATGTGGCCTTTGCTTTGAGCATGGTCAGCAGGTATCAGGGGAACCCTGGAAAGCTCATTGGACTGCGGTAAAGAACATTCTCAAGTACCTGCGGAGGACTAAGGATTGGATCCTTACCCTTGTTGGGAGTGATGACTTGAGAGTATTAGGATATAGTGATGCTAGTTTTCAGACTGATGGGGATAACTTTCGCTCTCAGTCAGGCTGGGTCTTTACCTTAAATGGAGGGGAAATCTCTTGGAAGAGTTCCAAGCAGGAGACGGTGGCTGATTCGACTTGTGAATCAGAGTATATAGCAGTGAGTGAAGCAGCGAAGGAGGCGATATGGCTGAAGAACTTCATCGGAGACCTTGGAGTTGTGCCAGCTATTAAGGAGCCTATGAAAATTTTCTGTGACAGCAATAGTGCGATTGCTTTAGCTAAATAACCAAGATATCATAGGAGATCCTGACACATTGACAGAAAATATCACTTCATATGACACAAGATAGAAGAAGGACCCTTGTGGCAAAGAGGATATCGTCAGATGAGAACCCTACAGATCCCCTTACAAAGGGACTGACGAGGGCTAAGCATTTTCATCATGCGAGGCGCATCAGGCTGAGGGACGATTTTAGTTTTACAGATTAGATAGATTCTCTGAAACTTGTAAAATGTAATCGACATTTGATGATGAATAAAATTGTGATTTATTTATGAGTAAGGTGTTGCTATCATTGTCAATTATTTACAATTGTTTCAGTTTTGCATGTTTTGACTTCCAAAATAATTAATTTATTCAAACCTCCACAATCAGTCATACGTCGGAAGTAGGTATGAATCAAGATTGTCATGAATTGGGTTTGTAGATGGCTAAAAGTGTTTAGACATGGAAATGGTTGCTACAACGTTCATGAGTACTCATAAGTTATGAGTATTGGAATAAACCCACGCTCACTTGTATCACTTCATGAAATTTATCTCGAGTGATCGTGAGACGGTAATATCATATAAGTCTTCAAACCTAGAGATATGAGTTGTTACCTATGAGTAGGTTGTGCATTGATTGCACGTAAACACATCAGTAACTTGATGTTATAAAACATGGCTTTGTGTACAATTCAACAAGTAGTAGAACAAGCATATGAGTCGAAGTTTATCTGTTCCTTTTAGAAATAGAAGCGATATCTGGGACCTTCGATGATTTTGTGTTGACCCATGTATCAGGCCCGGTCAGAACTAAATTGATGTGTTCAGTTGAGTTCTTTTTCAAACAAATCGAAAATCGAGAAACAACTGTCAAACAATAAGCAAGACATAGTTCCATGTGTTTTCCGGCTGATATCATGAGAACAGAGGATTATATGATCACTTATCTCAAAATGGCGCTTCATACTTCAACAGAGTTTTCGAGAGCTATGATTTCTGGTTGGTTCCTGAAGTAATATAGGCAAATACAGTTATTAGACTTATCCAAGTGAGAGTCTGTTGGATAAGGTGTCTAAGTCCATAACTTATTTGGTATATATTTGACCCGACCCGGCATGATCCATTTTGGTTGCACTTCACCCGAACTATTTATGGATAATTTTATGAGAGTTATACACATATGTTTATTAATATATTGTAAGTTATAATATATTAATATGAAGTTATTTAATTAGTCTTAGTCTTAAATTAATTATGAATTAATTTATAGATTAAAAGGAATACTAATTAAATTGTGGGCTATTGTTTTATATGGTGTGGGCTAACACTCATTAGTTAATGGGCTAGGCTTATATGGAAGTCCATGGATGATCCATGGAGTTTTTAACCCGTGGATCCTTGGAAAAGGAAAGGTCATGGGTTATTAGGGTTTCACCCTAACCATGCACATTATATAAGCATGCTTATGTTGCATGAAATAGCCACTAGTGTGTGGTTTGTGTGTGGTCGAATTTATAAGTGTGTATACACTCTCTCAAAGTTTTCCAAGTGTTTGTGGTGATTTGTGCTTTCCATTTGAGGCATTCACACTATTGGTGCTTGGCTCTCAAACTCCAAGGAATCAAACTCATCAAAAGGTATGTAATCTCATCTAATTCTTTTATGTTCAAAAGTACCCCATGCCATGTTAGATAGGTTATGAACCTTGGAAAATTATTATTTTGCATGTATTTAGACAAACATAGATCCAAGGTTTATTAGGGTTGCATGCACACTTAGGAAGTGTTAGATTGCTCAAAACCCAACACATGCAATTGGATAGACTAAATGAGAGAAATAACACGTGTGGTTTATTAATATCTTATAAGTGATGGGTTTTGAGCATTCTAACACTTCCTAAGTGTACATGCAACCCTAATAACCTTGGATCTATGTTTGTCTAATTATCATGCAAAGTTGAATTCCAAGGTTATATTCCTATCTAGCATACATGGGGAACAATTTTTAACTTGAATGAAAGATAGAATAACTTACCTTGTTGTTGCTTATGTTCCTTGAAACCTTGTGAGCCTAGCACCCCAAGTGTGATGCCTCAAATGTTTCACACAATACCAAATTCTCTTGGAAAGACTTTTGAGAGAATACACGCTTCTTGAAATCAGCCTAGCCCTCTTGTTTCATATGTGTAGCCAATTTTGGTGGAGAATGGGATTCTTATATAGTGTTGACACATCTAGGGCTACACCATGTAAACCCTAATGTATCATGACTCTTCATTTCCATGACCCATGGGTTTGTAACTCCTATGGAGCATCCATGGAGCATCCTATGGGTGGAACCCAACTTGATAATCCATGGAGCCTCTTAGCCCACTATACAAGATATGGATGATTTACATAATCAACCCATATATTTAATTAGTTATCTTTTGATCACTTAATTAATTCTAAATTAATTCTTGATCAAACTAATCAAATAATATTATTAATATATTAGAACTTATAATATATTAATAATCTCCAAGTGTTATTTCTCTCATTTAGTCTATCCAATTGCATGGTGCCATGCAACCCAAATGGACCATGCCGGGTCAGGTCAAGTACATCCCAGAAATATTTATGGACTTAGACACCTTATCCAACAGTCTCCCACTTGGATAAGTCTAATAACTATTACTGCAAGTATGACTTCAGGAACCGATCGGCAACCGTAGCTCTTTTCAAGGTTTCTCGGAACTGAGAAGATGATGGTACGCCATTTAAGATAAGGGATCATATAATCCTCTGTTCTAGATATCAGCCGGACAAATACATGGAACAATGTCTTACTTATTGTCCAGCAGTTTGTTTCCCGATTTCCGATTTGTTTGACAAAGAACTTAATTGAACACATCAACTTAGTTCTGACCGGGCCCGGTACATAGGTCAAAACAAAATCATCGAGGGGCCCAGATATCAGCTTCTAATCCAAGAAGGAACAGATAAACTTCGACTCATATGTTTGTTTAACCACTCGCTTTGTTAGTAACATATTCAAACACTTACTAAAACAACAACCCCAAAGACTAAACTAAGCCTTAACGGTGGAGATGACTAATGGGAAAAACCAAATCAACCAAAGATATTTATGTAGGGTGCACCTTAACACTAAACAACCATTGATTTCATTAGACTTGATGCTAGTAAATATTAAGGGTTTTAATGTGAGAATCGGCATGGATTGGTTAAGCCCCACCATGTCGATATTACGTGTTGCGAGAAGGTCGTTCACCTTCACCTACCCAATAACAAAACCCTAATTACCTATGGTGATAAACTTGGCGCGAACCTTCGTTTCATTTCGTGCATCAAGGCAAAGAAATGCCCGCACAAGAAGAACTATGTGTTCCTCGCCCCTATTGTAGATAAAGCCAAAGAAGGAAAATTAACATTAAAGACATCCCACTGGCCTGCGCTTTTCCAGATGTATTTCCTAAAGATCTTCCAGGAATACCTCCAGAAAGACGGGGAATTTCGAATCAACCAAATAACAGGAGCCACATCAGTTGCCAATTCACCCTACAGGTTAGATCCCGTCGAAGTTTAGGAGTTATCCAGTCAATATGAATAATTGTTGAGCAAAGGATTCCTCATACCATTCTTTTCACCCTGGACGGAGATCTCTCGTCTTGTTCATCAAGAAGACGGATCCTTCAGAGTGTGCATCGGTTGTAGGAAATTGAATAAACTCACTATCAAAACCGATACCCACTCTTTCAAATTAACGACCTATTTGACCAGCTCCAAGGAGCTAGTTACTTCTCAAAGATAGATCGAAGACCCAGGTATCATTAACTCAAAGTCTGAGGTGAGGGCATTTCTAAGACTGCTTTCTGAACTCGCTATAAACATTACGAACTTGTTGTAATGCCCTTCTGTCTAACAAATGCCCCTGCCACATTCATGGACCTGATGAATCGAGTCTTCCGACCATTCCTCGATAACTTTGGCATCGTTTTCATCGACGATATTCTAGTCTATTCCCGAAGCGAAGAGTAGCATGGTCGAAATCTCCAACAAATCTTGGAAACCTTGTAAGCCGAAAAGTTATACGCAAAACTCTCTAAGTATCAGTTCTGGATTCGTATCGTAAACTTCCCGGGTCATGTTGTCAGCAAAGAAGGGATACATGTGGACCCTCCTAACGTCAAATCCATTGAAGGATGAGCAGTCCCAACGAAACCTACTGAAATTTGTCAATTTCTGGGCCTTGCAGGCTATTACAGAAGATTTATTCAGAACTTCTCCAAAACAACCAAGCCACCTACCATGCTTACACAAAAAGGCATACCATTCGAATGCATAGAGAAGCAAGAAGTTCCCTTCCAAACCCTGAATAAATCCCTCGGCAGTGCACCAGTACTATCGTTACCAGAGGGAACTGAGGACTTCTTGGTTTACTGCGATGCTTCATATCAAGGTTTAGGTTGTGTACTCATGCGGCGTGGGAAGGTGATAGCTTATGCATCCCGAAAATTAAAGATACATTAGATGAATTATACCACCCATGATCTCGAATTGGGAGTCGTGGTCTTCTCCTTGAAGATTTAGAGGCACTACCTTTATGGTACAAAAACAAAAACAGAAACAGATTGTACCTTCTTAATCAATTCATCTAGCTCATTAATCTGCACGCTGAGAGGTTTTGCTGTGAAGCATAGATCCTCTCGCTCCTTGGAGTCTTCATTCCCACCATCCGTATTGTATCCCCTCATTTGAGATACATCTGTTACCATCAAACACTTCCCACCGCTTTCTTCACCTCTTGCAACGTATGCCTCTCCATGAGATGGTTTCCTGACTTCATCATCCTCCGAGTCGGATGACCAAACGCACACCACCGAACTCATCATCCGCTGCCGAACCCTGCACAATTAAAGCATTCATTGAAGGGTTAGCAGTAGCTTTCTTTCTCTTGATCTCTTCCAGCTTTTTCATCAACAAGGCCTCTTCATCTTTTTCCTCATCCTTCTCTATCATTTTCTTTAGAACGTAGTCTTTGGCATAGTGGTTCTTTCCCCCACAGTAGTAGCAACTCACACCTGAATCTCCTTCAACTTTCACCTCTTTCTTTGGTTCCTCTGTCTTTGGCTCTTCCCTAACCCTTTCAGAACTATAGCTTCCCTACCAGTTTCGGTTCTTATTAGTAGGGAATCTCTTCTTGATAAATCTCTTTGGACTAGACACCATCGTTGCATAATCTTCAGAGGTAAGATCATAGTCTTCTAGGTTCAGATCTTCATCGTCTACCACATTTTTGCTTTTAGATAGGAGGTCTAAGGATCCCACACTTGAGACTACATTCTTCTCTTGCATGATAATCTTTTCTTGGGATTTCAAAATTCCCGCCAGCTTTGCCAGCAAATAAGACTTGAACTGCTCGTGAGCTTTGACTGTAGACACAACAGATCTCTATTCAGATCTTAAGCCATTCAAAAAGGTGACTTTCTGTTCAGTCAGCTTCCTTTCTATATCGTGTTTGATCATCTTGCTAAGAAGATGATTGAAGCGATTGAACGTCTGAGTAACAGTTTCATCAGAATTCTGCTTAAATTCACCAAACTCAGACAAAAGCAAGGTCTGAATAGAATGCTCCAAATCTTCATCTCTGGAATATAGCTCTCGCAGCCTATCCCATATTTCTTTAGCGGTAGTGTAGGAACTTACCAATCTAAATGTATCAGATTGAAGAGCGAATCGGATCAGTCTCAAAGCTTAAATGTTGCACTGAAAATTTTCCTTTTCGTCTTCTGCCACATCTTTTAACAAATCATTATACTCTTTCTGAGTTTTAATAATTCTGGATGTTCCTGAGTGAGCGAATGGTCCTGACACACTAGCTTCCCATACAAGATAACCATTGTCTTCAGATCCGATGACGTAGTCTTCAAAGTGATGCGCCCAAACTTCCTAATCTTGAGCGTAAAGAATAGGAATCTTTGTTGTTGATCCAATATTGTTTGAGATGTTGATAGGATTAGATTGAGAATCGTCCATGCTTGATCGTTTAACCTGTTTGAAAGACCAGACTTGTAATATATAATATTAGGGAAAAACGAATAAGTAATGAGATATGTCAATTATGGAGTGACGGCTCAATAAATATCAGTTAATGCGGAATAAACCATAATAACTTCTTTCACAGAAGAGATGTGTATGAATTACACAGCCTCCTGCTCTGATACCAATTGATGAGATTTATAAACTCTTTGATCGATTTAGATCTTTGTAACAGGTAGATGATGAACGTAAAACAATGAAATAAAACTCAAGTATGGATCTGAATGAGTCGAATGATTAGATTACTCAATCCTCAGCAGAGCTCGATTAAGAACTTCCGTTGTAGAGGATTTTAGGGTTACAAAAGATGTCTTCCAAATTAGACATAAAAACAATATTCAAGACCCTAGAAAAGATGCATGCAAGCATCTATTAATACACAAACCCTAACAAACAAATCACGGATGGACAGGCCCATACCGGATACAAAACAGGGCTAAGAGACGAGCCCGAGACGCAACACCATATACCCAACAATATATATATATATATATATATATATATATATATATATATATATATATATATATATATATATATATATATATATATATATATATAACTAAAGCTTCATTATAAATCAAACGTTAAGATATTTTTGTTTTATCATTGCGAATAAACATTTAGCATACAACAAATACTAACACTTCAAACTCAATGATTGGGCTTAAGTATCTTCTATTCGTGCTATTGGGCCTTATGGCCCAATATCATGATTAATTAGGCCCAATATAATCACACATATTTATTGGGCTTCCGGTGACCCAATAGCATGCCTAACGGGCCCTCAATTGCTTTTACATCCTGTCAAGCCTTAGTTGCCCAATTGCATTGCTAGTATGGTTCAAAATCAATCATATGCATAATGGGCTAACGCGTCTGTCGCATACTCGACAGCATATAATAACATACATGATTAGTGGGTCTCTGTTGCCCTCTTCTCTTTGTCTGTTAGGCTTACCTTTTGGTTCAAGTAAACATAAATCAGGTTCTTAAACAAGGTTATTAAAATTCAGTTGGATTTAGTGCGAAATAACTGGTGACACCAATGAGTGTCGGTTGTAGTCTGTAGTGATGGGTTTTGGTCATAAGAACATCCTATGTGCTCATACAAACCATAATGCTTGGATCTAGGTTTCTCTATTGTACATGCAAGTTATCCAAGACTATAAACCCTAATTCTAGCATACAAGTTATCATATTAACATGAAATTAGGTTTAAGATCATACCTTGGTTGTTATGTAGCAATAAAATTCTGAATTCCTCCTTGTATTGACTTTAGAAAGCTTAGAGTCACAAATTTCACTCCTCTAATGGTTCACAATCACCATAAGCAAGAGGATGAAGAGGAGAGAGGATGGAGGCTGCCCAAAACGTGTTCTAACCCTAGAAGAGAAGTTCCTCACGTTTTTGAGCCTTAAGGGTTCTATATATAGTGAGGCTATTAGGGTTATCTAACAATGAAACCCTAATTTGGATGCTTAAGCCCTAAGCAACCCATAGACTCCTTTAATTAAGGCCTTCGACAATTTCCTTATGGGCTTCCCCATAGAATTCGTCCACTCCTTAATTTAAGACAATCCATAGCCCAAATTGCAATTATCTTATAATTACAATTCCAGTCCCTTAAGTTTAATTAATCTCTTTTAGTCACAAAACTAATTACTAATTAATTCTTGACTAATATTAATTAAACAATATGATTTCTCCTTTAATATATTATTCTCATAATATATTAATAAATCATATTTAATCCTTTCTCTCCATAATTCATCCTGTCAAGTTGCTTTGGTGAAGGCAACCCAAAAGGACCATGCACCATCAGGTCAAGTACATACCAAAATAGTTATGGACTTAGACACTAATCCAACAGTCTCCCACTTGGATAAGTCTAATAACTATTCTGCGTATGACTTCAGATCCTGATCTGCAATCGTAGCTTTCCAAAACCGTTATCAACTCTGATCCTATCAGATACGCATGTCCTTTAGATAAGGGATCATATATTCCTCCATTCTAGATATCGTAAGACATGATTTCTAATCATTCTCTTTGTACTATTTCTTAATCTCCGATTTATGACGACCGACTAATTAAACAAATCAAATTAGCCCGAGCCCGACCGAGCATTTACGTTTGTCATCACTAAATCATCGAGGGGCCCAAAGACATCGCTTTTATCCTTCTTTGGATAAAAGGAACGGATAAACTTTGATACAATGCTTGCTTGCACTCACTCACCGAATCACACACAACAATATGTTTTATAACACCAAGTTACTAGTGCGTTTACATATTATCAATGTGCAACCGATTAGCAAGATACAACTCACACATCTCGGTTTCAAGAATATAAGATGTTATCGTCTCACTAATCACTCGTGATACAATTCATGGAGTGATCCTAAGTGAGTGTGGTTTTAATCCAATGCTCCAATCATATTCATAAGCACTCACGAACGTTGAAGCAAACATTTGCTTATGTCTAATGCTCTTTAGACAATCCACACACCAATTCACGACAGTCTTCATTGATATGTACTACCAAAATATGATTGACTGCGGCCCGTTCGAATAATTTGACTGTTCTTAACCAATTAAATTATTCAGGAAGTCAAAACATGCAAAGTGAAACACAAGAATAATACTAATCCCATATGGCCTCAAACCTTTGAGCATAAATAAAACACCTTTTATTTATCACAATATCGATTACTCATTATTTCTTGTTTCGGGTGATCAACTTCTTGCTTGAATTATTACACTTGTCCCATGCTCCTAGCATGCACACAATGTTTACCTATGGTTCTTACTTTGTGAAATAGATCAAATTGGACACATTTCCAATCATTCTCATTTCGCAACTCCTAATCCTTTTTTATAAGTGAAAGAATATCAAATTCTTGCTACTTATAGAATATGCTAGATTCTAACATTTTATGCAATGATCCTTTCGTAATATCACTACACCAAAGTCACAAAGACTATTGCCAATGAAATTACAAAGTCCTCTATTGGAGATTGTTACAAGACAATTCCTTAGATATGATGTCTCTCACTCAAAGTACATTCCTTTGAACATTCTTTTGCATTAATGTTTCTAATCTAGACATAGATTTTCAATATTCAATTCCCAATATGGACACGCTTCCATATTTTCCATATGACAACTCATTCTTAATAGAATCTTGTCTATTAGTAATGATGTCGATATGGTCCATCCAACATGGAAACATTTCCATAATTTCCATATGACAACTCATTCTTAATAGAATCTTTTCTATTCATAATAATGTCGATATGGTCCATTCAATACCATGCTTTCAACTACTCATAAGCAACCAATCCTCGGCGAACTTTGGATTGTCCTTTGATAATTGTTTAATTATTTTAGTCAAAACCGATTCTAGTCCCTTTTCCCTCTAAATGCACTAGACATTTTTGAAAATTTTAGAATGGTCAAATATTAAAGCATTTGTAATCGATCCTATACCCGAAGCGTATGTGACACGACGCATAATGTTTTATTTGCTATTTTCTCAAAATTCGAATTGTGAAAAGGAATGTCGTAACCATAATCGAAATTTTAAGAACACACTATGTTTCTTTGACTAAGTTATTAACATTCCACAACCTAAGCCTTTAGATTTGAAATGAAGCATAATATTCTCTCCCTTAATTATAGCAAAACAACTATTCCATCTTGCAAAGAATGACTCTTGTTTTCTATAATTAATATTGCCAACTTGTAATACGTGCCTTAATAATCATACAATCATAACATTTATGCTCCCACTATCATGATGATTATTATAAAATATAACTCTTATGCTCCCACTAGCTTCTACATGTATTCATAAACATCTTAACTTTCAGAAAAACAATACCTATTGAATTTCTTAAGTCCATGTTTCTAATACTTAATGCTTTGATAATCTTTTATCAAGGCCTCTTAAACTTATACACCTTTTCCTTAGATAGTTCATATGTGTGTCTAAACAATTAAGACTAATTGTCAAACCTCACAATTCAAATCATGGAAAGGGATACCGTAACCATAATCGAATTCGAGAATGCAATTTTACAATCACTATCTTCTTAAAATCTTTCTTAGTGAAAGCATTTCCTCACAATCATTTTTCATGAAGGAGGAAATCTTATTACACTTAGATTTAAACGGTGTATGTGTTCCTATCCATGTGAATTTGTTAAAACCAAAGTTTACGATAAATTCAAACTCATATGGACCGAACTTTCTTAATCTTGATTTATTGCCTTATGGTGGCACAGCTGCCCACCACGTCTTCCAAGTAGTTAAGCAACTCACCTTTTCCTATCAATGTACCTTTCATTGATCAAGGTGCCTTGCCTTTTATGCGTTCAAAATGAGAACTCATAGAACTCATATGCACAATTAACTTAATTAGAATGGCATAGAAAACAAAATAGTGTCATCACGATAGGTTGTAAACCTCAACTCGTGTGCTAGTGATGATCGATAAGGTTTATTTGATTTGTTCTTGAAACCTTTCAAGACCATTAAGACTCCCACTGACACCTTGACATATAAGATTCTCTTGTCAATAAACATTTCTTGACAACCAAATATTCAAGAGTTAGTGTAGTTTATATCATAACACTTCATAAAATGGTCCTAGTTGGTCTTTGTTTTATCCAAGACATTACAACTTTCCACATTTGATGAATGTTAAAAACCTTCTTAATACTTGTCACTTATTGCCACAATCATAACTTTAAGATTTATTATTGGAACGAAGTATGATTGACTTTTTGATTTAACCATTTATTCTATTCTTGATTCCTCTTCTTAGACATACAATTGTACTACGACTCACTTAGAGGATCAATTGAGATATGGTTCTTAATCATTAATACCTATCATAAAGCATAAAAGCTACTCTCCCTTCTTCTTAGAATGGATAAACTTTTATCTTTCTGCTTACTTGATTCTTCTTATTTGTTTTGCTATTGATTTAAACATTTTCAATCAATTCAGAATTACACTTAATCTTATAAGTATAATCATATTTACTAAACTTTTAGTAAATCATGATGAATGTCTTGTTACTATTATGGTGGACTTTGACCATCACACAACTTTGTGTACTCGATCTCCTAGTCCTTCACTTGACACTTTGTCAACGAATTAGTCTAATTTCCAAATATGAAATTTCTCATTCATCATGCAACCAACTTGCATGATTCCAAATTTCTATCCAATTGAAACTTGGGCGATGAGAAACTCTCCCTATTTGGTAAATTCTCGACTTTTTTTCATAAACACCATAAATAAGAATCATATCCATTTGTTGTAGAAATATTCAAACATTAATTTTCATAACGATTTCATTGCAAGGAAGTAACCAATAAATAAATAAGTCAAACCAAAATTTATTTTATTTATAAAAGCAATGGAAAACATTTGTCCTTACAATGCAAAATCCATTGAAAACTATGTATTTCAAAAAGAAAATTTCTAACAACTCTATCATAACTATCTAAGCTCAAAATTTAATCTTCAAGTCCATGTGATCAAGATCCATTTCTTGTGATTAGATTCATCTTGCTCTTTCACCAAGCTTCCTTTCTTTTCACCGATCCTGCAAAAACATTCAAATGCAATTTTATCACATCATGTATTTTGAATCAATGAATAGGAACTTAACGAAGTTAGATAGTGGATTTTACCTGAAGCGCAGTCATACTCTTTGACTCTCCCATCTTTGGAATTTTCAGGCTCGGGGCAGACTTCTATCCAACGCCCTTTCTCTTGGCAGTAAACGTAGGTCGCTTCTCTTAGAACGTCCTTGGAAGCATGGTCGGTTGACTTTCCCAACAAATACGCTCCATTGCTTCGCCAAATCATTTCTGATTCAGCAGCAATGAGCATGTAAGTTAGGTCAATGAAGTTGTCGTCATGATCCATCATACAATACTTTCTTTTGAACTCATTATATGATTCAGGAAGTGACTGCAAAACCCAATTTACAGCCAACTCATTCGGGAATGACACACCCAACGTTATCAACCTATCAATGTGTGATTTCATTCCTAGTACGTGGGCACACACGGGTTTACCATCTTCATGTTTCATTTCCAATAGGGATTTAGTGATGTTGAACCTTTCAATTCTTCAATCTTGTGGGTTAAGGAGAACAATTGGAGGAGGTGGAGGAAGTGAAGCATGATATCTTGTTCCTCGATCGAATCGTGGAATACCATCTTCACGTGGAATGCTTGTTCCACAGGATTTGGGAAGACCATAGTTGTCGAACTTTGACATCTACAAAACGGGAGAAAACGAATTCAAGTTAGTTGATTGATTGAGTCCTTAGTAAATCACCCAAATGAGATATTAAGGCTAGGATCCAACACAATACGCTACAACCTAGAAAAGGGATGCCGTAATCTAGTTGCAGAATATTTGAAGGTAAGTGAATGACGATTCACTAATTTCCACCATGAAAAACGAAAAAGAAATTTAAGTTTTAAATTTATGAAAACTCCTAGATCCTTTGAGATTCATTGAAAATTTCAATGGCATGTTTAAATCTCGATATGCCCCTCTAGTTTCTGACTGGGATGCCGAGGATCACAAAGCGGGTGTGAATAACCATGTAAACTTACATGGTACCCTCACATGTTACAGTCACCTATTCGATGTGCCGGTAAACCACACACGCTCCACCAAACTATGACAAACATTGAGTCACCCTTTGCTACCTTTGCTTAGAACCATTTAGTGTGTCGGTAAACCACACACACTCCACTAACGTCTTCGCAAGGGCACAAAGTGTAATTTCATGGAATTGCATCAATTCACTTTGCCTAAGTAACTAAGATTAGGAATTTGAAAAACATTTAGGTGCTGTTTGTTTTTTTGAAGTCAAAATGTCTGCGGTCTGCGGACCACATCTGCAAGCTTCTACGGCAAAAGAGATTGACCAAATGTCTGCAGTCTGCAATAAGAAGACTGTTTGTTTTTAACGTCTGCGGGCCGTTAAAATAAATTGAATTTTTAAACTTAATTTCATGTTATAAACATTAAAAATGCATTTTTAACAAAAAAAATGAAAGGAAAAAAAAACTGCACGATGGCCATTTTTTTTTTTGGTTTAGGTTAAAATGAGGTCTGAAGACCTTTGAAGACAGTGGCCCATGTCTGCGCCAGGAAGATCTCGCGCAGACGTTTTCTCATCTGCGCACTTCCAAAAAACAAACAATCTGCGAGGGCATACGTCTGCGCGTTGTCTGCGCAGCGTAGACAAAAGTGGTTGCGCAGATCTTCACACAAAAAACAAACAGCCCCTTAGTTACTTTTGTACTTCATCATACTTATAATGGAAGGTTTCATCCTATCCTACCCGTTCGGCTAACGACCCTCCACTAGTCAAGAGTGTGGTGGGTAAGAGTGGATACCCATTCAATCACCATATTATAGGCAATTTCCTTAAACACCCCTTATAGACCAGCTTCGTGAATGAGGCCTACTAACGGTAAGACTGACTTTTACTCATACATATATATAATGTTAGACTTTTAATGTTATATATATAGTATAGGGTGTATTTTACACTTTTAAAATACTAGGTGCTCAAATTTAATAATTATACTTTTAATGCAATTAAATTGCAAACCAAAACTTTTATGGATTTATTAAACCTCCTTTAATTATACAACTTAATTAATTAATAAAACCATAAGGGTGTGAATTGAACCTTTCAAAACATTACTAGGGTTTTAGAGTTTAACATTCCTAATTAAACTTTTAATCAACTTTTAAATTCCAAAACTTGAGGGCAAGTTTTGAACCATTTCAAAAACATTAGGATTTAGAATTTAAATATACATCAAAATTAAACTTTTAATAAAAATTTAAATTCCAAAACTTGAGGGCAAGTTTTGAAACATTTCAAAATATTAGGGTTTCAACTTTTTAAATTTCAAAACAACAAAACTTTTGAGTTCAAATTTAAACTATAAAACCTAAAGGGGAAAATATGAAACTTTTCATAACAACAAGGATCAACTAACAAATAATTTAAATTAACATTTAATCACATAATTATCCATATTTGATTTATTTAATGATTTCTTGCAAAACAATTTACCAATTTAATCAAAATAATTAATCAATTATCACATAAGGAAATAAATATTTTATTAATTGATAAATATCTTTAATTAGATCAAGAATATACTAATATATATATCATAAAATTATATTTATATTGATCTAATATGATAAAGGCAAGTATTTCAAAGATAAAAAGCAAGAAATCCCGAAAATAGCTTCATCTGACGCTCGAACTCGCCGAGTACCCCCATGGACTCGTCGAGTAGGGGGAAACTCGCCGAGTCCATCATGCAGAACCACAAAAAACGAATTTTTTCAACATACAAGGCATCAATACAATAGAAACCAATCTAGGCTTTGATACCACTGATGGGTTTAGGTCAGAAGAACATCCTATGTGCTCATACAAACCCTAATGCTTGGATCTAGATTTCTCTATTGTACATGCAAGTTATCCAAGACTATAAACCCTAATTCTAGCATATAAGTAATCATATTAACATGCAATTAGGTTTAAGATCATACCTTGATTGTTATGTAGCAATAACAATCTCAATTCCTCCTTGTATTGACTTTAGAAAGCTTAGAGTCACAAATGTCACTCCTCTAATGGTTCACAAACACCATAAGCAAGAGGATGAAGAGGAGAGAGGATGGATCACGTTTTTGAGCCTTAAGGGTTCTATATATAGTGTGGCTATTAGGGTTATCTAACAAGGAAACCCTAATTTGGATGCTTAAGCCCTAAGCAACCCATAGACTCCTTTAATTAAGGCATTGGACGATTTCCTTATGGGCTTCCCCATAGAATTCGTCCACTCCTTAATTTAAGACAATCCATAGCCCAAATTGCAATTATCTTATAATTACAATTCCAGTCCCTTAAGTTTAATTAATCTCTTTTAGTCACAAAACTAATTACTAATTAATTCTTGACTAATATTAATTAAACAATATGATTTCTCCTTTAATATATTATTCTCATAATATATTAATAAATCATATTTAATCCTTTCTCTCCATAATACATCCTGTCAAGTTGCTTTGGTGAAGGCAACCCAAAAGACCATGCACCATCGGGTCAAGTACATACCAAAATAGTTATGGACTTAGACACTAATCCAACATGTAGTTATAACCAGAGTCTCTGGAGGGAGAGCTAAATTTTGTGTATAGATCTATACGGGGGTGACTCCCCACACCTGAGTTGTTCGCTACAGTTAGACTCAACGAGTCTAGGGTGACAATATCTTAATTCAATACCGGCGTTCACAAGAATGCCAAGACAGATGAATTAGTCATTATTATGCATGGTTATAACGACTCACATAGAGATCCAACACCATCTAAGTAATCAAGGGAAATCATATTGATTCGTTGTGAGGATACAATAATACAAAGCGATCATACTATTTTATCAAAATACATCGGGTTTTCCAGGGAAAACATTATTCAATTCTACATACAACACCATAATGCAATAATTAATAACAATCACTTTTATTTGTTTTGAAATCACATACATATGCACTTATGGAATCATCGCATCTTTTTCGCAAATAATTTATGTACAGAAAATATCGGACTTTCTGGGTTGTACAAACAATACAAACAAATTTCATATCAAACATGCTTATCAACTCAGCAACATTATATATGTTGACATTATCAAAACAATTTGTATTCTCAGGTAACAGATAAGTTAAAGAAAGATACCAAGTGTGTTTGGATGTTTTGTTATGTGACTCTCAAACCATTTATGTTATAGATATGTAATATTTAAGCAATGTACTTGATGTGAACAATGACAGTTGTACTTTGTAATGTTGGTGATGTATGTGTTTGTTTCATGTATATTCATTGTGATGATATTTCAATTTAAGTCACACGAACCCCCGAACGTTTCCGCCATCTGGTTCATGGGTGTGACAATTATTGTTGTCAAGGTTTTTGGATCGGACCAATTAAAACTTAGAGCTTCACCAATGCTCGCTTCAAGGTTGCTCGTAGGGCTGTGAGTTTAATGTTCAAATTTACTCTCGCTGATTTGCCCTACCTCAACCCATTCGACTAGATTTATCTGTTGCATCTATTGTTGAAGGATGAATAGAAATTTAAACCAATGTTGGCACATATCAAAAGAATTTTGGTCTGGTACATCCATAAGGTTAGCAAGATGGACGTGGAAATTGTGTATGTCCTTCACAAGAAACCTACAATACTTCCTAAGGAGCCTCCGAAGGACCTTGAAAAATGAAATTGGGAAGAATACGAAAGGATGATTGGAGTGTGGCATTACAAATAAGAGAAAGAGCTGATGCGAATTTTCATAGAGTTTGGTTCTTTCTGCCTGACAAACATATATACTTCACTCCATGCCTTGAATAAATTTTGGAGTTTATAGGTCTGTGCAAAGCGAAGAGGGTTGGGTATAAGAAGTGCTCTTCTGATATGATCAACTGGTACATCTTGGTTCGGAAGACTTTGCTAGGAATAATGTTAAAACTTTTCAAAGTCCAAAAGCACCAACAGTTTTGAAGAATCTACCTTCCTTATTTGACACAAGGGGGGGGGGGGGGGTTGTTGGGTTATTTAATAGATTTTGTCAAATTTTGTTATGTATGTAGTTAGCCTATTTACGAACTGGGCATGTCCATCCGTCATGATGTTGTTAGGGTTAGGCTTTAAATATTGCATACATGTATTGTATTAGGGTTAATCGTTTTGTGATTCCCTACCGTGTCTTTACAGTAGAAGTTCTTCATCGAGCTCTTCTAAGGAACGTGTTATCAATCATTCGACACCTTTTGATCATAACATTCATTGTGTGATTTACTTTTCTGTTTAAAATCTTTCGATGAACTCTTGATTTATTCTAACAAATATCCTATCATTATTATGTCTCTTTATGATGTAGATTGGATATCATGTTGTTAAAAATGGGATGACCGCTATTTGTTTTGTTTGAACTTTGGGTCCTGATGATTATACAGTGCTACCATCTTGCAAATTATGGTAGATTATGGTTGGAGGTGCCACCATGGATCGCCATCAGATGAGATCCAAACTTCTTGATGGAGGATGACAAAGTTCATTATTAGCTATAAAATTTAGGTTTCAATTTAATAAATAGAATTATACTTTCAAATTGTTAATCGTGCATTTAGTAGATTTCTTTTTAAAATAGTAGACTTAAAGGAATATTTGTAAGTACAGCGGTATAGTGGAAAGAAATAAACATAAGATGCTATAATAAACAAAAATAGTGAAAGTATGTTGTTATTGCGATTTCAGCTTGCAAACCATACTATGTTTTTATCTGTAAGCTTCACCGTCATTCTATCTCATCTTTTTGGGTGACATGATTTAGTGTCATCAAATCGCATAGAATGGCAACATACTTTAGTGTGTCTATCAATTCAAGCAATGTGCTTTAGTTTTACACAAAAACAACACCTTTCACCCTGCAACATGGGAAAAAACTTTCTAATTTATTGGTTAAATATCTATAAACAAAAACAAGTAATAAACTAAATTTTATTGAAAACTTCATTATTTCACAAGCATAATGGTTGCAATAGAAATTGTCAGAAATCAATGTAACTTTTTATTTATTTATTTATTTATTTTAACAGTTAAATAAAATTTTATTAGTGAAAGAAAGAAAAACAAGGCTAAACAAGAAGCTCAAACCAAACTAAAAATATAAAAATAATTAAAAAAAAAAGGCATTTGAAATATTTGACATACACCAAGTAGCCCAACTAATTTAATAATGTTAGATAAGTTTTAAATAAATTTGTTGGTGTGTCAATCATATAGTAACAATTCATAGAACTAAAGGGTCTTTGGGTCTAATGGGTAGTAATAAGTAGTAACACTCTAAAATAAAATGATATTGTTTGAAATCTCATTAAAAGACATAGGTTATTCTAAAAATAGATTACCTTACCAGTTTAAAAAAATAAAAAATAAATAACAATTCATATATGCTATCTCATCCCAAAAATATTACCTAATAACAATTATTAGCTAATTTAATAGGCTGCGTCTAAAAAAGGTCAAATTTGTAGGTGAAGTAAATAGTTGAAAAATTAATAAAATTAAATGTCGAGTGCTGACTTTTATGTTATAATTATTGGAGTTAAAGAAACTTAAGACTAACAATATCGAACAATATTTTCTGCCGTAAATACAGTTATATCCTATTTAATTCCAAAATAAATGCTTGGTCTATCTTTATTTTATAAAACGACGGATCTCTTTATACTAATAAAAGAGTAGTTTTTTGTTACGTTTCATTATAATAAGTCTTTTAATTAATATCATGCCACTTGTCAAACTATTAATTATCCATTTTAATTTTTAAATTTTAAATTTCTCATTATAATTACATTAAAATAAAAAATAAAATAAATTTAATAAATATTATAAGGTGATCTAATTTCACGTATTTATTTGAATCAATGATTATAATTTTATATAATTAAAAAATATCTCTTAATTAATAATTTATTTAAAATAATTAATTAATAATTTTGAGTTTCTATTATAAAAGTTTAATTAATTTTGTAACCATGGTTTTTATGGGTTATAAACTAGTATATTATAAAAATAAAAACTATCGAATCGCTAAAAGAGTAACAAATTATACGAAAAAAAAAACGAAAAAATGGAACAAACTCAACTAAACTAATTTAAGGACTAAACTTCATCCTATGTCCTATGTTAAGTTAAAAAGAAATGATTCGTACACAATAATTTTTTGTCATACACAACAATTTATGCAATATATAGTTGTACAATACAACATTATAAATCATTAATTGTTGTGTACGGAAAAAAATTGTTGTGTACGGATCAGCTACCTTAGTTAAAAGAAGAATATTAAATCTTATTCGTCGTTTTCAAATGATTGGATCTCATCTTGTTAAGATAAAAACGTTTCTAGCCTTGGAGATTCCCAACAAAAGCGATTCATAAACATTTACAAAAGCGGCTCATAAACATTTACTTCTCTTCTTGTCAAACAACAAAAAAAAACATAATGAGACTTGAACCATTTTGAGGGAGAGCCGAAAACACATGGGTCCATCCACAAAGCCATCTCCAAGGTGCTGTTTATTTTTTAGAAAAAACCTTTTCAGACCTCTTATTGCTGCACGGCACAGCAAACGTGCAACACTTTTTATCTCGTAGCTGTTTGTTTTACAGATTTCTTCGGATTAAAAAACATTTGCGCGTGTTCTTCTTAGCGCAGCACTTGTTTTGCCTCTTACTACCTCTTCCAACCTCTTTTTTTTCTTGCTAAAATATTGTCACACCCCAAAACCATGATGGTGGAATCGTTGCAGTGTGGAGGACATCATGTTTAGCATCACAACCATTGTACAATAGTAATCATAGTAACACAACCATTGCAATGAATATATACATAAAAATGTTTACATCAGTCTGAAACTTGTTTTAATTACACCAAAAGTATGTAATTTATAAAAACATGACTCTTATTGCTCCGGCTCCTCTAAATCCAAGAAGTACTTGTCTACTGATTTCCTGAGAATACAAACAGTTTGAAAGAATATGAGCATAAAGCTGGTGAGTTCATAAGCATTTTGTTTTAGTGGAAAACGTTCTTTGATTCTTTTGAAAAGTGTTCCTCAAGAAAATCTCATATTTTCTTATGAAAATTAATGTTGAAAGAGTATCCATTAGTAGTAAATAAACCATCCATTTTAGAAATGTCAGCGTTATCCTAGGAAAATCTCATATTTTCCCTAAAAACAGGTTAACCGTACTAGAGGTAGAGATGCCAGTTTAGAAATCCCTGATTACCATCAGTGTGTGTGTGTGTGTCTATATATATATATATATATATATATATATATATATATATATATATATAAACTATTTTATTACTTAAAATAAAACAAATGAAGAGTAGAGTCCGTAAACCAAAGTTAGTTTATACTTATTTGTGAGTCGTATAATCATACTTGATATGACCTAAAGACCTTTATAACGTTCTTCAGGCGTTAAGCTAAATGACATTTGTTCACCCCAAGCATGCCTGCCTAACTGTAGCTAGCAGTTTAGGTGTGGGATTGTCAATCCCAAATAGATCTATTCACAAATCTCACGCTCTCCTTCCAGGAGACTCTGGTTATACTGAGATAGGATTCAGCACTATACTCCTAAGGGTACAGTATTGAAGTAGAGCCTCATAATTCTGTATAATCTAGTTTACTATCTAGAGACAGTATAAAAACAATAAATATCCTTGATTAATAGTACTTTAAACTCGTAAGAGAATATATAACATAAACTAAATCTGCCATAGTTTATACATATTTGTTCACGAAATCTAATTGGGTAGAAACTGCGTAGAGGGTTATCCCAAACTATACCCATTATTGTTTATTAAGGTTGATATGGAAAACGCTTTGTAAAAACCTTTCTGAATGATGTGTAGTTAGACTTCCAAAATAAAAGTTTCCCTTATGCTCAACATATTACAAATAGGGAATAAAATATTCGAATATGTTATTAAATGTGGAAATCATTAGACTGTATTAATAAGTTTTAAAACTAAATAAAATACTTTGAGTTTGGCTTGTATCCCCCCCCCCCCTGAAAACATTAAAAACACGGAACATGTAGGGGTATGAACTCACCTTGAGCGAGTGGTTTGATTGAAGGATCGATATGGAAAGCTGGATGTTCAAGTGAAGCCTTGAACACAATTTGATCCTAGTTAGCATGTAATTACACATAAATGAGTCAAAATAGGGTATTTCACTACTAGATGTGATGGAGAACCACTCTCGGGACTTGGAACTATTTACACTAAGTGATAGAACCTTGTAGGATTGAGTAAAGGGAGTGTATGGCCACCTTGGGTGTGTGTGCAGCCATAGGTGTGCGGCCCAATGGATGTGAGGCCGTACACTCATGAAAGAGGGTGCCTTTGAAGTGTTTTCAAGGTCCGTACTTGCATCCATGAAGAATTCTAAGTCTATACTCGATTGTAGTGCAAGTTAAGGGTCCTAGAAGTTTGTTTGCGGCCCTAGGATGAGTGTGTGGTCGCACACGGGAGTGTGCTGCTGCACAAAAGGATTGTGATGCCGCACAAGGGTGTGTGCGGCGGTTCACAGGTGTGTACGGTCGTACACCCCACAAGATAATGTCCAAATTGTCCATTCCAAGGTGCAACAAGGCTAGGGGCATGTCTATCTCGAATATGGAAGTTAATCTCTCACTTTGGAGAGTGTTTTAAGGGTGTGTGGCCACCTTAAGGGGGTGTGCGGCCACACTCCTTCAAAGAGATGAAGAACATGTCAATTATTTCACACTTAGGTTAGAGGATGAAGTACTTACGTTCTTGAAGCTTTGGAGGATTCAAGGTTGGAGAAACTTTGAGGGAATAGTGTTGTGTGCTGCCAATGTGTTAAAGGAATGAAAGGAAATGGGGCTACCCTTTATATAAGGGCAAGTATGTTGCCAAAAAGAGAGTGTTCGGCCAAGAGGTGAGTGTGCGGCCTCACACCCATTTGTACGGCCATACACTCCCCTTAAGGGTGTGTATGGCCCGATTTTGACACTATACGACTTTCCGACTCATTCCTAAACCCAACCTTGGTCATACTCAAGGTTAGAACACTTAAATGAATCCTTAAACAACACAAAAAGTCAACAAAACAAGTTTAACGTTGATTGAAATCGACTAAGTGTACAAGATACAAGTTTCGGGTTGTCACATCATCCCCCGTTAGAGGGAATTTCATCCCGGAATTCAAGAATGGAGTACAATCATGAACTTGGAAATAGGTGAGGGTACTTATGCTTCATGGAATCCTCATGCTCCTAAGTGAATTCAGGTCCCCGCTTGACATTCCAACGAAACTTCACTATCGGGATGTGGCTCTACTTCGTGCGTTTAAGCTCTCGGTCCATGATTTTGATAGGATCTTCCAGGAAACGTAAACTTTCATCTACCTCAATCTCGTCAAGAGGAATCACAAGTGTCTTGTTGGACAGACACTTATTTTGGCTCGACACGTGGAAGATAGGATGAATGTTGTTGAGTTCTTGGGGTAACTGGAGTATGTATGCTACGGGACTGATCCTAGCAAGGATCTCGAGTGGCCCAACGTACCTTGGGTTGAGCTTTCCATGTTTTCCAAAACGTATCATGCCTTTCCATGGTGAGACCTTTAAAAGGACACGGTCACCAACCTGGAATTCCAAGGGTTTCCGTCTCTTATCGGTGTAGCTTTTTTGTCTATCACGTGTGGTTTCAGTCGTTCTCAGATTTGTACGGCCTTTTCAATCGTCTCCTGGATGATTTCAGGACCAGTGAGAGTTCTTTCAGGGACTTAACCCTTGGCTAGCTGCGTGTCGCCCACTTCAGCCCAGCATAGAGGGGATCTACACTTACGGCCATAGAGGGTTTCAAAAGGCACAACTTTAATGTTGGTCTGGTAGTTGTTGTTGTATGAAAATTCAACCAAGGGAAGATGAGTGTCCCATCACGTGCCGAAGTCGATGACGCAGGCTCTCAACATATCTTCCAATGTCTGGATCGTTCTTTCACTCTGTCCATCTGTCTGTGGATGATAAGTTGTTCTCATTTCAGCTGAGTTCCGAGTGCCTTTTGTAGTGATTTCCAGAATCTCAAGTTAAACCGGCTATCTCGATCGTAGATAATAGATACAGGTACCCCATGAAGGTGAACTATTTCACAAAGATAGATTCTTATGAGTTTCTCCATCTTGAAGTTTTCTTTGATTGGCAGGAAGTGGGCGGATTTAGTCAACCGATCGACAATTGCCTAGATGGCGTCACGCCCACTCGGAGATCGGCGTAACTTAGTGATAAAATCCATTGTAATCATTTCCCACTTCCACTCAAGTATTTTCGGCTGCTGAAGAAAGCCTGGGGGCTTCTGATATTCTACTTTCACCTTGGCACAAGTCAAACACTTGCCCACGAATGTAGCAATTTATGCTTTCATGTTGGGCCACCAATACAGTTGTTTGAGATCAAGGTACATCTTGTCCGAACCTAGATGAACGGAGTATCTAGTCTTGTGAGCTTCGTTCAAGACAACCTCTTTGTAACCACCGAACTTTGGGGTCCAGATCCGGTTCATGAAATAGTAGACTCCCTCTCCCTTGATCTCGAAATTCTTTTCTTATTCCTCTCAGGGATTCATCCTACATGTTGTCTGGTTTTAAGGCTTCCAGTTGAGCCTCTCTAATTTGTGTGGATAAGTGGGAATGGATGGTCATTGTTAGTGCCTTCACTCTACGACCTGAGTATTCTTTTCGGCTAAGGGCATATGCCACCACATTGGCCTTGCCGGGATGGTAGCGTATCTCGCACTTATAATCACTGAGTAGCTCTACCCATCGCCGGTGTCGCATGTTTAACTCTTTCTAATCAAAGATATGTTGCAAGATCTGGTGGTCGGTGAAGATAGTGCACTTGGTTCTGTAGAGATAGTGCCTCCAGATCTTTCACGTGAAGACCACCGCTCCTAACTCCAGATCGTGAGTTGTGTAATTGACTTCGTGTGTTTTCAACTGTCTCAAGGCATAGGCGATAACCTTTCCTCGCTGGATGAGCACACAGCCTAGGCCTTGATTGGATGCATCACAGTAGACCATGAAGTCTTCCGTCCCTTCGGGCAGTGACAAGATAGGTGTGTTGCATAGGGCCTGCTTCAAGGTTTGGAACGTAGTATCTTGCTTTTCTCCCCAACTAAAGGTTACACCTTTCTGTGTCAGGGTGGTTAAAGGCTTAGCGATTTTGGAGAAGTTTTGGAAAATCTGCGATAATAGCCAGTGAGACCCAAGAATTGGCAGATTTCTGTTGGTGTCTTTGGTGCTGACTAGTTCTCAATTGCTTTGATCTTGGAAGGGTCAACATGTATGCCTTCCTCGCTAACCACGTGACCAAGGAAAGTTACCTTCCTGATCCAAAACTCACACTTTGAGAATTTTGCATATAGTTTCTTCATCCTTAGTGTTTCTAGCACCTGCCTTAATTGTTGCTTATGATCATCCTCGCTCCGCGAGTAAACAAGTATGTCATCAATGAACACAATCACAAACTTTTCTAGGAAAGGACGGCACACCCGATTCATCAGGTCCATGAATATTGTCGGTGCGTTGGTCAGACCAAAGGTCATTACTACAAACTCGTAGTGTCCGCAGCGAGTTTGGAATGTTGTCTTGGGCACATCACTCTCATGAACTTGCAATTGATGGTACCCTGATCTTAGATCTATCTTCGAGAAGTAAATGGCTCCCTGAAGTTGATCGAAGAGGTCATCGATTCTGGGTAGGGGATAACGGTTCTTGATGGTCAGCTTGTTTAGTTCTCGGTAGTCGATGCACATACAGAAAGATCCATCTTTCTTCTTTACGAATAAGATCGGGGCTCCCCAAGGTGAGGAACTCGGGCTTATGAATCCTTTGATGATCAGCTCATTAAGTTAGCTGGATAGCTCTAGCATTTTCACCGGTGCTAGGCGGTAAGGAGATTTAGCTACAGGAGTAGCTCCGGGGATTAAGTCGATGTGAAACTTGACTTGACGCTTAGGAGGAATTCCTGGGAGGTCTTCGAGGAAGACGTCAGGAAAGTTGCAGACTTCGGGGATGCTCTCGAGGTCTTTTACTTTTGTGTTTCATCCACAACATGAGCTAGGAATGCACGACATTCCTTCTGCAAATACTTCTGAGCTTTGATGCATGAAATGATTCAAAGGTTCAAACTGGGTTTATCACCGTAAATCATGAGGGCTTCACCCAAGGGAAGGTTAAGATGGATAGCTATCTTGAAGCAAAGGATATCAGCACGAGGGCTTAACCAATCCATGCCGATAATGACATCGAAAGTTTTTATGGATACTATCATAAGATCGATGGGAAAGGAATGATCATCTAGGGTAAGAGTAGAGCCTATGAATATGTGGCTAGTGCTCTCTTTCTTTCCGTTATCCATCTCGACGGTGAATGTTTTGGTTAACGGTTGCGATTTACATTTGATTAGGTGTTTGAATGCATGACTAACAAAACTCCTCTCCGCACCAGAATCGAAAAGAATGCATGCATAAGAGTTGCCAAAGAGGAACATACCCGTAACAACGGTAGGATCAGCGACCGCTTCCTCCTGGCACATCACCAGCACCCTTCCTGTATTACTACCCGTTTCCATCTTGGGGAAATTTCTTTTGAAGTTCCCAACTTTGCCACATCCATAGCAGGCTTGGCTGGCACCCGTTCCAGGAGTCGCATTAGTTGGTTAGACTGGTGCCTTGCAGTATCGATTCGTTTGTCCCTTCCTTCCATAGTTATTGTAGTTCAAATCACAGCAAGGTCTGTGATGATGAAAGCTACACTTGTTGCACAAAGGTAGTTTCCCTAAATAGCCCTCGGTAGGAGCTTAGGTGGTTGGAGCAGCAGTTGGAGCAACAGTAGGAGTAGTAGCAGCGTGGATTGCCTCTGTTTGTTGTTTCTTGGAGGGCTCTTGAGGAGATTGGCCCTTGTGTTTGTTCAAAAATTTCTTCTTCTTCTCACTACTCTCCTTTCATGGCTCGACGACCACTGTTGCCTCATCCAAATCGACTCCATGATCGATCAGAGTCTGCACCAGATCCTTGGCTCTTTCAAATGTAGCGGGTCTAGCGGCCAATACATTTCCTTTGGTTGGTTGTGTCAGTCCCCAAATGTACCTCTCGATTTTCTTGCTTTACGGGGTGACCATTCCCGAACAAAGGAGGGCCAAATAACAAAATCTAGCGGTGTACGCAGCGATGTCGGAACCCTTCATCTTCAAATTCTAGAGTTTTTGCTCCAACTTTTGCACTTCGCCCCTCGTGTAGTATTCTGCAAGCATGAGTTCCTTCAGTCTTTCCCAACCCATGGCATTAGCCACTGGCAGGGTTAGGGTTTTGACTTGACCATTCCACCAGGTCAAAGCCCTGTAGGTGAAGGTGCAGGCGGTGAACTTCACCTTGTTTGCTTCAGGACATATGCAAATTTCGAAGATGGATTCGATCTTCTCAAACCATCGAGTCAGAGCGATAACACCTCCATTTCCATCGAAAGAATTGGGTTTTGTGGTCATGAAGTCATTGTAGGAACACTCCTTTTGATGTCCCTGACTTCTATCTTGTCGTTGTGGGTCGGTTCCACCTCCAGCTCCACCAGAGTTCACTTGTGCCATCACGGCAGTCACGACGGCTGTAACTGTTGCCTAGAACATGACGGGTTCTAACTGAGGGGGTGATGGTGGTGGTGTGTTGTCGTTTCTTCGGATGGGTCTTGGTCAGGGAGGCATCTTGTTCTAGAAACAATCAGGAAGAAGAGGATGGTAAGTCCTCGAGATACATGAAACAATATATATCTCATCCTGATAATAAAAATACTCTACCAAGCGATAAGCACGGAAATGTTACTAACACAAGTAAGTTATCGCTTAAGAAAGAAAAGGTAGCAACATTTGAGATGAATCTGTATGCTGAATTTGTCTCTAGCTAAAATACTCCTATAGTATTTTATGTTGGATGTTTTTGTTCTTGGTAAGTTTTAGGCTTGCTGTAACACCACAGTCACTCCAAATCAAATGTTGGTCATGTCTCGAATGAATACAGTTGCTCAGGCTATATTAACCCTAGACATGATTACATAAATGCCCAAGTTTAACCGCAGTATCGCAACATCCATAAACTTTTGTTTTGTTCTTCCTATGACACGAATTCGGTTACCTATGCATACTAGTATACTTTTTACAAAATACTTTATATTTTGAAAATATACTTTTAGTTTAGAGCACTTAAGCCCCTCAGTGTTTATAGTTGTATACCATGTAAGGTTCGGTATACTTAGTTCTCTATAAACAAGGTCTCTCATACAAATCTGTCACACCCCGAAACCAGGATGGCGGGATAGTTTCGGGGTGGAGGACATCATGTTTAGCATCACAACCAATGTACAATAGCAATCATAGTAAGACAACCATTACAATGAATATATACATGAAAATGTTTACATCAGTCTGAAACTTGTTTTAATTACATCAAAAGTATGTAAAATATAAAAACATGACTCTTATTGCTCCGACTCCTCTAAATCTAAGAAGTACATGTCTACCGATTTCCTGAAAATACAAGCAGTTTGAAATAATATCAACATAAAGCTGGTGAGTTCATAAGCATTTAGTTTTAGTGGAAAATGTTCTTTGATTCTTTTAGCAAGTGTTCCTCAAGAAAATCCCATATTTTCTGATGAAAAGTAGTGTAGAAAGAGTATCCATTGTTAGTAAATAAAGCATTCATTTTCGAAATGTCAGCGTTATCCTAGAAAAATCGCATATTTTCCCTAAAACCAGGTTAACCGTACTAGAGGTAAAGACGCCAATTTAGAAATCCTTGATTACCATTAGTGTGTGTGTGTGTGTGTGTGCATATATATATATATATATATATATATATATATATATATATATATAAACAGTTTTATTACTTAAAATAAAACAAATGGAGAGTAGAGTCCGTAAACCAAAGTTAGTTTATACTTATTTGCGAGTCATATAACCATACTTGATATGAACTAGATACCTTTATAACTTTCTTCAGGCATTAAGCTAAATGACATTTGTTCACCTCGGGCATGCCTGCCTAACTGTAGCTAGCAGTTCAGGTGTGGGATTGTCAGTCCCGAATAGATCTATTCACAAATCTCACGCACTCCCTCCAAGAGACTTTGGTTATACTGAGACAGAATTTTGCACTGTAATCCGAAGGGTACAGTATTGAAGTAGAGCCTCACAATTCTGTATAATCTAGTTTACTATCTAGAGACTATATAAAAACGATAAATATCCTTGATTAATAGTATTTTATACTCGTGAGAGAATATATAATGTAAACTAAATATGTGATAGTTTATACATCTTGTTCACGAAATCTGATTTGGTAGAAATTTCCTAGAGGGTTATCCCAAACTATACTCATTATAGTTTATTAGGGTTGATAGGGAAAATTCCTTGTAAAAACGTTTCTGAATGATGAGTAGTTAGAATTCCAAAATAAAAGATTCCCTTATGCTCAACATATTACAAATAGGGAATAAAATATATGAATATGTTATTAAATGTGGAAATCATTAGACTGTATTAATAAGTTTCAAAACTTAGTAAATTACTTTGAGTTTGGCTTGTATTCCCCCCCCCCCCCCCCCCCGCTCTAAAAACATTAAAAAGACGGAAAATGTAGGGTATGAACTCACCTTGAGCGAGTGGTTTGATTGAAGGATCAATACGGAAAGTTGGATGTTCAAGTGAAGCCTTGAACACAATTTGATCCTAATTAGCACATAATTACACATAAATGAGTCAAATGAGGGTATTTCACTACTAGATGTGATGGAGAACCACTCTCGGGACTTGGAACTATTTTCACCATGTGATAGAACCTTGTAGGATTGAGTAAAGGGAGTGTATGGCCACCTTGAGTGTGTGTGTGGCCATGGGTGTGCAGCCCAATGAGTGTGCGGCCGTAAACTCATGAAAGAGGGTGCCTTTGAAGTGTTTTCAAGGTCCATACTTGCATCCATGAAGTGTTCTAGGTCTATACTCAATTGTAGTGCAAGTTAAGGGTCCTAGAAGTGGGTTTGCGGACCTAGGATGAGTGTGTGGTCGCACACGGGAGTGTGCTGCCGTACACAAGGAGTGTGATGTCGCACAAGGGTGTGTGAGGCCGTACACAGGTGTGTGCGGTCATACACCCCACAAGATGATGTCCAAATTGTCCACTCCAAGGTGCAACAAGGTTAGGGGCATGTCTATCTCGAATATGGAAGTTAAACTCTCACGTTTTAAGGGTGTGTGGCCACCTTAAGGGTGTGTGCGGCCGCATTCCTGCAATGAGATGAAGAACATGTCGATTATTTCACACTTAAGGCTTATATAGAGTGTTCTTTCATGGTTTGCAAGTTATAGGATGAAGTACGTACGTTCTTGAAGCTTTGGAGGGTTCAAGGTTGGAGAAACTTTGAGGGAATAGTGTTGTGTGCTGCCAATGTGTTAAAGGAATGAAAGGAAAGGGGGCTACCCTTTATATAGGGGCAAGTATGCTGCCTAAAAGAGAGTGTGCGGCCAAGAGGTGAGTGTGTGGCCCCACACCCATTTGTACGGTCGTACACTCCCCTTAAGGGTGTGTATGGCCCGATTTTGACACTATACGACTTGCTGACTCATTCCTAAACCCAAACTTTGTCATACTCAAGCTTAGAATACTTAAATGAATCCTTAAACAGCACAAAAAGTCAACAAAACAAGTTTAACGTTGATTGAAATTGATTAAGTGTACAAGATAGAAGTTTCGGGTTGTCACAAATATTGATAAAATCTTATTTCACATTTTTCATTTTTTTTATTCTTGTTGATTTTTGATATGTGCATATTTAGTGTGTATTAAGTGTAGTATTTATTCATATATTAGCTAAATTGTTGCATATTATGGACAAAAGGTACTTAAAAGTGTTAAATTATGTTTTTCAGTCCAAAGATGAAGCTCGGAAGCGAAAGGAAGCAAGAGAAGCGGTTAGGAGCTCAAGAGTGGAAAGAAGAAAGAAAACACCCATAAAAGGCATCTACTCGTCGAGTTGCCCCTTGGCTCGACGAGTCCGGTCGCGGAATCAGAAAGATAAGCATTCGGAAGTCAAGATAGTTATCGGATTACGACTATTGTGAGAGGGACTCGACGAGTCGGAACGCATATATAAAGATAACTCTACAATGCGAGAAGGGAGAATTCTGGGAAGTTTCAGAAGTGTTTAGCTGCGAATAAGAAGCCAGAAGAATTCTAGAAGTCGACCAAAGAGGCTAGAATCCAATTCCGGGAGTAATTAAGGCGTAATTTCACCATTCTATTTAATTCTTTTGTCTTGTCAACATGATTAAGCAACTTGAACTTATTTGTTTGCTGTTATTTACCTTAGTTATGAACTAATTTCTTTAGACTTCTATTTGGGAATACAAAGTTGACAATATGGTTTGATTGATTGGTAGGATTAATTCTAAGTTGGTGATTAATTGTTATTTTAGCTTGCTAAAGAACCTTGTGTATGAATGATAATTAATTTTCTGTTAATAGGAAGATAATTGATTAGCATGAACATCTATTGATTATCAACCTCATATGATATGTGACCACTATACCATATGTCTAGAATTAATGAACATGAAACTAGGATTAATAAGGAAATTGAGTAAACTCGTGTGCAAGCTTGTAAGATGACCATCGAACAAGAGGTTAATTAAGAATAACGAATTAATTAGCTATTGCAAGTCTAACTTAACCCGAATAATTAATCTAGTAAATATAATTAAATTAAGTAATTGGCCACTGTTTGAATTAGTTTATTTGCTAAGGATTAGGGTAGTGAACACAAACTTAATCACTTGAATCGGTAACCAACGAAAGAATTAATCCATTACACTATTACCTTAAAATCAACCATAAAGTTAACTGAGTTGAACTAAACAGAAATTTCTTTCCCATTATTGAATCTAGATAATTTGTTCTTTTCTAGTCTTGCATTAGTTTTAGTTAGTAAGTTTCTAGTCTTGTAAAACTAGAGAAAAACCCTTATTTGCTAAATTAACTTAGATAGAATTAGTTTTTAATTTAATTTGCCGTTCCCTGTGTTCGATACCCTGCTTATTTAGCTATACCACAATTGATAGGTTCACTGCCTTTTGTGTGTTATTTGATAATTAAAGTAGGATTAAAACTAAGTGAGTTTTACACACATCAATTTTTTTTATATTAAGCTAGATAGGTATCCCCCGCTATGCGGGTGTCAGAAGCTTTCGATGTATTTATGATATATTGGGTAACCTTATATTTTTAGAGGCTTATTTATTTATTTATTTATTTATTTATTTTGGATTGTATCAACATAGTGTTTTTACATGGGAGGATGGATTGCATTTGAAAGTAAACATTCATAACGTTAATACATACGCAGAAGATGTGAAATATATGAAAACATTAAAAAAAACGCAATAGAGTTTCTATCCTTATGTGTTGTCCGGAATAACCTTGTGCATCTTCTGATTCGTTTTGATCAGTTTTTTTTGTGGCCTTATTAACCATTACAAGCCCAGCCCAAGCTATGGTCAGCTCAATACCAAGAGACTCCCTTGGCCCTTCCTTTAATATTGAATCCATTTCATTTCTGGTCCATGAAAGTTGTCCACTTGAATTTTATAACCCTTCAGCTTCCCTGTTCCATTTACTGCAACAGCATATCAAGTTGCCAAACAATTAGACTCCAATTTTGTAGTCTGTTGTTGTTGTCGTAGACCAGGAACATATATATAAGTCGAAGTAACAAGCCACAACATAAGTCAAACTTCAATGGTTATTTGTAGGAAAGAAGACCATAATCAATCACCTTTTCCTTGAACACTTTCCAGAGTTTTTATGATGACCATTTTTATGATTACCAGCCATGTAATATGTATTAGCAAGATATGTCCACCATCCCACTTTACCCCTACCTCCTCTTTAGTCTAACAGCAGCAATCCATATCAACCTCAGAGGAAAAATATTTTTATCTTTTTTTACTAATAATAGAAATAGGTAAGAAACCTAGAATTTAAGTTTCTATCTTTAATAGAAACTTATTTACATTTCTTTATACCTAATAACAACAAGCTTACAATTTGCTACTCAACCCATACTTATCAACTGATCCCCCAAATTTCCCATAATACCCTTTTCCTTTAATGCAAACATCATCAACATGGCCTTCCAGTTTTACTGGATCTTTGTAATTTTTCATGACACCAACTTGTAGATCAGGTGAGTAGTCGTTGTTGCTTTTCCAGAGTCGGTGAAAATTATGTTCACGCAAGCCTTTTCCTTGCCCATGATCCAAACGACTAGAACTGATCAAAGCAAAACCACTGAATTTTAGTAACACGTCTACAAAAGTAAACAAAGTAAAAAAAAACATTATAAAATAGGATAATTGTAGGTAGAATAGTTTACTAATTTAAAAAAAAAACAAAAACAAAAAGTTTGCAAAAAAATCCTAAAAATTTAATTCATAAAAGTTGTAAGTTGAAAATAGTTGTAGAATTTAGTATCATGTGAACAACTTTAACTTTGGTTTTACCAGAAACATTGCTTTGAGCATAAAGATATCCAAAAAGTCAAACTAATGAACTGGAGAGAATTTTCAGTCGACCACACTGATTGAATTGAAGCAAATACCATCTGATGATCTCCTTGATCCGACGTTCTTTCTGATGTTTCCAAGAGCATTGGCACAGGTTGATCTTCTCATACACCAAATTTGCCATTTGATGAATTTGACTTCTTAATCTCCTAGTAAATAGTATGAATCAAGAGTTAAAATCTTTAACAGAGTAGAGAAAAATCAACATGGTTTGTAGAATGAGATGAATTCAATTATACTTGAGGGAAACATTGTTTCTTGTTCGCAATATTTGCAGGAGGTTTCCTTATTTCAAAAAGGGGGGGAAATCAAATGAAATTATTAGTCCAAAATGTAAAAAGATAATAAAAACCAAACATTGTTCAAAATTAAAATCCAGTTTTGAGTTGAGGAGTCTGATAGAATGATTTATCACATCAAGATTCTTCGATAATCATTTTAATCAATACACTCTAACTTTTAATAATATTCTTATTATTGAAAAACATCTTAGGCTAGAAATTAAAAAGATCAAAGTAAACTTGGGCGAGAGAGGCGGTGACAAACACAACACGAACACGTTGTAGAGATTTAAGTGAAAACCTACTCAACAATAGTTGAAGAAAAATATTCTTTATTTATTTTTGAAGAAAAATAGTTGCAGGTACTTACATGTTAAGATGCAGTATGTCACACCCCGAAACCGAAGGCGGAAACGTTTCGGGGCGGAGGTGACTTCATGTGAATATCATAACCAATGTACATAGTAAGCAAAGTAAAACACAAAACATTACATTACATAGTTTTCATTACATCAGTTGAAAAGTAAAGTAGTACCAGTTTCATAGATACATAATTTTAAACAAAAGAAAGACGTGACTTCCATTCGCTCTGTCTTCTGCAAAAGGACGCGGGGTACCTGTCTAAGTAGAACCTGAGAATACAAGCATTTTAAAAATCAGCATAAAGCTGGTGAGTTCATAAGCGGATTGTTTTTATGAAAATGTACAAGATTCCTTTTGGTTTCTGAAAATGTTACGACCCAAGAAAATCCCATATTTTCTTAAAGGTAAAGTTTAGTTGTTCTGTTATGTTACACGGTTCTGGTTATGAATTGTGATTTCCCTAGGAAAATCCTATATTTTCCTAATGTGAAAGATGTGTACTGAAAACCCTGATTAACCTTGTGAAGTATGTGTTTGTTTACCAACCCAAAAATGTAATGTAAAAGATGTATACAGAAAATCTGATTATCATAGTAAACTAATTCTTATGGTTATTAATTTACTATATCCAATATTACTAAAAATGTAAATTTCTATTATCCAAATTGCGAGTTCTATAACTATACTAAACACTAAATATGGCAAAGGAAGGCCAATGTCACTATGACTTTTGTCACCCTTGAACCTTTCGGTTCGACTGTAGCTAGCAACCAGGTGCGGGATAGTCAATCTCGTATAGATCTATACACGCAAGTCACGCTCTCTATCTAAGAGATTCTGGTTACAAGGCGGTCCTCCACTCGCGTATCTCTGTGGAGTGTTCTCTGAGGACGTGTCTCCAATTTATAGGAATAACAAATCTACAAAGACGATCCTCCACTCGCGTATCTCTATGGAGTGTTACCGAGGACAAAATGATATACTAAGCTTCTATTTCAATGTTCAAAGATTATGTTTTTAACTATTCTAATGTGGAAAACCATTTGTGAAAATATAAGGTATAACAATTGATAACATTTTTCACAAATACTATGATAATGAAATTTGCAAGTTCAAACGGTTATCTGATATGATTAACAGTGTTAAAAACATATGTAGTATGAAACACAACACATATAAAATAAGTTTTGAGTACAAGTATTACTTGTACTTTGCTTGTATTCCCCCCTGAAAACAGTGAAAAACATTGAAAAATGGTAGGGGTATGAACTCACCGGACGAGAATTCTGTCGACTGGGATGCTAAACGTCGGATCAAGGCTTGAAAACGTGCGAGGTTCCTATGTAATGTTAAATGATACACAAAGGTATCTAATTATACTTTAAAACACTAATCATATACGATTATACACTCCAAGACGCGAAAACACTTCAAATTAAGTATTTTGAGTGACCCGGGTGACTTTTCTGGACATGAATGGCTAGGATATGGAGTTTACTCTTCAATAGTAAACTCTAAGGAGTGTTCACAACCCTATACACCACATTCCCATGAGTTTTAAACTGTAAACTCATGGTGGGGTGTTCTCATGTGCTAAATGGCCTTAAATCAAATGAGGGGTGTTGCTAGGTTTGGTTCTAGGGCATTTGAAAGGGACTAAATAAAACATATGGACTAATTGATGAGTTTATGGTAGTAAACTAAGTGTTTACAGCCGTAAACTCTCACCCACATCATTCTTAAGTGTTTTGAAGGTCAATGATTTATCACAAGTGATTCTACTCAATTTTACAAGCCAAGGACTGAGTTTAGGGCATCAAACAATTCATTTATAGGTGTTTACAGCCCAGGAACCCATTCTTGGGGGGTTTACGGTTGTGAACTCCTTATGGAGTTGTTTTAATCAAGTTTAGGGTCCCTAACTTGTGTGTGGTTGCTTCCAGACTTTATTCTAGGGCTTATGAGGTGTGTAGGTTGCATTTTAACACCCAAAAAGGAGTTTACTCCCCATTAAATGGTGTTTATGGCCCAAGCTTGTTCTTGGGCAGTAAACTCATGTTTACTCCCCAAATGTTGAGTTTAAGGTGTCCTAAGTCCAATCCAATAAGTCCTTAAGCCATATCTAAGCTCCAATGGTGATTTGGAAGGGTTTTGAGGCTCAAAAACACCATTTATATGTGTTCACGGCCCAAGAGTGTTCTAGGGTTGTAAACACATGTTTGAGGTCCTAAATCATGAATTGAACACGAATTTGAAGGCTAAGGATGTTGTACAAGAAGCTAGGATGATTACCTTGGTGTTTTGAAGCTTGAAATGGATGATTTTTGGACCTAAATCGTTGATTGAGGAGAGAGGTTAGAGGGAGAGTGAAAAGGATCCAAATGAGTCTTAATTCACTTTAAATATGGTTGGAATTTGATACACGGTGGAATTCTACCCGATACTGATGTTAACTGAGGCTTTTGGTCGCACCCGATTAAGTTATCATCGCCCGATATGGTCGAAACTAAAAATTTTCTAATTACTAGTTTGGGACGTTTTCACATGTTTCCAACATGTTTGGATACTTAAAAGGTCAAAATAAAAGTCTTAACTTAATTGACCTAATTCAAATACGAAATCGGAACAATTCGCTTAAGACAAGTTTTACGGAATGGGTTGAGGCGATGGAAAAACTTCGGGTTGTCACATTATCCCCCCGTTAGAGGGAATTTCGTCCCGAAATTGAAAGATTAAGATACAAGTTATGGAGAAGGACATGGATGTGTCTACTGTATCGGGTGCTCGCACTTCCAAGTGAATTCAGGTTCTCGCTTGGAAGTCCAGCGAACCTTCACTATCGGGATGTGGCTTTGTTTCGTACGTTTGATCTCTCGGTCTATGGTCTCGATTTGTTCAAAAGGCATTACTAAGGTTTCATCGGACAAGTACTTCTAAAGATTCAGAACGTGGGAGACAGGATGGATGTTTCTAAGTTCTAAAGGTACTCAGAGTTCGAAGGCTACGGGGTTGATCCTAATGAGGATCTCGAAGGGTCTAATGTACCACTAGTTAAGCTTTCCGTGATTTCCATAGTGTGTCATGTCTTTCCAGGGTGAGACCATTAACTGGACATGATCTCCAACCTGGAATTCCAGAGGTTTCCATTGTATACTGGCTTAATTCTTATGTCGATCTAGTAAAGTTTTCAATTGTTCTCGGGTCTGGATGATCTTCTCGACGGTTTCGCGGATGATTTCAGAACCAATGTGGGTACTATCGGGGAATCGACTCTTGGCTAGCTGCGTGTCTCCTAACTTGGCCTAACATGAGGGAATCTATATTTTTGACTGTAGAGGGTTCCAAATGGTGCAGTCTGGATACTGGTGTGATAATTGTTATTATACGAGGTCTTGATCAAAGATAAAGGGGTATCCCAAGTTGCTCAGTAATTCATGACACATGCTCCCAGCACGTATTCCATGACTTGAATAACTCTCTCACTATGTCCAATTGTCTGAGGATGATAAGTTGTACTCATGTCTAGCTTGGTTCCGTTGAGATCATGTCTCTCAACCTTCAGTGCAGGGACTGTTGCTCCAAGTTTCAAGTTGTAAGTGGTGTAGTTAGCTTCGTGTGCCTCTAGTTTGTCTTTAAGCGGGAACTACAACTTTTCCTTCTTGCCTAAGCACATGATCTAAACTCTGATTGGTCGAACTGCAAAGGAAAACGAGGTCCTATGTTTCTTCTAGCAGGGACAGGTTAGGTGTGATGCATAATTCTTACTTCAATGCTTGGAATGATGTATCTCACTTTTTACTCCAACAAAAAGGGTACACCTTTCTGTGTCGGAGTGGTTACGGATTTGATGATTTTGGAAGAGATTTCTGAATGGGTCTGCAATAATAGCCGGCAAAACCCAAGAATTGACAGGTTTTCTATGGGTCTCTTTGGTGCCGACCAATTCTATATTTGTTCGACCTTAGAAGGATTCACGCGTATGTCTTCATCGCTCACTACATGACCAAGGGAAAAGGGTTTGACCGAAGGGTATCAATACAAACTCTTAGTGATCCTATCGAGTCTTGAATACTTTCTTGGAAGCATTATCCTTGTGAACTCATAGTTGATGGTGTCTTGACCTAAGTTCTATCTTCGAGGAGTAGCTAGCTCCTAAATTTTATCGAAGAAGTCATCTACTCGGGAAAGAGGATATCGGTTTTGACGGTCAACTCATTTAGTCGACTGGATAACTCCTACATTTCTGCTAGGGCAAAAATGGTACGGAGATTTGGCTGCGAAGGTAGTTCCAGGGATTAGATTGATACAAGACTCGATTTGGCGTTCGGGAGGAATTCTCAGGAGCTCTTCGGGAATATATCAGGAATACTACAGTTTTTGGGGACACTCTAGAGGTCTTTAACTTCTTGTTTTCCGCTTATTGCATGGACTAGGAAAACCTAACACTCCTTTATGCAGAAGTTTTCGAGCTTTGATACAGGAAATGATGCGAAGATTTGAGCTAAGCTAGACACCATATATCATGAGGATCCGGTCAGAGGGAAAAATTGAGACAAATAACTTTTTCATAACAAAGTGTATCAGTATGATCATGACTCAACTGATACATGTCAAAGATAACATCAATGCTCTTTATTGAAAATGACATCAGGTCAATGAGGAAAGAATGATTACTCGAGGTAAGGATACAGTTTAGAGATAAGTTGTTAGTGCACTCATTCTCACCGGTAACCATCTTGACGGTAAATGTTTTGGTTATTAGATGAGGGCTATGTTTACGAAGATATTTGAATAACTAATAAAACTTTCTTGACACTAGATTCGAAAAGAATGCGAACATAAGAATTGTTGAGAAGAAATATACCCGCGGCGGTAGTAGAATCAGCGGCTGCCTCCTCTTGCTTCACAACTAAAACCATTTTGGCGTTGTTGACGTTGTTGGTGGTTGCTGTTTTTGGGCAGTTTCGCTTGAAATGCCCGATCTCTCCACAACCATAACAGGCTCGAACAGTACTCGATCCGGAAGCTTGATTGATTAGATGAACTGGTGTTTTGCAGTTGTGAGCGGTGTGGCCCTTTTTGTCACATCTTTTGCAGATCTTCTCGTGGCATGGGCCAGAGGTATAATGGTGGTATGTGCACTTGTTGCACCAAGGGAGGTTACCCGCATATCTAGTGGCAGGCACTTGAGCTGTAGGCGCAACAACTGGAGTAGCGGTAGCTTGAACTGTAGACACAACAACATGAGTAGCGGCAGCTTGAACTGCCATAGCTTCATGCCTCTTGGAGGGTCCTTGTGAACTCTAACCCTTTCTCATTTTCCAGAAAGCTTTCTTACTCTTTTTACGCTCATTCTGATGCTCCTGAACATTTTCATTGTTTTGGGGGTTGGTGATACTTCCTGGTCCACTGAACCTGTTAGAGCACAAATATGTCACTATGGTAGTTACTGTGGCAGAAATAGCCAACTGGAACATCACTGGGTTGAATCAAGAAAGAGGTGGCGATGGAAGGTTGTTGTTACTTGAACTGGATCCTTCCTTTGAAGACATTTCGATCTAAAGTGATTAGGAAAAAGAGGATGGTAAATCCTCTACATTAAATCAAGAGATATGATAAAAGGGATATCTCTTTATGACAAGCATATAATTCTATTAAGCGATAAAGCAGGATTGAATTATCAAGGCAGATAAACAATCGCTAAAGGAATGATCGAGGGTCAATGCTTGAATAAGAACATTCTACAACAAAGTTTGATCTAGAAATACTCCCGTAGTATTTCATGATTCGTTGCGACGACGGCTCGTTGTTTGGGGTATTTGGGTAAGTTTTAGGCATGTTGAACACTACAATCACTCCCAGGCACATGTTGTTCGTGTATCGAATGAATATAGTTGATCAGGCTATATTGACCCTAGACACGACTACATAACTGCCTAGGTTTAACCGTAGCGTACAACACCCATTTACTTATGTTTTGTTCTACTGGTAGTTACGGATCTCAGCGGTTAGGTATACTTGTATGTTTTTGAAAATACTTATATTTTGAAATATACTTTTAGTTCAGAGCACTTAGGCCCCTTAATGTTTATAGTCTTATACCATGTAAGGTTTGGTATACTCAGTTCACTATAAACAAGGGCTCTGATACCAATCTGTCACACCCCGAAACCGAAGGCGGAAATGTTCCGGGGCGGAGGTGACTTCATGTGAATATAATAACCAATGTACATAGTAAGCAAAGTAAAACACAAAACATTACATTACATAGTTTTCATTACATCAGTTGAAAAGTAAAGTAGTACAAGTTTCATAGATACATAAGTTTACACAAAAGAAAGACGTGACTTCCATTCGCTCTGTCTTCTGCAAAAGGACGTGGGGTACCTGTCTAAGTAGAACCTGAGAATACAAGCATTTTAAAAATCAGCATAAAGCTGGTGAGTTCATAAGCGGTTTGTTTTTATGAAAATGTACAAGATTCCTTTTGGTTTCTGAAAATGTTACGACCCAAGAAACTCCCATATTTTATTAAAAGTAAAGTTTAGTTGTTCTGTTATGTTACACAGTTCTGGTTATGAATTGTGATTACCACAGGAAAATCCTATATTTTCCTAATGTGAAAGATGTGTAATGAAAACCCTGATTAACCTTGTGAAGTATGTGTTTGTTTACCAACCCAAAAATGTAATGTAAAAGATGTATACAGAAAATCTTATTATCATAGTAAACTAATTGTTATGGTTATTAATTTACTATATCCAATATTACTAAAAATGTAAATTTCTATTATCCAAATTGCGAGTTCTATAACTATACTAAACACTAAATATGGCAAAGGAAGGCCAATATCACTATGACTTTTGTCACCCTTGAACCTTTCGGTTCGACTGTAGCTAGCAACCAGGTGCGGGATAGTCAATCTCGTATAGATCTATACACGCAAGTCACGCTCTCAATCTAAGAGATTCTGGTTACAAGGCGGTCCTCCACTCGCGTATCTCTGTGGAGTGTTCTCTGAGGACGTGTCTCCAATTTATAGGAATAACAAATCTACAAAGACGATCCTCCACTCGCGTATCTCTGTGGAGTGTTACCGAGGACAAAATGATATACTAAGCTTCAAGTTCAATGTTCAAAGATTATGTTTTTAACTATTATAATGTGGAAAACCATTTGTGAAAATATAAGGTATAACAATTTATAACATTTTTCAGAAATACTATGATAATGAAATCTGCAAGTTCAAACGGTTATCTGATATGATTAACAATGTTAAAAACATATGTAGTATGAAACACAACACATATAAAATAAGTTTCGAGGACGAGTATTACTTGTACTTTGCTTGTATTCCCCCCTGAAAACAGTGAAAAACATTGAAAAATGGTAGGGGTATGAACTCACCGGACGAGAATTCTGTCGACTCAGATGCTAAACGTCAGATCAAGGCTTGAAAACGTGCGAGGTTCCTATGTAATATTCAATGATACACAAAGGTATCTAATTATACTTTAAAACACTAATCATATACGATTATACACTCCAAGACACGAAAACACTTCAAATTAAGTATTTAGAGTGACCCGGGTGACTTTTCTGGACATGAATGGCTAGGATATGGAGTTTACTCTTCAATAGTAAACTCTAAGGAGTGTTCACAACCCTATACACCACATCCCATGAGTTTACGACTGTAAACTCATGGTGGGGTGTTCTTATGTGCTAAATGGCCTTAAATCAAATGAGGGGTGTTGTTAGGTTTGGTTCTAGGGCATTTGAAAGGGACTAAATCAAACTTATGGACTAATTGATGAGTTTATGGTAGTACACTAAGTGTTTATGGCTGTAAACTCTCACCCACATCATTCTTAAGTGTTTTGAAGGTCAATGATTTATCACAAGTGATTCTACTCAATTTTACAAGCCAAGGGTTGAGTTTAGGGCATCAAACAACTCATTTATAGGAGTTTACAACCCAGGAACCCATTCTTGGGGGGTTTACGGTTGTGAACTCCTTATGGAGTTGTTTTAATCAAGTTTAAGGTCCCTAACTTGTTTGTGGTTGCTTCTAGACTTTATTCTAGGGCTTATGAGGTGTGTAAGTTGCATTTTAACACCCAAAAAGGAGTTTACTACCCATGAAATGGTGTTTACGGCCCAAGCTTGTTCTTGGGTAGTAAACTCATGTTTACTCCCCAAATGTTGAGTTTAAGGTGTCCTAAGTCCAATCCAATAATTCCTTAAGCCATATCTAAGCTCCAATGGTGATTTGGAAGGGTTTTGAGGCTCAAAAACACCATTTATATGTGTTCACAGCCCAAGAGTGTTCTAGGGTCGTAAACACATGTTTGAGGTCCTAAATCATGAATTGAACACGAATTTGAAGGCTAAGGATGTTGTACAAGAAGCTAGGATGATTACCTTGGTGTTTTGAAGCTTGAAATGGATGATTTTTGGACCTAAATCTTTAATTGAGAAGAGAGGTTAGAGGTAGAGTGAAAAGGCTTCAAGTGAGTCTTAATTCACTTTAAATATGGTTGGAATTTTATACACGGTGAAATTCTACCCGATACTGATGTTAACCGAGGCTTTTGGTCGCATCCGATTAAGTTGTCGTCACCCGATATGGTCGAAACTAAAAAATTTCTAATTACTAGTTTGGGACGTCTTCACATGTTTCTAACATGTTTGGATACTTACAAGGTCAAAATAAAAGTCTTAACTTAATTGACCTAATTCAAAGACGAATCGGAACAATTCGCTTAAGACGAGTTTTACGGAATGGGTTGCGGCGATGGAAAAACTTCGGGTTGTCACATAGTACAATCATTCTTTTTGGATGATTTGCCTATCACAACAACAAAAAAACATATAAGTCTATGATTTGGCAAATTTAACACGTCTTTTATAAAAAACCAAACAAATGTTGAAGCAAGAACTATAAAAGATGTATAGATGATTCATGTTTTGCTGAAAAGAAAGAGTGTATGAAGATGATTTCATCAAATACAGAAGGTGTGTCCAATAGTGTGCCCAATGATCTACCCTGCTAATGGTTAGTTGGCCAAACCCCAAAGGACTTGGTTCAACCAATGGATTGAATTGTGCTGGCGATACAGGAAAACTATTCATTCCAAAATGCTCCTGCTGCTAGGAAGAACCATGGAACAAATCAATTTACAATATATTGACAAAGTAAACAATGCATCATATAAAGAGAAGCAACTTGAAAGTAGTCTATAAAGATAACAATAGAGATGTAATTGCACAAAATAGAACTCATATGATTTCATGAAGTTATGGAAGTTAGCAATCCAGTTTCATGGAGACATAAACAAACAGTTGGCATGCAAACTCCAGAAAATAAATTTCACTAATTTACATAAAATAAATTGAATTAAAGCTCCAGATGAAATACGCCTCTAAAAATGGAAACATAATAAAAATGTAAGCCCAGTTGTCGAAATTCAATGTAATAACCGAAAAATAGAATATGATATCATAATAATCTTAAAATTCCTGAGAATATGGAAATCCTAATAAAAAATTACACTCCAAATTGAAGCACATTATAGTTCAAATCCGAAATGAAAGCCTCGTTACCTGCAAATCAGAAATTGACGGTGGTGTAGAGGTTCAATCCTAAATAGACAGTGAGATTGGGGAGAACCACGATGAACATAACAGGAGCAAATAATAATGGGAATAGATAGAGGAAGAAAGCGATGTAGAGACATTTCATCTAGAAAAACCGAAAGAGAACGGGTTTCCAAATGAAGCCAATGGTCGGCTTCTTAGAAGATGCAGATGTAGTTACCTGAGTAATCGGTGAGAGGAGATGAACATGTGAGAGGAGATGCAGATGCATTTACCTAGGTAATCAATTTCAAATGAAGAATAAGGGAAAGGAACTTGGAGGAGCCACACGGTAGCAGTCATGCGAGTTCCACAGCTTTTGATAGACCGATACCTGTGGATAAAGTGGACACGGTAGACTGGACGGTGATAGCGATGAACCATAGCGGAGGAAGGAAGAAAGAGAACCGAAGGTTTGGATAAGAAGCGGTGGAAGGAAGAAAATGGAAGGATCGATTAACGTAATGTTGTGGGGACAAAATCACTGGGAACCCAGGATTGTTCGAAGATGAAGACGGTGGGGAAGATATGCAATAAGAAAGGCGGTGGGGGAAGGATCTGGGAAGCGGGCCACAAATGTGAATCTGATTGGAGAATAAATCGGTGAAGCCAAATAAGATCAACATGTATACAAAAGAATATATAAAATGACATAAAATAACCCCTAAAAGAAAAGAAACACAGTTGGAAAACCAAAGTACCATTTCTACCAAAAAAAACCATGTTCACTATTCATAAGGTGAGATAATTTTAATATATATATATATATATATATATATATATATATATATATATATATATAATGTGTTGATGAAATATCATTATTTTATGCCAAAATATATTTATTTTTTTTAAATGTCATTATTTTTTGCTGAAATATCATAAATTATTGCCGAAATGTCATATATTATTATATTTTCGGTATTAAAAAAACTATTTTCGGATTATAAAATCAGTTTATTTTAATTTTTTAATATCTACAACAGCATGCAAATGTTAAAAAGCAAAAACGCTTATTATTACAGTTTGCAACCGTTTGTTCCACCTCTTCTACTGCATAGGATTGCAGAGGTGGCCCGTAGACTTTATGGATTTTTTCTTCAAAAAAAGCAAACAGCACCCAAATTTCCTTAGCATGAAACAGTTAAAAAATAAATTTTATATTTTTTCATCACTTAAACTTAAATATCAAACTTTGTTTTAAAAAGATTATCCTTGTTTCTCGCCTTAAAATAATTTTGATTTTGATTTTTATATATTTGTAAGCTTCTACAGTATTTTTCATAAAATTTTCTTTTTAAAAATGTGCTTGAAATATATTTATTAGAAATCCACCATATAAAGGATCTAGTTATAAAAAACACTAATTATCAACAACTCAATCTTTATATAAGATAAATAATATTTTTTGTTTAATTATAAAGTGGTGATGATCCATACACAACACTTATTAGAAATCTAGCATATAAACGATCTAGTTATAAAAAACACCAATTATCAACTACTCGACTTTCTCTATATCGACAGTTTCGTATTTATGAGAACTCTGACTTTCGTTAGATTATTTTAGATAGCAATCAATCGATTTTCATTTTGATTTTTGTATATTACACTGTTGTACTCTGTCGCATCGAAACTTCGAAAATCATAACTTCTTCATACGAAATTAGATTTAGATATTTTTTATATACACGATTTCGTAATTACGATTACAATAACTTTCGTTAATAATACATTGACTAAAAAGCAATGTATCAATTACTATGAATCATGTAATTACTCGTTTATACTATAAACTGAAAATAAGGTGTTACATTTATTTTTATAGTCATTGAATTTATAATTTTTACACTGTTTTTGTCACAATTTCAAGTATACATGACTTGTATCTTGGATTCAATCAAAATTTCTAAACATTTTTTAGGTTATTTTCTTTATAATAAATCTTAACATTAGAGTCATATTCCCAAGATCTTGGGCACATCCCAGATCTTTGGTATATTTCTAGATCTTCAGCAACTTACAATTTACCTTCATAAAATCTTTATCTAAACATCACACCATACTTACTAAATTACTTATCTAATTTTGACCAAAACAATATATAGCCGCAAAACCCATCTATACTTTTGTCATATGTCATGGACTTCATTACACCGAATAGTAATGTATTTTGATTGAGGTAACATAACAACAACAAATTCTTAGGGACCACAAAAAAAACAGTCGAAAGCCTTGAACTTTGTAATCCAAGAGCCTGGTACTTTGTTAAAATCAACTCATTTTATCTCTCAAACGAACACAGAATAAATCTCACTTTAAAGCAGTTTTTTAGGGCAAAACAATATGAATACGCACAATTCTTAAGATAAATCCCATACTTGCACATGGTCCAATAACATTGCCAATGTTATTCGATAGAATAGAGACTATTTGTTAGACTTTCTTTAAATTAGTATGCCAACATTGTGACAACCCAAAACTTCTACTTTGTACAATTGGTCAATTATAACAATATTAAACTCGATTATCACCTTTTAACACCGTTTAAGGGTTTGTTAAGGTATTCTAAGCCTAATACAATCAACGTTTGGGTCCTAGGTCAAGTAATTCCAACTCTTAGTGCAACATTCAGGCCATACACCCTCTTGGGAGGAGTGTACGGCCGTAGACATGGGTGTATGGCCGCACACCCACCCCACAACCGCACACCTGGGATGGTGAGTCACCCACCCCTATAAATATGCGGAGACCCCCTCTCTTTCACTTGTTTCTTCATTTGGCTACCCACTACTACCTTCTCTCTCTAGAATCTTCATCCAAGAACCCTCCAAAGGCTTCAAAAACATAAGTGATTCATCCCCTAACTCGTTATGCTTGAAAGATCCTTTGATTCTTCATGTTTTTAGCCTTGTTCTTCATCTTTTGAAGGTGTACGGCCGCACACCTTCATAAGGTCTGCCATACACACCTTAAAGGCTCTCCAAAATGAGAGTTTGGCCCTTATCTTCTAGTTGGACTTGGTATTAGCCTTAATGCACCTCAAAATCAACATCTTAGGCATGAACATGGCGAGCTTACGGCCGCACACCCCTCTGTATGGCCGCACACCCCTTTGGACGGCCGCACACATGCCCTTAGGGCCGTACACCCACTTTAATGTTCATATTTGGCCTTAAACTTGCAAAACCACTAAGTATGGAACCTAGAACACTCCTTGGATGCTTTTAGGACCTTTGACGCACCTCAAAAACACTCCCCGTCATGAGTGTAGGGTCGTACACTCATGGGCCGTACACCTCCCTCATTTGACCATACATGGTTCCGACACTTAGTTCAAGTATTTTCGGGTCCTTAGATTGGTTCTCTACCATGTTTACTCATGCAATACCTTAATCTAATACATATATGTGTGACCATATGTTAATAGGATCCATTTGAGTTCGAAACTTCAGTTGACACTCGGCATCCATACTAATCGTACATTCAAATCCTACGTCAACGGTGAGTTCATACCCCTACGTTTCTCCGAGTTTTCATGTTTTCAGGGGGGAATACAAGCAAAAGTACAAGGAATATATTATTTTGTTTAAGATAATTATATTTTCAGTATGCTTTTAACATAGAAAACAGTTTTTACCAAACGATTAAGAAATCAACTCATAGAAACAATTTTCAAAACTAGGGTAACGAACTTGTAAATTATGTAGTAAAATGTATTATTTTATAAAGGATTCATGCAAATCATAAACAATATTTTCAGTATTATTACTTGTAAATTTGTTATTCTAAGTTGGACACATGTCCTTGGTAACACTCCCACAGAATCAGAGTGTAGGACTAGCACATGTAACTAGAATCTTTTGTAAGGAGAGCATGAATGTTGTGTATAGATCTATACGGGAACGACTATCCCGCACCTTGCTTCTAGCTATAGTGGGACCAGAAGGTCTGTGGGTGACAAATTCATAAAGGATACTTGCCCTGATACGTGCCATATCAAGTTAATATATGGTTATAAAACTCGCAACCTAGATAGCAGAGATTTACTTTTGTAATAATGAATCAAGTGAACTAACCTCAAAGTAATAACTGTTTTGATTACTAGAGGGTATTAATAATACCTTCAGGAATTAGTTCACCATGTATTTATTAGTGTTATTTATGTAATAAGGCTAATATACCTCACTGGGAGTAACCACGGTTTTAAAAGGAAACTACGTTTATCGATATAAGTATGTTAGATACTTGTACACCTCAGTTTCGAATGGATAACCAACCATCAACTTTTAGGGAAAATATAGGATTTTCCTGGGATAACTCGGCTTTTCATAAACGTATTTGTTTTTACATGTAACTAATGGATATTCATATTCACTCCACGACTCCTCGGATTGTACATACCTCGTATGAATCAGGAAGTCATGGAAAGAATGGGTTTCAAACACACTTTTCATAAGAAAATATAGGATTTTCTTGAGGAACACTTTTCAAAAGGATCAAAGAAACATTTTCCACCTAAACTAAATGCTTATGAACTTACCAGCTTTATGCTGATACGTTTTCAAAATCGCTTGTATTCTCAAGACAACAATAGACAGGTACTCTTGCCAGCTTTTGGAGAAGATGGAGCATTTTGGAGTCTCATCTTTATCTTTTGCTACTTTTGATATATATATATATATATATATATATATATATATATATATATATATATATATATATATATACATACATACATACATACATACAAACTTGCACCTAACAATTAATGTAAATATTCATATTATAATGTATTGGTTGTGTTTACTTTAATTACTATGATGCAATTGTTGTGATACTATGCATGATGTCATCCACCCCCGAACGTTTCTGCTGTTTGTTTTTACGGTTCGGGGGTGTGACAGATTGGTATCAGAGCTATTGTTTATAGTGAACTTAGTATACCGAACCTTACATGGTATACAACTATAAACACTAAGGGGAAGAAGTGCTCTAAACTAAAAGTATACTTTTAAAATATAAGTATTTTACAAAAAGTATACAAGTATACCTACATACCAGAAACAGTATCATAAGTAGAACAAAGAAAAAAGTATTTGGATGTTGGACATCGCGGCTAAACCTGGGCAGTTATTTAACCATGTCTAGGGTCAATATAGTCTAATCAACTATATTTATTCGAGACATGACCAACACGTGCTTGGGAGTGACTGTGGTCTCGCAGCAGGCCTAAAACTTACCAAGTATGTACAACAAGGAATCAATAGAACAAAATAGACAACTTAAAATACTATAGGTTTATTTCAACCAGAGTCAAATACATTGTAAGTGTTGCTACTCATTCCTTCTTAGCGATTGTTTACTTGTATTAGTATCCCTTTCTTGTTTATCGCTTAGTAGAACACTTTATCAATCAGACGGATATATATCTTGTTCCATATCTCTTGATTCAAAAGTCTAAGGGACTTACCATCCTTTTCTTCCTAACTCTTTATAGAACAACATGCCTCCAAAGAAAATACCCAATAGAAAGAACAACAATCCTCCAATAGATCCATCTTCACCACCTCCTCAGTTCGATCCTGCTATGTTCCAAGCAGTACTCACTGCCGATGTGGCTGCTGCGATGTCACAGATAAATTTTGGCGGCTCTAGCGGGTCGGGAAGTGGTGCCCATGTAACGACCAAAAATTTCAACGAAATTTAAACTTTTCAAAAACAACCCATTTTAATAATGTTATTACGAAAAGGTTTTTAATACATTTATTATCAGAGTATTCCCAGAACCATAACATAAAACATAAACACGAGGAGCGGTACGATCACGCCTTCGCCTTGCCACGGTCTCCTGAAGAACCTGAAAAACATTAAACCACAACTGTAAGCCCGAAAGCTTAGTGAGATACCCCCAAAATACCAACCAAATATACGCCCTTCCAGGCTACGACCTTCTGGTCCAATCAAAATGCCTTCCAGCCCATAACATAGTGCCTTCCGGCCCATATCATACATAGCATATAAAACATAATAGAACATAGAACATCCATGCACTTCGGGTCTACTGTGTGACTGGTCCTCCGTATCGGGCCTTCAGTCCACCGGGTCCACCCTCCGAGTCTAGTCATGTCCCTCGAGTCTGTAGTGTGGTTGGTCCACCCGCACCGGGCCTTCAACTCACCTGGTCCACTCTTTGAGTCTACAGTATGACTGGTCCGCCCGCATCGGTCCTTTAGTTGGCCTGGTCCACTCTCCAAGCCTCGGCACGTCTGGTCCACCCTCGTGGGGCCTACAGCCTATCCGGACCACTCGCTGGGCCTTCCGAACAACCGGTCCGCCCTGGGTATCTTGGCCTACAGCACAAAGCAGGACCGCCTCAACCCAACTCCAGTCCAAACAACCATGTGCACATAACATACAATCATATAACAATTCATAGTCGGCAAGCCAATCAAGCAGATCACATAACATATCATCATCCTAACCAGGATACCGACCTAACCGGTCACTAGCATAGCATCACCCTACATATCAGGAAACCGACCTTAACCAGGTCTCTAACATATACCATCCTAGCTACCAGGATGCAGACATATCAAAGTAATAACATAACAACAAATACTCGAATCTGAATCCGATAAATGGCTGGCCTTGGTGCCTTAGACCCTGTCGATATAGCGAGGATAACTCACCTCGCGAATGCCGATACTCTGAACTGAAGAAGCAGACTCTCGAATCACCAACTCGCCGCAAATCCCGAACTAGCCCACATAACAAAATAAACATTAGGCCAAGCATACATCCACTTATTGGGCTAAGACCAAATTCCAAATCTTATACAAAGTCCAATATTGACCCAATTTACCAAATTGGGCCCACCTCACCAAATGTGCCTAGATCTGATGTCCATAACAATAATTGGGCCCAAAATACTCTATCCATAAATTCCCAGACTTGGCCCAATAACCAACTACCCACAAACGGCCGAAACTCAAAGGCCCAATATTAAGATCCAATCAGGGGGACTACGCTGGGCGTACTCTCTCTGGTACGATGGGCGTACTGCAATGTTCACACAAAGGAATCGGGGCACTGCCCCGCTACGCTGGGCGTAATCATGTGTTACGCGGGACGTAACTGCGCTACTCAATAAGTCGTATAACTTCTTAATGGCTTAAGCTATTAAGCCTAAACTTCAGATCCCTAGGCTAAATATGATTAGAATTCATAAAGTCTCAAACTTTATCACGTGGGACGTCTATAAGCTCTTAATCCAAGGTCTTAATCCATTAAGACCTATATATCTCACACATGGAACAACTACAACCCTTGGGACCTCATTTTTCTCACTCAAGACCTCTCCAAAGGTCTAAAAGGACAGATAATCTTGACCAACTCAAAACATGCAACAAGGTGAGGACTTTTGGGACAAGAATGGTGTCAAAGCTTCACAATACATAGATCTACACAATATGAATGTCAAGCAAGAAGCTTTATACCTCAAATAGGCTCCAAAGGATGATGTCTTTCCAGATCTATAAGCTCCAATCGTTCCTCTCCTTCTTTGACAATTTCTCTTTTCTTCTTCTGGCTTCTCTTTTGCCAAAATGAGCTTTCCAAGACCAAACACACCCAACAATGGAGGTGGGACAACTATCTAGGGTACCTGAGCCTAAGAGAGTGTTTATGGAGGCTAAGGAGGAAGCCTTTATGTTCTTTATATAGTGGTTGCCTAAAAATTAGGGTTTGGGGTTTCTGAGAGTACGTTGGGCGTACCTCTAGTACACTGGGTGTACTCACCCAGCCACCCCGCACAATTCCCCCCATTACGCTGGGCGTACCCAGCCAAACCTAAAATTCATGCATTGAACTCCTTTTTCCACTTTTCCATTAAGAGCTATCATTTTCAAAACGTCGCAACTCCTTTACTCTAGACCCGCTCCCAATAGACTTTACATTCATATGAGGGTGACGAGAAGCCCAATGCTTCTAACAACATACACCAGCCCGAAACCTTCTCGTATGAAACCCATTTCCTGAAAAAGGACGAGAATTACCCTTCCTCTTAAATCTCAGGGACTCATAGTTAAACACTTTCAGAACGGGGTATTACAATTCTCCCCCACTTAAATTAGGCTTCGTCCTCGAAGCCTGCAACAACTCTACTCCAGAACTACCCCCGCAATGTACCACCTGGCATTCACCGAACCAGGTTCCTCAAGACTCGACCATCGAAATCCGAAACCCAACTTTACCTTTCTTGCTGACAGGATGACACATGCTTCAGCCTCATAGCAACTCCCACGAGTTCTCCACCGCAATCTCATAACCACACTGAACTGGCTCTAGTGTCCTCGGGTTAGGAAAAACCTGATACACTAATGACACCTCCCAACATCCTTCCGGATGAATTTTCACCACATAAAACAAAATCTATCTGGAAATCCGAGATTCCATCCGTGCATTCCTGTCGAGCCTCAGCAACCATCCAATCCGGATGTGATCCCATACCACTACCGCAATCACGTTGCTCAATGACCATAATTGGACCACTTCAATCATAACTCTGCGCTGGTACTTTCACTTCCGTGAATTTACACTCCCGTATAGTATAACCACTATCCAAGCAACACACATGTCCTGAATCTGCTCACAAGGACTCTCAAGTCCATGCACTACCTCCACCGATCCAGATCAATACCCGGGGCCAGACCTTCTAATGCTAACACATCACAACATACTCAACCCATTTCCTCGAACCGATCCAATAATACCTGCAGAGTCTTCAGCATGACTAGACCACCTTACCAGGCTTGCAGCCAATCTAGACCACTCTCAAAACCTTCAGCCAATTTGGACCGCCCTCCAGGGCCTTCAGACTGGATGAACCGTCCCCCGAGCCTTCGGCCAGACTGGTACGCCTACCAGCCTTCAGTCTATCTGGACCGCTCGACTAACATTCATCACTCCGAGTTATCTCTCCGGGAAATCCTCCCATGCATACTGTTCTAGCCCTCTAGGGGTTCCGAACTCTATCTCCATCATACATACTCTATCCCGGCCTGATCCCAGGCCCTCCACAATCAATATCATAGGTCTGTATCCCGCCCTGCACGCCTGCTACTCACCCATACCATCCTGCTCTCGGCTGACATAAATACCGCTGAATCCCAAGCAGCTAAACAATCTCCCATGCCTATCGACCATCCGGAGAATTTCCAATTCTCCACCACTTAGGGCACTGACTATCAACCATCGGTCTCTATCACCGACCACCCAAAACAACCTTACACAAAACCAATACTTACATGCGGACTGATTCCCACTAGCACTAGCAACCTTCACCAAAATCACATTTCCACACTGATCATCCCGCTCGAAAGAAACTCAATCTTCAGCTAACCACTCCTCAGACTACATATGCTACCCGACATTCAAACCAACGCCATATTTCCACTAATAACCCTCCTGAATGATAACCAATGAAAACCCGAAACACTAACCCATAACCATACCAAACCCTCAAAGAACAACGGATACCAAAACGAAAAACCACACAATGAGACTAGCAGATAATAATACTCCACAATAATCACAAGATAACAAGATATCAAGAAAGGAACATACCCGCAGCTGCATACGGCACTGCTCTAACCTCCTCTGTTGAAAGTTGAAAAGCACGACCCTCATCCCTTGGGGGCTCCGCTCCACCCTGACCTCCACTTATGATCCTCAAAGTGACCGGTGCTGCAGCATGCACCGGTCCCGCAGCAAGCTGTGGACAGTTGACCCTCAAGTGCCCAACCTGATGACAATGATAACAGATCCTCAAATCTCGACCCGGGACTGCCTGCCGACACTCCCTCGCATAGCGCCCCTCCTTTCTGCACTTGTGGCATGCACCACCGGACCTACAAACTCCGATGTGACCCCTCCCACACTTCCCACAAACATGGCTGCCCTGATCTCCCACCCTGGAATCAACGGTCTTGGACCGTTTCGATGCTGGTTGCGACTGCACCGGAGCTTGCCTCAGCTCACGCAACTGCAACTCAATCTCCAACTCACGCCGCCTGGCGGCCTCCTGCAACTCCAACAAAGTCTCACGCCTCTGCACGGACACAAACTGTCTAATATCTCTCTTTAGCACACTTAGATATCGGGACATCTGAGCCTGCTCCGAAGCGAACTCGGGGAAAAACATCGCCCTCTCAGTAAACATCCTGGTGATCTCCGTCACCGACTCTGAATCCTGCTTCAGCTCAAGGAACTCCTGAGCCAACCTCTCCCGCTCGACCTGCGGAACATAACGAGTGCCGAACATCTCTCTGAACTGATCCCATGAAACCGCAGCCCTCTGCGCCTCCGAGTATGACCCTGTGGTCAATCTCCACCAATCATTTACCCCGAGCCTTAACAGGTTCAGAGCACACCTCACCCTCTGATCAGCAGGGCATGAACACGTGAAGAAACACCCCTCCACATCAGATAACCATCTCATAGCAACGATCGGGTCCTGAACTCCATCAAAGGTAGGAGGCTTCGTGTTATCGAAGTCCCGATACTGAAAACCTCTACCAGCTCCCCCCTGCTGCTGCTACAGCCGTTGTAGCTGCCGCGACAGCCGTCTCAGTGAGAGCCGCATAGCGCTCATCAAAATACTCCACCATGGCGATCTTGATCGACCCAAACAGTTCCGACAGCTCGGCCCGGAACAACACAACAACCTCATCATGCAAGATCTCACGAATCCTCGCATCCAACTCGCACGTGCTCATCTGACCGATAACCTCGGGCGGTACTGATCTGCCCGGAACTCCCTCTCCTGCTCTCGATCCTAACCCGGATCCACTCTCAGCATGCCTCGAAATCTCCATACTAAAAATAAACCACAAAATCTCAGACACTTCCCACTACCCCGGGGACCAACTCTCAACCCAACCCTAGAGGTCATGGTTTCCTTAATACGCGTATGGGTCCTGTGCTTTCAGTAGTACGGGCACATACTACCTTCCACACCTACCCATATTTGTATGAAGTACTACCACAACACCCTAGTGACAAATATACATAGCAAGCGCTCAATCCTCACTCCTAGAGGAACACTGGAAATCTCATACAGAGGGAAACCCTAGGCTAGCAGGCATCATAAAACAGGCAACATTATCATGAAATCCTGAAGATCCCTAGCCTAGTACTAGCATGCTGTTCTATCAAAGCTCGAAAACAAATATCATGGATGGTATTTTGGGGTTACTTACTGGCTCCGGCTGATCGGACCTCCGCGTCCTCCTTTTATTTAATTTGAAAACCATTTTAAATTCTCTTTTAAAACTCTCCTTGATTTTAGACTGGATTCACACGAATGTTCCTCCAATTCACTCAAACCAAGGCTCTGATACCAACTTGTAACGACCAAAAATTTCAACAAAATTTAAACTTTTCAAAAACAACCCATTTTAATAATGTTATTACAAAAAGGTTTTCAATACATTTATTATCAGAGTATTCCCAGAACCATAACATAAAACATAAACACGAGGAGCGGTACGATCACGCCTTCGCCTTGCCACGGTCTCCTGAAGAACCTGAAAAACATTAAACCACAACTGTAAGCCCGAAAGCTTAGTGAGATACCCCCAAAATACCAACCACATATACGCCCTTCCATGCTACGACCTTCCGGTCCAATCATAATGCCTTCCGGCCCATAACATAGTGCGTTCCGGACCATATCATACATACCATATAAAACATAATAGAACATAGAACAGCCATGCACTTTGGGTCTACTGTGTGACTGGTCCTCCATATTAGGCGTTCAGTCCACCGGGTCCATCCTCCGAGTCTAGTCATGTCCCTCAAGTCTGTAGTGTGGTTGGTCCGCCCGCACCGGGCCTTCAACTCACCTGGTCCACTCTCTGAGTCTACAGTATGACTGGTCCGCCCGCATCGGTCCTTCAGTTGGCCTGGTCCACTCTCCAAGCCTCGGCACATCTGGTCCACCCTCGTGGGGCCTACAGCCTATCCGGACCGCTCGCTGGGCCTTCGGAACAACCGGTCCGCCCTGGGTATCTTGGCCTACAGCACAAAGCAGGACCGCCTCAACCCAACTCTAGTCCAAACAACCATGTGCACATAACATACAATCATATAACACTTCATTGCAAGCCGATCAAGCAGATCACATAACATATTATCATCCTAACCAGGATACCAACCTAACCGGTCACTAGCATAGCATCACCCTACATATCAGGAAACCGACCTTAACCAGGTCTCTAACATATACCATCCTAGCTACCAGGATGCAGACATATCAAAGGAATAACATAACAACAAATACTCGAATCTGAATCCGATAAATGGCCGGCCTTGGTGCCTTAGACCCTGTCGATATAGCGAGGATACCTCACCTCGCGAATGTCGATACTCTGAACTGAAGAAGCAGACTCTCGAATCACCAACTCGCGACAAATCCCAAACTAGCCCACATAACAAAATAAACATTAGGCCAAGCATACATCCACTTATCGGGCTAAGACCAAAGTCCAAATCTTATACAAAGTCCAATATTGGCACAATTTACCAAATTGGGCCCACCTCACCAAATGTGCCTAGATCCGATGTCCATAACAATAATTGGGCCCAAAATACTCTATCCATAAATTCCTAGACTTGGCCCAATAACCAACTACCCACAAACGGCCCAAACTTAAAGGCCCAATATTAAGATCCAATCAGGGGGAGTACGCTTGGTGTACTCTCTCTAGTACGATGGGCGTACTGCAATGTTCACACAAAGGAATCGGGGCACTAGCCCGCTACGTTCGGCGTAATCATGTGTTACGCGGGGCGTAACTGCGCTACTCAGTAAGTCGTATAACTTCTTAATGGCTTAAGCTATTAAGCCCAAACTTCAGATCCCTAGGCTAAATATGATTAGAATTCATAAAGTCTCAAACTTTATCACTTGGGTCATCCATAAGCTCTTAATCCAAGGTCTTAATCCATTAAGACCTATATATCTCACACATGGAACAACTACAGCCCTTGGGACCTCATTTTTCTCACTCAAGACCTCTCCAAAGGTCTAAAAGGACAGATAATCTTGACCAACTCGAAACATACAACAAGGTGAGGACTTTTGGGATAAGAATGGTGTCAATGCTTCACAATACATAGATCTACACAATATGAATGTCAAGCAAGAAGCTTTATACCTCAAATAGGCTCCAAAAAATGATGTCTTTCCAGATCTATAAGCTCCAATCGTTCCTCTCCTTCTTTGACAACTTCTCATTTCTTCTTCTAGCTTCTCTTTTGCCAAAATGAGCTTTCCAAGACCAAACACATCCAACAATGGAGGTGGAACGGCTATCTAGGGTTCCTGAGGTTAAGAGAGTGTTTATGGAGGCTAAGGAGGAAGCCTTTATGTTCTTTATGATAAGATTAAAACCCTAATTGAGATTTGATGAACAAGATGCGAAAAATAAGAACAAACACAATAATGAAGATTATGTCGAATGATCACTCAATTTATTGAAATATGAGGAATAAATTACACTTAAAGTATAGACTAAAGAATCTAACACTACATAAGAAACCTCACGTGGCGGTTACATTTTGCCTCACACTCTTGACCTTAATTGTGAATAATACATTACTATTTATAGGGAAAAGACAAGTCTTGGGCTTTTAACCTAGAATTCATCAAAGGGGCCCATTGCCATCATCCATGGAGTGCTTTGAAACCCTACAATCTCCCCCTCAAAGTATGGAATGGAGGACAATGCTTTAACTTCCAAAACAAGCATCTAGCAAATAAAAAGATCTGCAACGAGGAATATATGAAGCAATCCACGAATCTTGATTCTTCAATAGTCTTCAAACACGAGCTCTAGGATATATAAATCAAGCACTGAAGTAATGTCTTTAAACTTCATTTTCGAATGTAATCCCAAAGAATCTTCATGAAAACCAAACCCGCCATAAAAACCCATTTCAGAACAAAGAAACTGAATCACTTCTTGTCTTTGAAGAGCTCCCCCTCCAAGTCACAACGATCTTCAAATAAGCTAATGATATAAGCCATCAAAAAATATCATGTAACAACCCAAACTTTAAGATTCGTAACGCCACTTGATCGAGAAAATACAAGAAGTCGGAGATATAACAAGTCCTTAGCAGAGCTCGATGAAAAACTTCCGCTGTAAAGGATACTTCTCTGTAAAAGCTTTAGTAGAGCTCGATGAAGAACTTCTGCAATAAAAGCTACCTTCATAATTCTACCACAAGCTTTATAAAAAATCTTCAACTTTGAAAAGTCACAAATCTAATTTCGAATGGCCATACCAAATTCTCCCCCGATTGATAATCAAGAACATGATTATAAAGCCTTCAAATGGTCATGAGAATGATCTTGAATGGATAAAAATTTACTAAGCTCCCCCGTGACAAAATGATATTAACAATGAAGTATAAAATCCGAAAAATTCGTGAAAATTTGACGTTATCACAAAAAACGACTTTTCGAACCGCCAAGACTTGATGGAATCCATAATTTTCTGTTCACAAAAAAATATGTGCGTTTAAAGAATTCAAAACTGTTCACCAGCCCTCAAATTTGTAAAACTTTTCTGAATATAGGGCAGAAACTGTCATTTTCCAGAAACCCAGGGACTTAAATAGTAACTCTGCATCATTTTCCCTTTGATTTGTAACAAATTCCGGAAATCAAATTAAAATTGCCATGTTGGTGAAGTTACAGGGGCCAAATGTGTAAAATCGAAGTCATCTTCCTCATTTATCGTCTGATTGACGAACACAGCCTCACGACCCGTAAATAGAACTCCGATTCCCAGACATCGACTGAAAACGAAATCGAAAAACATCCAAAGTTAGGAATCCAAATGATTTTAAGCAACAGTGAACTCCGAATGCATCGGTTCCCAGCATCCAGTTCCGAATGCCAATCGATTCCAAGATCAAACAAAAGTACGAACTCCGATTTCACTCAAGGTTCCGAGCACAGGTTCGTTTCTGATGTAGATGTGAGTTACGAATACAAGCCCAGTCACAATTCCGATTCCGAATCAATCGATCACACTACCGCTTCCGATTTCGAGTGAATTTCCCAATCGATACGCCAATGACGATTCCGAGACCTGCACTTCAATTCCAAAATCAACCATCAAATGCGAATAAGGTTTCTGTTCCAAACTTCACAGTCATTCCCATACAGCCTTCGTATCCGATTGTACTTGCAGGTGAGACCATTTGTTCCAATTTTGACTTTAATCATTGACCACCAAAAACTTCTTCTTCCAATCGCTTCTATTCCCGAACACCCCGATTCTTTCATTGAGCAACACGATTTAGATTGATTTTCCAATTTCAGTTTAGATTTAAGTTCCAATCGAGTGACATCATTCCGACTACCAAATTGTTCATTACCCCATTGTTCCAAAACATCCACTTATCGATTTGTCTTCAGCTTTTCATCATCAGGTCTCAAAATAATAATCCCTAATCAACATCGAATGGCAAATCTAGACCTAGTGTCACAATCGATCATACAAAAACCAACAGATGATTCCAAGAACATTTTATCTAATTGTTTTGAAGACCAAAACAAAACTCAAGAGCAAAGTCGATTAAGACAAACAGAATTGATTTGAAGACCAAAACGCAAATCGAAATCGAGAACGGCAGAACAAAAGAGTATTCAATTGCCATAAAATTAAACCCAAAAAAAAAACTTTTGATCTGTGAGATTTTGAGATTTCAATCGGCAATAAAGGAACAATGAACGATATTTGTGGGTTCATGAGTGAATAGTGAACGAAACATGTTGGCCTCCAGAACAATATGAATAGCATGGGATCAATTATTTGGGCCAGACTAAAACAATATCACGATTGTTGATTTTACACGGAATTATGAAACGTATCCAATCATGAATACGAACAGAAACACAGATTGGATCAAGGAAAATACCGGATTAACAGTAACAGAACACATAACTTTTCATGAACAGTTGGTTCAACAGAAAGCTTGATTCCAAGTCGCCAAAACATCAAAAATCTTCAAAATCTTGTGCAGAAAATCATCAAATCAAGAACCGATACTTTAAAAATCAATAGATTTTCAAAGACCTGCTCTGATACCACTTGATAAGATTAAAACCCTAATTGAGATTTGATGAACAAGATGCGGAAAATAAGAACAAACACAATAATGAAGATTATGTCGAATGATCACTCGATTTATTGAAATATGAGGAATAAATTACACTTAAAGTATAGACTAAAGAATCTAACACAACATAAGAAACCTCACGTGGCGGCTACATTTTGCCTCACACTCTTGACCCTAATTGTGAATAATACATGACTATTTATAGGGAAAAGACAAGTCTTGGGCTTTTAACCTAGAATTCATCAAAGGGGCCCATTGCCATCATCCATGGAGTGCTTTGAAACCCTACACTTTATATAGTGGTTGCCTAAAAATTAGGGTTTGGGGTTTCTGAGAGTACGCTGGGCGTACTCACCCGGCCACCCCACACAATTCCCCCCATTACGCTGGGCGTACGTCCAGCTTACGTTGGGCGTACCCAGCCAAACCCAAAACTCATGCATTGAACTCCTTTTTCTACTTTTCGATTAAGAGATATAATTAATTATCATTTTCAAAACGCCGCAACTCCTTTACTCTAGACCCGCTCCCAATAGACTTTACATTCATACGATGGTGACGAGAAGCCCAATGCTTCTAACAACATACACCAGCCCGAAACCTTCTCGGATGAAACCCATTTCCCGAAAAAGGACCAGAATTACCCTTCCTCTTAAATCTCAGGGACTCATAGTTAAACACTTTCAGAACGGGGTGTTACAGCCCAACCCCTCAATCTCGATGGAAGCGAGGGACACCAGAAGGAGTGTTCCTACAAGGAATTCATGAACGCGGAGCCCAGATCATTTGATTAAAATGGAGGTTTCATTGCCTTAACTCGATGGATCGAGACGATCGAATCGGTCTTCGAGATATGTGCATGTTCCGAAGCCAACAAGGTGAAGTTCGCAGCTTGCACCCTCACCGATAGAGCATTGACCTGGTGGAATAGTCAGGTCAAATCCCTAACCCTGCCAGTGGCGAATGCTATTGGTTGGGAAAGTTCGAAAGAACTTATGCTTGTGGAGTACTGCCCAAGGGGCGAGATGCAGAACCTGAAGCACGAACTATGGAACTTGAAGATGAAGGGTTCCGACATTGCTACCTACACTACTATATTTGAAGATCTATCACTTTTTTGCCCGGGAATGGTCACCCCGGAAAGCAAAAAGATAGAGAGACACATTTGGGGATTGACGCCCCCAATGCAAGGATATGTTTTGGCGGCCAAGCCAACCACTTTCGACAGCACCAAGTTCCTGGCGCGGACTCTCATAGATCACGGAGTTGATCTTGATAAAGTGACAGTCGCTCCTGAACCAACAAAGGGGAGTTGTGAGAAAAGAAAGATTTGGAAGCAGCAAAAGGGCCAGCATTCGCGAGAGCCCTCAAAGAAATAGAAAACGGTGGCAGTTCACGCTGCTACTACTCTTGCCACTACTCCTGCAACTCAAGCACCTACCAGTAGATATGTTGGTACCCTTCCTCGATACAACAAGTGAAACTATCATCATAATCCCAGCTCATGTCGTGAAAAGCTTTGCAACCGCTATGGTAAGAAAGGGCACACAGCTCAAGTTTGTAAGGCACTAGTCCAACCAACCAATCAGGCATCTGGACCGGGTTTCGGTCAAGCTTGCTATGGTTGTGGTGAGTTCGGACACAACAAGAGAAACTGCCCAAAGGCAACAACAACTGGAAGCACAGGGAGAGTACTGACTATGGAACAAGAGGAGGCAGTTTCAGATCCTACAGTTGTTACGGGTACGTTCCTCCTCGACAACTCTTATGCATGCATTCTTATCGATTCTGGTGCAGAGAGAAGTTTTGTTAGTCAAGCATACAAACATCTTCTCAAACATAAACCTCAACCCTTAACCGAAATATTTACCATTGACATGGATAACGGAAAGAAAGAGAGCACTAACGACATATTTGTAGGTTGTACCCTTACTCTAAACGATCATTCCTTTCCAATCAATCTTATGCCAGTTTCCATAAAGAGCTTCGATGTCATCATTGGCATGGATTGGTTGAGCCCTAATCATGTTGATATCCTTTGTTACGAAAAAGCTATTCGTCTCAATCTTCCCTCTGGCGAATCCCTCATGATTTATGGTGATAAACTCAGTTCAAACCTCCGTATCATTTCGTGCATCAAGGCCTAAAAATTTCTGCAAAAGGATTGCCATGCATTCCTAGCCCATGTCATTAATGAGAAGCAGGAAGTTAAAGACCTCGAGAGCATCCCCGAAGTCTGCAACTTTCCCGATGTCTTTCCCGAAGAGCTTCTGGGAATTCCTCCAGAGTGTCAAGTCGAGTTTCGCATCGACTTAATCCCCGAAGCTACCCCCATAGCAATCTCCATACCGCCTAGTGCCAGCAGAAATGCAAGAGTTATCTAGTCAGCTCAATGAGCTGCTCAGCAAAGGATTTATCAGAATGAGTTCCTCACCCTGGGGAGCCCCAATTTTATTTGTGAAAAAGAAGGATGGATCTTTTCAGATGTGCATCGACTACCGCGAACTGAACAAGCTCACCGTCGAAAACCGTTATCATATTCCTCAGATCGACGACCTATTCGACAAACTTCAAGGAGCCAGCTACTTCTCCAAAATACACCTAAGATCAGGGTACCATCAGCTACAAGTCCACGAGATTGATGTTCCTAAGACAGCATTTCATACTCGGTATGGTCACTATGAGTTCGTAGTAATGCCCTTCGGTCTAACCAACGCACCGGTAGTATTCATGGACTTGATGAATCGGGTGTGCAGTTCTTTCCTGGAAAAGTTCATAATCGTGTTTATTGATGATATACTTGTCTATTCCAGAATCAAGGAAGATCACGGACAACACTTGAGGTTAGTCCTGGAAACTCTAAGGGAGGAGAAGCTATACGCGAAATTCTCCAAGTGCGAATTTTGGATTCGAAAAGTAACTTTCCTAGATCACGTGGTAAGCGAGGAGGGCATACACGTGGACCCTTCTAAAATCAAAGTGATAGAGAACTGGTCAGCACCGAATACGCCCACAGAAGTCCGTCAATTTTTAGGCCTCGCTGGCTATTATCGCAGATTTATCCAAAACTTCTCCAGAATTGCCAAACCTTTAACCACTCTGACTCAAAAAGGTGTACCCTTTTTTTTGAGTAAAAAACAAGACATAGTGTTCCAAACATTAAAGCAGGTCCTATGCATCGCACCTATCCTGTCTCTGCCCGAAGGGACGGAGGACTTCATTGTCTACTGTGATGCATCCAATCAGGGCCTAGGTTGTGTGCTCATGCAGCAAAGAAAAGTTATTGTTGTTGGGTTATGAGCATTCTAACACTCCTAAGTGTACATGCAACCCTAAATACCTTGGATCTATGTTTTCTCTATTATACATGCAAATATGAACATCCAAGGTATTATCCTAATCTAGCATACAAAATAATGGATATAACAAGATAGAATACATACCTCTTTGATAGTGCTTGTCTTCATGAAGCTTGAGTGCCTAGTGCCCCAAGTGTGACACCTCAAATGGTTCACACAACACCAAATACACTTGGAATAACTTGAGAGAAATTAGAACACTTCATGAAATCGTCTAGCCCTCATACACACACATAGTGTCGATTTCTTTAGCCATGGGTTTCTTTTATATGGTGGCTATTAGGGTTACACCATGTAACTCATGACTTTACCCATTCCTTATGGTCCATGGATTTTAACCTCCATGGAGTATCCATGGGTCACCCCATGGACTTAGTCCAACATAAGGAATCTTGGATCACAAGCCCACATATATAAGAATGAATGATTTACACAATCAACCCATATATTTAATTAGTCTTCTTTTGATCACTTAATTAATCCTAGATTAATTCTTGATCAATACTAATTAAATAATCTTATTATTCTTATTATTAATATACTAGAACTTATAATATATTAATAACCATAAGTGTCTTATTTCTCTCATTATAGTCTATCCAAGTGCATGATGCCATGCAACCCAAATGGACCATGCCGGGTCGGGTCAAGTCTTACCAATTATAGTTATGGACTTAGACATTAATCCAACAGTCTCCCACTTGGATAAGTCTAAAACTATTTTTGCGTATGACTTCAGGAACCAACTGGCAATCGTAGCTCTCAAAAGCTTCTGTCGAACTCTGACCTTGTAGATGAACTCTGATCTTGTCAATGACTTGTCCATTAGATAAGGGATCATATATTCCTCCATTCTAGATATCATATGGACTGAGACATGGATTATAATCATTCTCTCTGTCCATTTGTTGTTTCCCGATTTCCGATTTATGACGACTGACTAATTGAACAAATCAAATCAGTCTTGGCCCGGCCGAGCACTTCCATTTGTCATCATCAAATCATCGAGGGGCCCACAGATATCGCTTTCATCCCGAAGGTAAAAGGAATGGATAAACTTCGACTCATATGGCTTGTTCTACTACTTGTTGAATCGTACACAAAGACACGTTTTATAACATCGAGTTACCAATGCGTTTCGTGTAATCAATGTACTATCAACTCATAGTAACAACTCATATCTCTAGGTTTGAAGAATATAAGATATTATCGTCTCATGATCACTCGTGATAAAATCCATGAAGTGATTCCAATGAGCACGGGTTGAATCCAATACTCAGAACTTATGAGCACTCATGAGTGTTTTAGCCATTTGTCCAACACCTTAGACCTCTACAAGCCAACCCATGACAGTCTTAATTCATATATACTTTCAACATATGACCGACTGTGGATGGTTTGAATAACTTAGTCATTCCAGAAGAATAACCTAGTTTATTCGGGAAGTCAAAACATGCAAAGTGAAACACAATAATAATTGAATCCAATATGGTCTCAGAACTTATGAATATAAATAAAACACTTTTTATTTATCACCATATGATTACACATTATTCATTGTATATTGTTTCAGCTATCAACTTTATTCTTGAATTTAAAACAATAGTTGTCCCATGCTCCAAGCATGTACACTATGTTTTCTAAACACTAGTCATGCCATACACCAAGTATGCATACTATGTTTGTCTATGATCTTTACTTTGTGAACTAGATCAATTGAACATGACTTCAATGATTATTTTCCCACACTCCCAAATCCTTACTGCAAATGCAACAATTCCAAATTCATGGCATTTACTGAAATCTGTTAGATTCTAAACTTATATGCATTGATCCTCTTGTAATGATTATGCACAAAGTTAGAAAGACTTAACAACAATCATTACAGAGCATTCCAAAGGAGATCAAGTCCTTGGAACCATCCTTCTTGCATTAAGTTTCCTTAATCTTACACAGATTGAAAATTCTAACTTTGAAACATTTCCAGATTCCATTTCGACTATCACTTCTGAACAAGAGTTGCCTCCTTACAGATTATGTCAATATGGTCCTTCCAGAATTATCACTATACTTCCAATTGTCCTTGAGAAACCAATCTTTGGTAAACCTTAGATTGTCCTTGACAATTGTTTAATCCTTTTAGTCATATCCAGTTCTAAACCTTTTTCCCTTCTTAATGCCCTAGACATTTGGAAAATTTTAGAAAGGATGAATATAGCACATGTAACCGGTCCTATATTCGAAGCATATGGGACACGATTCATGATGTCTCACATAAAGACTAAACCAGTCTTTTGCTATAACATTTCCATTTCAATTTGCCAAGTTCTCATAAATCAGATTATGAAAAGGGATGCCGTAATCATAATCGAATTTAAGAACGCAAATAATGGACCCATATACAGAATTTCCTTATGTTGAGCCATTCCAACATGAAATTCATATATATCCTTGACTAAATGATTAAAACCTCACGATCTAAGCTTATAGATTTGAGATGAAGTATAATTTCCTCTCCCTTAATTATAGCAAAACAACTCTTTCCCAGTTGAAACTTTTGTTTTCTATAATTAACATTGCTAGCTTGCAATACTTATCGTAATTATCATGCTCCCACTAACATGATGATTATTAGCATAACACTTATGCTCCCACTAGCTTTAACATATTTTCAGAAAGCTCGACTTCTAGAAATCAATACTTTATTGACTTTCTTACCAAAGTTCAGATTTCTGATACTAGATTGTTTTGATAAGACTTTATCAAAAACATACACCTTCCCTTAGATAGCTCATGGGTATGTCAAAACAATTTTAAGAACTATGAAAAGGGATGCCGTAATCATAGTCTTGATCGTTTTGACCTTTTCCATTTCTCACAAGTCCAAGTTAGTGTGCCGGTAAACCACACACGCTCCACTAACGACTTTGAGAATGCAAATATCCCAATTGCTATCTAGCTAAAATCTACTTAGTGGAAGTGTTTCCTCACCATCATTTTCATGAATCAGAGAGAAACCTTATGACACTTAGATTTATTGGTGTATGAGTTCCTACCCATATGAATTTGTCAAAACCATAATCACAAGACAAGGATAATGACAAATCCAAAACCATATGGATTGAACTCAATCTTAATTTCTTGCCACCTGGCAGCTCAAGGGCCTACCATTGCTTCCAAGTTGTTGTGCAACACATTGAGAACTCTAAGAACTCATATGCAAAGCCAACTTTAACTAGAATGGGCACAGAATATGTCAACACGATAGGTTATAAACCTCAAGTCGTGTGCTAGTGAAGAACTTCAGGTTTCATTCTTGATTAGTTCTTGAGACTTTCAAGACCTTTAAGACTCCCACTGTCCTCTTGACCTATAAGACTTCCTTGTCAAACATCCAAGAGATAGTGTGGATTCTAATCAAGACAAACACTTCACACAATTGGCCGAAGTTGGTCTTTGTTTTATCCAAAACATCACAACTTACCAATTTCAAATGTACAAGAGTAGAAAACTTTTACTCTTACATTTGTCAAGTGTTTTAAACCTTATTTAAGACATGTCACTCATATTACAATCTTGGAGTATGACTCTAAGACTTGTATTGAAACGAAGTATGACTCGTCTTCTTGATTTAACCATTTCAACAATTCAAGATCCCTTCTTCTTAGTCATAAGAATGCACTAAGACTTTCTTAGAGAAATAATTTTTGATATGGTTTCTTAATCATTAAGATGATCACAAAACTGATACTAAAGTACTCTCCCATCTTTTCAGATTTGAGAAACTTTTATCCTTCTGCCTAATTTGATTCTTCTTATTCGCTCTGCCTTACATTGGAACCTTTTCCAATGTCTCAGAGTTACACTTAAGCTTGTAAGTATAATCATATTTACTGAGCTTTAGTAAACTATGACGAATAGCCTTATATCTTTTGTGGTGGACTTAATCAGTGCACATGCCTATGTACTCGATCCCTTAGTCCATTACTTGACTCACACATCCATGTGAATAAGTAATTAGTCTTAATTTTCCAATACTTGAAAGTTTTCATTCATCATGCTATACAACTTGCATGATTCCAAGTCCCGGTCCAATTGAGACTTTGGATGATTAGAATCTTTCCTTGTTTGGTAAATTTAGACATTACCACAAATGAAAGAATCAATTTCATATTTCCACTCTTGCTATTAATGGAATCATATAAGCAACAATTTTTCCTCAAATGCCATTGTAAGGATATTTTAAAATAAATAAAATCAAAATTTTTTCTTTTATTTTAAAACTATGTGGAAAAACTTATCCTTACAATCCATATGAAAACTTGTTGTTATCTATTCCTAAGCAATATCTCATAACTCCTAAGAAGTAGCTCAAGAATCCGATTTTTCAAACTACGCGATAAAAATCCATCTATGCGATCAGATTCAGCATATTCTTTCTTTAAGTTCCTTTACTTTTCTTTGATTCTTAAAACATTACCATGTGACCCAGTCACATCATGCATCAAGAATCTCAGAATAGAAACTTAACAGAGTTAGATAGTGGACTTTACCTGAAGTAGAGTCAAACTTATTGACTTTAACATCCTTAGGTAAATTAGGCAGCTTCGCAACTAATGACCTTTCCTTTGGCAATATAAACATATGGACCCTTTGATAATGGTACACGGGACTATCACAGACTTAGTTTTTCTCTTTACCATTTGTTCAACCGAGTTGACTATGGCCGATCCCTTTCCATTGGGAAGAGAATGCTTTTTCTGTATTTCCAGTGTCACCATTGTCAATGTCCATAAAGTTTCAGGAAGTTGATCTTAACAATAAATAAGATCATTAAGGGTCTTGTCATAGTCTATGTCATAGGTGTCCCAAAGGAACTCACTATGTAACTTAGAAAGTGATTGAACCACCAACTTTCTCAAGACATTGACACCCAACTCTCCCGGCTTGTCAATGTGTGACTACATCTCCAAGATGTGATCACACCTAGACCTTGTCTTGCCAATAGGGTTCGAGTGACCTTAAATTTTTCAAGAACTTGTGGGTTAGGGAGAATAATTGGAAGAGGAGAGAGAAGTATGATATCCATGGGACATCATCTTCATTTAGGAAAGCTTGTTTCAAGAGATTTGGGAAGATCATAAATGTCTAATCCAGACATGTTATGGGAGATATTCAAGATAGTTGATCTTTGAGTCCTTAATATGACACCCAATATGAAAATATTAAGGCTAGGACCCAACAAACTATTTTATAACTTAGAAGAGGTATGCCGTAATCCAAGCTATAAAACAATTTGAAGGTAGGTGAATGACGATTCACCAATTTCCACCAAGATAAACGAAATGTATTATTAGGTTTTAATTGGTTTTGAAACTCCTAGATCTTTTGAGATTCATTGAACTGTTCAATGGCATGTTTCAATCTCGAGTGTGCCCTTCAGGTTTTGTGACTGGGATGCCGAGGATCACAAAACAAGGTGTGAAGTAACCATGCAAATTACTGGGTACCCTTAAGTGTTTATCCCTCAATCGATGTGCCGGTTAACCACACACGCTCCATCGATACTATGATAAACATTAAGTTACCCTTTGCCTACCTTGTTAAATACGAGTTAGTGTGTCGGTTAACCACACACGCTCCACTAACCGACTTAAACAAAGTGCAAAGTGTAATTTCATGGATTAGCACCTTATTCACATTTTCCTAAGTAACTAAGATTGGGTATTATTAAAAGTTTAGTTACTTAGTATTTATCATTAATACTTTTAATGAAGGGAGAATTATAGTCATGTCAAACCCGTTCGGCTAACGACCCTCCACCAGTCAAGCGAGCGGTGGGTGAGAGTGAACACCCATTAAGTTGCCATTTTATAGGCAACAACCTTATACCCACCTTATAGACCGGCTTCGTGAATGAGGCGTACTAGCGGTAAGACCGACTTTACTCTTATACATATAAATATTATTAACTTATAATATTATAAAGTATAAGGGTTGAATTTTAACTTTTAAAATTCTAAGGGCTAACTTGTAATTAAAGTATTCATAAGAGAAAACTTTACAAATTCCAAAACTTGAGGGCAAGTTTTGAAACTATTCAAAACTAATTAATTCCATAACTTATGTATTTAAAGTAGTTTTAATCCAAAAACTCTTCAAGTTCCATAACTTGTGGACAGATTATGGAAGACTTTAAACTAATAAAGAATTAATCTTTTCTTTATTTTATAACTTATGGAATTAATTAAGGTTACATATTTTATTTATTTATTTATTAATGAAGTGACTCTTGAACCTCCATAACTTAAGGACAAGACTCTTCATCTTTTTTGTAACCTTTGCCAACTTTATGAGTTTTATGAGTCTTTAATGTGACTCTTCATGTAACTTAAGGATAAGTTACACAAACACATTTTATACTCAACTCTTAGATTAATTTGGATTGAAAACAACTTTTTCACTCAACTTTTCTATTAATCTAAGCAACTCATAAGAACAAGATAATTCAAATCAAACTTTTTCATGTAATTAGTCTAACCTTTAAACTAATACAAAACATGAATCTATTGACAATTATCTTTGAAAATGGATTAGCATGAACATTACCACATTAAAAAACAAGTTCATAAGTTCAAAACAACTTAGGGTAATGTTCCTAGTCCATTTCTAGCCAAAAACCTCGAAGATATGCTGTCTGGGGTCCAACTCGTCGAGTGCATGAACACAACTCGGCGAGTTGGATGCATTTTGCCTTGGACTCGTCGAGTCCCTTCATGGACTCGGTGAGTTAGCTGGGCTGACAGCATCAAAACTCGATTTTTCAGCTTCTATTGCAGGTATAACAAGAAAACAAGCCTAGGCTCTGATACCACTGTTGGGTTATGAGCATTCTAACACTCCTAAGTGTACATGCAACCCTAAATACCTTGGATCTATGTTTTCTCTATTATACATGCAAATATGAACATCCAAGGTATTATCCTAATCTAGCATACAAAATAATGGATATAACAAGATAGAATACATACCTCTTTGATAGTGCTTGTCTTCATGAAGCTTGAGTGCCTAGTGCCCCAAGTGTGACACCTCAAATGGTTCACACAACACCAAATACACTTGGAATAACTTGAGAGAAATTAGAACACTTCGTGAAATCGTCTAGCCCTCATACACACACATAGTGTCGATTTCTTTAGCCATGGGTTTCTTTTATATGGTGGCTATTAGGGTTACACCATGTAACTCATGACTTTACCCATTCCTTATGGTCCATGGATTTTAACCTCCATGGAGTATCCATGGGTCACCCCATGGACTTAGTCCAACATAAGGAATCTTGGATCACAAGCCCACATATATAAGAATGAATGATTTACACAATCAACCCATATATTTAATTAGTCTTCTTTTGATCACTTAATTTATCCTAGATTAATTCTTGATCAATACTAATTAAATAATCTTATTATTCTTATTATTAATATACTAGAACTTATAATATATTAATAACCATAAGTGTCTTATTTCTCTCATTATAGTCTATCCAAGTGCATGATGCCATGCAACCCAAATGGACCATGCCGGGTCGGGTCAAGTCTTACCAATTATAGTTATGGACTTAGACATTAATCCAACAATTGCTTATGCCTCGCGACAGCTGAAAGCACACGAAATCAATTATACAACTCACGATCTAGAATTGGGATCAGTGGTATTTGCATTGAAGATATGGAGACATTACCTTTATGGAACCAAGTGCACCGTCTTTACGGATCACAAGAGTCTACAACATATCTTCGATCAGAAAGAGTTGAACATGAGACAATGGCAATGGGTAGAGCTACTCTGTGATTACAAGTGCGAAATACGCTACCATCCCGATAAGGCCAATATGGTAGCATATGCTCTCAGCCGGAAAAAGTACTCAGGTTGCAGTGTGAAAGAACTAACCATGACTATCCATTCCCACTTATCTGCACAAATCAGAGAGGATAAGCTGGAAGCCCTAAAACCAGAGAACATGGCGGATGAAGCCTTGAGAGGAATGGAGAAAAGCTTAGAGTTCCAGGGAGACAGAGTATATTATTTCATGAACCGGATCTGGACCCCAAAGTTCGGGGATTACAGAGAGGTTGTCATAGATGAAGCTCACAAGACTAGATACTCCGTTCACCCAGGGTCGGATAAAATGTACCTTGATCTCAAGAAACTATATTGGTGGCCAAACATGAAAGCGGAGATCGCTATCTTCGTGGGCAAGTTTCTGACTTACACCAAGGTGAAGTTCAAATATCAGAAGCCCTCAGGTTTTCTTCAGAAGCCGGAGATACCTGAGTAGAAGTGGGAGAGGATTACTATGAATTTCATCACTAAATTACCCAGATCTCTGAGTAGGTACGATACCATATGGGTAATTATCAATCGATTAACCAAATCCACCCATTTCCTACCAATCAAAGAAACTTTCAATATGGAAAGGCTCACACATATCTACATACAAGAGATAGTTCAACTGCACAGTATGCATGTGTCCATTATCTCCGACCAGGATACCAGGTTCACCTCGAGATTTTGGCAATCCCTGCAGAAAGCTCTTGGAACTAAGCTAGATATGAGCACAGCTTACCCTCCTCGGACAGATGAACAGAATGAGAGGACCATTCAGACCTTGGAAGACATGTTGAGAGCATGTGTCATCGACTTCAGTAAGTCATAGGAGACCCATTTTCCCTTGGTTAAGTTCTCCTACAACAACAGTTACCATACCAGCATCAAGGTTGCGCCCTGTATGGCCATAAGTGCAGATCCCCTCTATGTTGGGCTGAGGTGAGCGACACACAGCTAGCCAAGGGACAAGTCCCCGTCAGTGCTCTCACAGACCCAGAGATCATCCGTGAAACTATAGAAAAGATAGTACAAATCCAGGAACGACTAAAAGCCTCACGAGATAGATAAAAGAGCAACGATGATAAACGATGAAAACCCTTGGAGTTCCAGGTTGGAGACTATGTTCTGCTGAAGGACTCACCCTGGAAGGGCAAGATACGCTTTGGAAAGTGAGGAAATTTAAATCCAAGGTGCATAGGACCATTAGAAATCCTCTCTAGGACCAGTCCCGTAGCATACAAACTTTGTTTACCTCAAGAGCTTAGTAACATCCATCCCATCTTCCATGTCTCGAATCTTAAGAAGTGTTTATCCGATGAGACTTTTATGATCCCTCTCGATGAGATTGAAATCAACGAGAATCTCAACTTTATAGAAGAAACAATTGAAATCATGGATCTGAAGGTCAAACAAACAAAGCAAAGTCGCGTCCCGATAGTGAAGGTTCGCTGGAATGCCAAGCGGGGACCTGAATGCACTTGGGAGCGGGAAGATTCAATGAAACAGAAGTACCCCCATCCTTTTCCAAATCCATGATTTGTATCTTTATTCTTGAATTTCGAGACGAAATTCCCTCTAACGAGAGGATGATGTGACAACCCAAAACTTCTATTTTGTACGATTGGTCAGTTATAACAATATTAAACTCGATTTTGTCACCTTTTAACACTGTTTTAAAGGTTTGCTAAGGTATTCTAAGCCTAGCACAATCAAAGTTTGGGTCCTAAGTCGAGTAATTCCAAGTCTTAGCATAACATTCGGGCCATATACCCTCTTGGAAGGAGCGTACGGCCGTACACATGGGTGTGCAGCCACACACCCACCCCACAACCGCTCACCCGGGGTAGTGGGTCACCCACCCCTATAAATATGGGGATACCCCCTCTCTTTCACTCTTTTCTTCATTTGGCTGCCCACTACTACTTTCTCTCTGTAGAATCTTCATCCAAGAACCCTCCAAAGGCTTCAAAAACGTAAGTGATTCATCCCCTAGCTCGTTATGCTTGAAAGATCCTTTGATTCTTCATGTTTTTAGCCTTGTTTTTCATCCTTTGAAGGTGTACGGCCGCACAAATTCATAAGGTCGACCATACACACTTTAAACGCTCTCCAAAGTGAGAGTTTGGCCCCTATCTTCTAGTTGGAATTGTTATTAGCCTTAATGCACCTCAAAAGTAATATCTTAGGCATGAACATGGAGAGTGTACGGCCGCACACCCCTCTATACGGCCGCAAACCCTTTTGTACGGCCGCACACACGCCCTTAGGGTCGTACACCCACTTTAATGTTCATATCTACCTTAAACTTGCAAAACCACTAAGTATGGAACATAGAACACTCCTTGGATGCTTGTAGGACCTTAGAAACACCTAGGGGTGGAAATTCTTGACACGACACGAAACAAAATTAGGACGAAACTAAAATCTCGATTCATGTTCGTGTCGTGTTCATGTCAAGTTTAAAAAACACGATGGCATGTTGTGTCGTGTTCGTGTTCAAAATTCGACATGAAATTGACACGATTTGGCATTTATTTGTTGCGTTTTTTGTGCTACTCGTGTTTTTCGTGTTATGTATGATTAAATATTAATTAAATAAACTAATTATTATATTATGTTATTTTTGTCATGTCGTGTTTATCGTTCTTTAAATGGTTCTTTTTCGTGTTAGTTATAAAAAACACGACATTGTGTCGTGTCGTGTTCGTGCTACATAAAACCTTGTCTTGTCGTGTCGTGTCTACCAAAAACACGACACGATGGCCCGATTTGCAACCCCAAGAAACACCTCAAAAACACTCCCCATCATGAGTGTACGGTCGTACACTCATGGGTAATATGCCCATGGTTGTACACACCCAAAGGGTGGCCGTACACCTCCCTTATTTGTCCATACATGGTTCCGACACTTAGTTCAAGTATTTACGGGTCCTTAGATTGGTTCTCTATCATGTTTAGTCATGAAATACCTTAATCTAATACATGTATGTGTGACCATATGTTAATAGGATCCATTTGAGTTCGAAACTTCAGTTGACACTCGGCATCCATACTAATCGTAGATTCGAATCCTAAGTCAACGGTGAGTTCTTACCCCTACATTTTTCCGAGTTTTCAAGTTTTCGGGGAGGGGGGGGGGACACAAGCAAAAGTACAAGAGAACTTATGCTCAAAACATATTATTTTGTTGAAGATAATTATATTTTCAGTATGCTTTTAACATGGAAAATATTTTTTACCAAACGATTAAGAAATCAACTCGTAGAAAAAGTTTTCAAAACTAGGGTAACGAACTTGTGAATAATGTAGTAAAATGTTTTGTTTTATAAAGGATTCATGCAAATCGTAAACAGTATTTTCAGTATTATTACTTGTAAATTTATTAGTCTAAGTTGGAGACACGTCATTGGTAACACTCCCACAGAATCAGAGTGTAGGACTAGCACTTGTAACCAGAATCTCTTGTAGGGAGAATGTGACTGTTGTGTATAGATCTATATGGGACTGACTATCCCACACCTCGCTGCTAGCTATAGTGGTACCGGCATATCTACGGGTGACAAAGTCATAAAGGATATTGGCCCCAATACATGCCATATCAAGTTACTGTATGGTTATAAAACTCGTAACCTAGATAGCAGAGATTTACTTTTGTAATAATGAAACAAGTGAACTAACCTCAAAGTAATAACCATTTTGATTACTAGAGGGTATTAATAATACCTTCAGGATTTAGTTCACCACGTATTTATTAGCGTTATTTATGAAATAAGGCTAATATACCTCACTGGGAGTAACCAGGGTTTTAAAAGGAAACTACATTTATCGATATAAGTATGGTAGATACTTGTACACCTCAGTTTCGAATGGATAACCATGCTGGATTAGTGTCTAAGTCCATAACTATTTTGGTATGTACTTGACCCGATGGCGCATGGTCCTTTTGGGTTGCCTTCACCAAAGCAACTTGATAGGATGAATTATGGAGAGAGAAGATTAAGTATGATGTATTAATATATTGGGATAATAATATATTAAAGTAGAAATCATATTGTTTAATTAATATTAGTCAAGAATTAATTGATAATTAATTTTGTGGCTAAAAGAGATTAATTAAACTTAAGGGACTGGAACTGTAATTATAAGATAATTGCATTTGGGCTATGGATTACCTTGGAATAATAGGTTGGACGAATTCTATGGGGAAACCCATTAGAAATCGTCCAATGGTTATTCTAAAAGGGTCCATGGGTTGCTTAGGGCTTACGCAGTCAAATTAGGGTTTCCTAGTTGAAACCCCTAAAAGCCTACATGTATATACAGTACCCTTAAGCCCCAAAAACGTGGCTAAGAGTTCCACTAGGGTTTCTGGACGTTTTGGGCAACCTCCTCTCTCCTTATTCTTCATCCTTTTGCTCTTGGTGTTTGTGAACCATTAGAGGAGTGACACTTGTGACTCTAAGCTTTCTAAAGTCATTACAAGGAGGATTTGAGATTGTTATTGCTACATAACAATCAAAGGTAATTCTCTAAACCCTAATTTCAATTTATAATATGTTAGATCTAAGATTGTAAGTCTTGGATGCAATGCATGTACAATAGAGAAACCTAGATCCAAGCATTAGGGTTTGCATGAGCACATAGGATGTTCTTATGGATAAAACCCATCAGTGGTATCAGAGCCTTGATTGGTTTCTGTTGTATGTGATGCTATGTTGAATTATTAACTAAAACTCGAATTCTGGCCTTCTGCTCGAACTGACTCGGTGAGTCACTACATGGACTCGGCGAGTCTGCCCTACTCGGCAAGTTCCAATGTGTGACTCGGTGAGTCGGAGCGTCAGACAGAGGGAATTTCGGATTTTATTGTTGTTTACGATTTTTAATGTTTCTTAAAGATTATCCTTGCCAAAACACAAGATAATTACCAATTGGTTAGATAATAACTTCCTTATATTATTAAAGATTGATTATTTGTATTAATTGGGTAACTTATCTTGCAAGAAATTGAAATTAGGTCAAATATAGATAATGAAAAAATTAATTGTTTAATTTCTGTTATTTGTTATTTGATCCTTGTGTTGTGAAAAAGTTTCATTTGTGCCCATGTAAGTTTTATGGTTTAAATTTGAACTTAAAGATTTTGTTTTGAAATTTAAATAGTTGAAACCTTAATGTTTTGAAATGTTTCAAAACTTGCCCTCAAGTTTTGGAATTTAAAAGTTGATTAAAGGTTTAATTTAGAAATGTTAAATTCTAAAACCCTAGTATTATTTTGAAAAGTTCAAATCACACCCTTATGGTTTCATTAATTAATTAAAGTGTATAATTATTAAATTTTGACCACCTAGTATTTTAAAAGTGTAAAATACACCCTATACTATATATAACATTAAATGTCTAATATATATGTATGAGTAAAAGTCAGTCTTACCGTTAGTAGGCCTCATTCACGAAGCTGGTCTATAAGGGGTGTTTAAGGAAATTGCCTATAAAATGGTGATTGAATGGGTATCCACTCTTACCCACCACACTCTTGACTAATGGAGGGTCATTAGCCGAATGGGTAGGATAGGATAGAAACCTTCCATTATAAGTATAATAAAGTACAAAAGTAGCTAAATGCTTTTACAAATTCCTAATCATAGTTACTTTAAGCAAAAGTGAATTTATGCAATTCCATGAAATTACACTTTGTGCCCTTGCGAAGACGTTAGTGGAGCGTGTGTGGTTAACCGACACACTAAATAGTTCTAAGCAAAGGTAGCAAAGGGTGACTCAATGTTTGTCATAGTTCGGTGGAGCGTGTGTGGTTAACCGGCACATCAAATAGGTGACTATAACATGTGGGGGCACCATGTAAGTCCGCATGGTTATTCACACCCGCTTTGTGATCCTCAGTATCCCATTCACAAACTAGAGGGGCATATCGAGATTTAAACATGTCATTGAAAATTTCAATGAATCTCAAAAGATCTAGGAATTTTCAATAGATTTAAAACTTAAATCTCTTTTACATTTTTTATGGTGGAAATTAGTGAATCGTCATTCACTTACCTTCAAATATTCTGCAACTAGATTACGGCATCCCTTTTCTAGGTTGTAGAGTATTGTGTTGGGTCCTAGCCTTAATATCTCATTTGGGTGATTTATTAAGGACTCAATCAATCAACTAACTTGAATTTAATTTTTCTCCCGTTTTGTAGATGTCAAAGTATGACAATTATGGTCTTCCCAAATCCTATGGAACAAGCCTTTCACATGAAGATGATATTTCACGATTCGATCGAGGAACACGAGATCATGTTTCACTTCCTCCACCTCCTCCTATTGTTCTCCCTAACCCACGAGTTCATAAGATTGAAAAATTCAAACTTACTCAAGCCCTTTTGGCAAGAAAACATGTAGAAGGAAAGTCTGTGTGTGCACACGTCCTAGAGATGAAGTCACACATTGATAGGTTAAGAATGTTGGGATCTGTTGTCTGTGAGGAGCTGGCTATTGATTGGGTTCTTCAGTCACTTCTTAACTCATATAGTGAGCTCGTAAGAGAGTACTATATGATGAGCCACGACGTAACCCTCATCGATCTTACCTATATGCTTATTGTTGCTAAATCAGCAATGATTTGGCGCACTGGAAAAGCAAAGTTGATTGGTGGATCTGCCTTCCAGACCTCTATGGATATAGGCAATGGCAAGGAAAGGCATGCCATGATCGAAAAGTTTGATCATAAGAGAAAGGCAAAGTCAGAAGTAGTTCCATGTGTTGTTCCAAAAAAGTCAATTTGCTTTTATTGCCAAGAGAATGGGCATTGGAGACGAAGTTGTCCTATTTACCTAAGAGATGGGAGAGTCAAAATGTATGGCTCTACTATAGGTAAATTCCATTAACTAACTCTTTTAAGTTCCTATTCTAGATTCTTAATACATGATGTGATAAGATTGCATTTTGATGTTTTGTAGGATCAAAGAAAAGAAAGGAAGCTTAAGGGAAGAAGTGAGCAGAATCTAATCGTGAAGAAATGGATTTCGATCGCATTACTTGAAGATTAGAATCTTGAGCTACTACTTGGAGTTAGAATAAGATTGCTAAGAAATATGTATTAACATAGTTTTTCAATTAAATTGCATTGTAAGGACAAATTTTTTCCGCAGTAAAATAAATTTTGATTTTATATTATTTATTTATCCTTGCAATGGCGTGAATGAAAAAAATTGATGTTTGTAAGTTTCTATTATTAGCAATAATGGATTTGATTCTTAATTATGTTATTTGTGGAAGGTCAAGAATTTACCAAATAGGGAAAGTTTCTCATCACCCAAGTTTCAATTGGATAGAAACTTGGAATCATACAACTTGGTTGCATGATGAATGAGAAATTTCATATTTGGAAATTAGACTAATTCGTTGACAAAGTGTCAAGTGAAGGACTAGGAGATCGAGTACACAAGGTTGTGTGTTGATCAATTCCACCACAAGAGTAACAAAGATATTTGTCATGATTTACTAAGGTTAAGTAAATATTATTATACTTATGAGATTAAGTGTAATTCTCAGTTGATTGAAAGAGTTTCAATCAATAACAGAACGAATAAAGAAGAATCAAGTAAGCGGAAAGATAAAAGTTTCTCTATTCTAAGAAGAAGGGAGAGTACCTTTTATTATATTTTATGATAGGTCTTAATGATTAAGAACCATATCTCAATTGATCCTCTAAGTGAGTCTTAGTGCAATTGTATGTCTGAGAAGAGGAATCAAGAATTGAAGAAATAGTTAAATCAAGAAGTCAATCATACTTCGTTCCAAAACCAAGTCTTAGAGTTAAGGTTGTGACATTGAGTGACAAGTCTTAAGAAGGTTTATAACATTCATCAAATATGGAAAGTTGTGATATCTTGGATAAGACAAAGACCAACTAGGACCAATTTTGTGAAGTGTTTTGTCTTGATAAAAGCTACACTAACTCTTGAATATTTGTTTGTTGAGAAATGTTTATTGACAAGAGAATCTTATATGTCAAGGAGTCAGTGGGAGTCTTAATGGTCTTAAAAGGTTTCAAGAACTAATCAATAATAAACCTTATCAATCATCACTACCACACGACTTGAGGTTTACAACCTATCGTGTTGACACTATCTTGTTTCTGTGTCGTTCCAATTGAGTTAATTATGCATGTGAGTTCTATGAGTTCTCATTTGAATGCATAAAAGGCAAGGACCTTCAACAATGAAAAGTACATTAATAAGAAAGGATGAGTTGCTTAACTACTTGGAAGACATGGTGAGCACTCGTGTTACCATAAGGCAAGAAATCAAGATTAAGAAAGTTCGATCCATATGAGTTTGGATTTGTCGCAAACTTTGGTTTTAGGCAAATTCGCATGGATAGGAACACATACACGATTAAAATCTAAGTGTCATAAGATTCCCTCCTTCATGAAAATGACTATGAGGAATTCTTTCACTAAGAGAGATTTTAAGAAGATAATGATTGTGAAATTGTATTCTTGAATTCGATTATGGTTACGGTATCCCTTTCCATAATTCGAATTGTGAGATTTAACATAGTCTGAATTGTTTAGACACACATATGAGCTATCTAAGGCAAAGGTGTATAAGTTTAAGAAGCTTAGATAAAGGATTATCATGTCAAAGCTTGTGGGAGCATAAGTTTTATGCTTATTTGATAATAATCATCATGATAGTGGGAACATAAATGTTGTGCTTGTATGATTATTAAAAAAAGTATTGCAAGTTAGCAATATTAATTATAGAAAACAAGAGTTATACTTTGCAAAGCCATAACAGTTGAATAGTTGTTTTACTATAATTAAGGGGGAGAATATTATCCTTCATTTCTAATCTAAATGCTTAGGTTGTGGAACGTTAATAAATTTAGTCAAGGATACATTGTGTTATGGCATTGTTCGAATTGTGAGAACGTGGCACATTAAATATTATGGCAGAAGACAGATAAAGTATCATATCTTTATGTAAGACATTATGCATCGTATCCCATACGCTTCAGGTATAGGATTGATTGCTAGTGCTATTATATTTGACCATTCTAAAATTTTCCAAATGTCTAGCGCATTTCGAGGGAAAAAGGACTAGAATCGGTTTTGACTAAAATAATTAAACAACTATCAAAGGACGATCCAAAGCTCGCTGAGGATTGGTCGCTTGTGGGTAGTTGGAAGTATGGTATTGGATGGACCATATCGACATTATTATGAATAGATAAGATTCTATTAAGAATAAATTGTCGTATGGCAAAATATGGAAATGTTTCCATATTAGGAGTTAGATATTGAGAATTTATGTCTGGATTAGAAACTTTTATGCAAGAAGGATGTTCAAAGGAATGTACTTTGAATGAGAGGCATCATATCTATAGAATTGCTTCTGATAGAGAATGGCCAAGTCTTGATGATTTTGAGCTATGAATTTACGAAAGGATCATTGCATAAAATGTTAGAATCTAGCATATTCTATAAGTGGCAAGAATTTGATATTCTTATACTTATGATAAGGATTTTGAGTTGTGAAATGAGTATGATTGGAAATGTGTTCATTTGATCTATTTCACAAATTAAGGACCATAGGTAAACATTGTGTGCATGCTAGGAGCATGGGACAATTGTTGTTATAATTCAAGTAAGAAGTTGATTACCCGAAACAACAAATAATGAGTAATCAATATGGTGATTAAATAAAATGCTTTATTTATACCCAGAGTTTGGGGCCATATGGGATTAGTATTATTGTGTTTCACTTTGCATGTTTTGACTTCCTGAATAATTAAATTGATTCAGAACAATCAAATTATTCGAACGGACCACAGTCGTTCATATGTTGGAAGTAGGTATGAATAAAGATTGTCGTGAATTGGTGTGTTGATTTTCTAAAGTGTATTAGACATAAGCAAATGTTTGTTGCAACGTTCATGAGTGCTTATAAATATGATTTGAGCATTGGATTAAACCCACGCTCACTTGGATCACTTCATAGATTTTATCACGAGTGATTGGTGAGACGATAATATCTTATATTCTTGAAACCGAGATGTGTGAGTTGTATCTTGCAAGTCGGTTACACATTGATAATATGTAAACACACCAGTAACTTAGTGTCAAAAAACATATTGTTGTGTGTGATTCGGTGAGTGAGTACAAGCAAGCAATGAATCAAAGTTTATCCGTTCCTTTTATCCAAAGTAGGATGAAAGCGATATCTTTGGGCCCTTCAATGATTTATTGATGACACCCTAAGCGCTTGGCCAAGTCGGGACTAATTTTATGTGTTCAATTGCAGTCTGTTGTCAGTCATCATAAATCGGAAATCGGGAAAGAACATATAGACTGAGAGAATGATTTCAATCCATGTCTCACGTCTATATGATATCTAGAATAGAGGAATATATGATCCCTTATCTAGAGGATGCGTATCTGATAAGATCAGAGTTGACAGCGGCTTTTGAAAGCTACGATTGCCGATCAGGATCTGAAGTCATACGCAGAATAGTTATTAGACTTATCCAAGTGGGAGATTGTTGGATTAGTGTCTAAGTCCATAACTATTTTGGTATGTACTTGACCCGATGGTGCTTGGTCCTTTTGGGTTGCCTTCACCAGAGCAACTTGATAGGATGAATTATGGAGAGAGAAGATTAATTATGATTTATTAATATATTATGAGAATAATATATTAAAGGAGAAATCATATTGTTTAATTAATATTAGTCAAGAATTAATTGATAACTAATTTTGTGGCTAAAAGAGATTGATTAAACTTAAGGGACTAGAACTGTAATTATAAGATAATTGGATTTGGGCTATGAATTACCTTAGAATAATAGGTTGGACGAATTCTATGGGGAAACCCATTAGAAATCATCCAAGGGTTATTCTAAAAGGGTCCATGGGTTGCTTAGGGCTTAAGCAGTCAAATTAGGGTTTCCTAGTTGAAAACCCTAAAAGCCTACATGTATATATAGTACCCTTAAGCCCCAAAAATGTGGCTAAGAGTTCCACTAGGGTTTCTGGACGTTTTTGGCGGCCTCCTCTCTCCTTATTCTTCATCATCTTGCTCTTGGTGTTTGTGAGCCATTAGAGGAGTGACACTTGTGACTCTAAGCTTTCTAAAGTCATTACAAGGAGGATTTGAGATTGTTATTGCTACATAACAATCAAAGGTAATTCTCTAAACCCTAGTTTCAGTTTATAATATGTTAGATCTAAGATTGTAAGTCTTGGATACGTTGCATGTACAATAGAGAAACCTAGATCCAAGCATTAGGGTTTGCATGAGCACATAGGATGTTCTTATGGCTAAAACCCATCAAACCAACCATCAACTGTTAAGGAAAATATATGATTTTCCCGGGATAACTCGGATTTTCATAAATGTATTTGTTTTTACATGTAACTAACAGATATTCATATTCACTCCATGACTCCTCGGATTGTACACACCTCGTATGAATCAGGAAGTCATGGAAGGAATGGGTTTCAAACACACTTTTCATAAGAAAATATAGGATTTTTTTGAGCAACACTTTTCAAAAGGATCAAAGAAACATTTTCCACCTAAACTAAATGCTTATGAACTCACGAGCTTTATGTTGATACGCTTTCAAAATCGCTTGTATTCTCAGGACAACAATAGACAGGTACTCTTGCCAGCTTTTGGAGAAGATGGAGTATTTTGGAGTCCCATCTTTATCTTTTGCTACTTTTGATAGATATATATATATATATATATATATATATATATATATATATATATATATATATATATATATATATATATATAAACTTGTACCCAATAATCAATGTAAATATTCATATTATAATGTATTGGTTGTGTTTACTTTGATTACTATGATGCAATTGTTGTGATACTACACATGACGTCATCCACCCCCGAACGTTTCCGCCGTTGGTTTTTACGGTTCGTGGGTATGACAAACATTGCCTAAGAATCTAACACGCGGTCTATTAAATTAGCATGGACTATTAGAACTGTTTTAAATTAGCATGCCAATAGTCCCATAAACCTAATTGATCACATGTTAGTAAAGACGTGTATTAAACATCAAGTTTGTTGTTGCGACAAACCAAGAGATTATAAATCTATACAAAAATTCTAATTTGTGAAGGGTTGTACCAAGCTAAAAGTATAACCCCGACGCATAATGTATATTGGATGAAATTCCATGAAATGTGGCCAAATAGACCTAAACTCATCAGTCCTCTCTTCAAGAAACTGCATCCTAATCATAGTTCTCTTTTGGAAGCTCCTTTCATGATCGAGGAAATCAAGTCAGCAGAATGGGGGTGTGGCTCGGATAAAGATCCTGGCCCAGACGGATTCTCATTCAAACTCCTCAAACGAAAATGGAACACCATGAAAGTTGACATTCCTCGATTCATTAGAGATTTTTGAAGAGACATGGAAGATCTCACATGGGTGCAATGCTTCGTTCATTACACTTATCCCAAAAAAATATATATATGATCCTATTTCTCTCTGTGACTATAGACCCATTAGTCTCACTGGATATATTTATAAAATTGTAGCTAAACTCCTTGCCAATAAATTGAATGGTGTCATGGGTTACATTGTAGACGAGGTTCAATCTGCATATATCAACGATAGAAACATCCTTGACGGGCCTCTTGTAATGAACGAATTATGCACCGGGGCCAAAAAATCTAAGACTCGGATGTTTATGTTTAAAGTTGATTTCGAAAAGGCCTTCGATACAGTCAATCGGGGTTATCTTGACTAAGTGATGGAGCAGATGCCTTTAGGGAGCAAATGGAAAAACTGGATTTGCGGGTGTCTATCAAGCTCCAGAGCATCAGTTCTTGTAAATGGCACGCCTACGGATGAATTCCTAATTTTACATGGGATAAGGCAAGGAGACCCTCTCTCCCCTTTTCTCTTCACACTTGCCATGGAGGGTCTACATGTGGCCATCAAGGGAGCTTGCAACAAATCCCTAATTCAAGGTGTCAAGCTTCCTCACAAAGGGCCAACCATTTCACACTTATTTTATGCCGATGATGCCATCTTTGTAGGAAATTGGGATAGTGGCAGCATTCAAAATCTCTCACGTATACTCAAATGCTTTCAAATATCCTCAAGACTAAAAGTAAATTTCGACAAATCTTGTCTGTTCGGAATTGGCACTACGGATATTGAACTACAAAGTATGGCTCAAGTTCTTGGATGTCTAAAGATCTCTCTTCCTTTTACATACCTCGGCATACCTATTGGCGCCAATGTGTTGCTAAAAAAGAACTGGGAACCCATAATGAAGAAATTCCAGGCAAAACTTTCCTCTTGGAAGGCAAATACACTATCATTCGGGGGGTGACTGACACTCATCAAATCCGTACTTGGAAGCCTTCCTACGTATTATCTATCTTTATTTAAAGCACCACAAGGTATTTTAGATTATCTTGAACAACTCATGCGCAGATTCCTATGGGGTGGCATTGGTGAAAAAAGAAAATTACATCGGGTGTGTTGGCAAAAAGTTGTTGCAGCAAAAAAGGATGGAGGTCTTGGAGTGGGTACATTGAAGGCTAAAAATTTAGCTTTACTCATCAAATGGTGGTGGCGACTAAAAAATGAGCATGGATTCCTTTGGTTTGGTGTTATCTCAAGCATACACAACTTAGCAGAAAGCCCTCCAACTACCTCGTGAGCAAAGACACAGTAGGGTTATGTAGCAACATGTACAAAGCTGTCAATAGTCAACAAAAAAGCAATATTGACACAAACAACCTTTTCTCTCTTATACCTAGAACGAACTGCAAAAGTATGTTCTAGAAGGATGTTTGGTGTGGAAACATGTGACAACCCGAAATTTCTATCTTGTACAGTCAATCAATTCAATCAAATTCAGACTTGTTTCTACTATCATTTAGCACTATTTAGAGTCTGTTTGAGTGTTCTAAGCCTAGCACCTTCAAGAGGTGATGTTAAGAAGTTTATTCTAGAGTTCAGTGTGCAGTACACAAGCTAGAAAACTCCAAGAATTGGAGTTTACGGCTGTAAACTAGAGTTTACGGCCGCAAACTCTAGACTATATATTTGACACTTAGTCATTTATTATCACTTTTACCATTTCAAGCCCAGAATCCAAGTTCTCTCTCAAGTATCATAGGGTCTTCATCTTGATCTTCAATATAGTAAGTAATCTTTCCATTCTTAAGTTGATATCCTTCTATATCTAGTGAAGGTACATGATTTCATCCATGAAATCTCTTTTTTCGGTTAGATCTTCAAGTGTTCTTCATTTCACCAGGAACACACACTAGTGTTTTTGGACCTTAAACACCCTTACAAGCTTCTAATACGTAATTACACTCTCCTTAGCTTGTTATATACTAGGAACACTTGATTTGCTCATTAAAATCAAGCATTACTCAAGATCAATAGGTGTTTACGACCATGAGGATCTCCCTTGGCCGTAAACCCTAATTAAAGGGGAATTTGTTGGCCCTAAACTCCCTTAAGCTAAAGCATTGAAACTAGAACACTTCCTAGATGCTTGAATGGACTTTAAAACACCTTTAACACATAATATCATGAGTTTACGGTCGTAAACTCATAGTTGTGTAAACCCCTTTGGCCGTAAACTCATGGGGGTCTTACCATTTGGGTTGTAAACTCCTATGTGAGGCCCTACACCCCTTATATGCAACCCTATGTGGTGTAAAACTTCATTACAAGTGTTTCTTAGTCCCTAAGGTTGTTCCAATGCATGATTAGTTGTTATAAACACTAATTGTATTCATATATGTGTCATTATATGTTAAATAGGATTCGGGCGTGCTCAAGCCTTCACTTGACACTTAGCATCCTTTACCAATCTTACATTCGCACCACTCACTACAGGTGAGTTCATACCCCTTAATCTACCTTTTAAATTATTTTAAATGCTTTTATGGGGGGAATACAAGTTGAAACATTATAGTTATTATATCAATCACATGTGATTAATAACTATCGAACAAATGGATTTACTATACTTTTAACTGTTTTATCAAGCAATCTACTTCAAAATGTTTACCAAACTCTTTTACATACTAAACTCATTATCAAACTTATTCTTATCTGCCAAACCTTTTCTTTTAACTCTTTCAAACTTATATATTATTAAAACCATGTCTAATGCATATATAGTTATATAAGTAAGGTTGGAAGGACTTAGGACTGATAACTCACTTTATTTCATGTTCCTTGTTTGGTTGTGGACTTAGAGTATCATGTTGTTTGTCCGAGTGTCGTTTGATCCTTAGTTATATATTATGTATATATGTATAGACATAAAAGATTTTATCTCAGTTCAATCCCTTTGGGTAGCAAAGGTGTACAAACATGTTCATTTATACAAAGAACTCTACTAGTAAACTATAATAGGTATAGTTTAGGAAGTCACTACTCACTATTTCTAGTACAACGAAACATACAAGAGTCAGTTCATTCATGAGTCAATACAAACTTACTATGATGAGAAACTAAGAGAATATACTATTATGAGAAACATAACAAATATACTATAACGAGAAATAATACATACTATACACTATACAAGAGAACATACTATGATGAGAAACAAAGAGAACATACTACATACTAGACAGAGAGAACATACATTACACTAGTACATACAATACATATACAATAATACTATAACATAAATGTGAGTCACCACTTCGGGGCATGGCATCAATGTTATGGCTTGTTTTGTAACCAGAGTCTCCTGGAAGGAGAGGGTGAATTTGTGTATAGATCTATACGGGACTGACCGTCCTACACCTTGATGCTAGCTACAGTGGGACCTGTAGGTCTACGAGTGACGAATGTCATACCATTACGACCTCTTCGAGCGTCGTGTTTTACTAATTCGATCAAGTATCGTTACAATTATATCACATTATACATTAATTAACAATTGGTTTAAGGTAGTTAGTACAACAGTAATAACTATAATACAACACTACAGTACTTATTATTTTCCCATTGCATTCACACTGTGATCTTCTCACATAATCGATAATATAAAAACTATATTTTGTTAATGATAGTCACACTTGGGAAAAATACACACTTTTACATGAAACAAACATATAGAACATTTTATGTCTTGGTAGAAGGCTACTATTAGTAGAAAATATAGGATTTTCTAGGAGATACAAATATTTACTACAAACTTATACATCAAACACTTACTAACATTTTCATACAAACAATGATACTAAAATGCTTATGAATTCACCAGCTTTAAAGCTAATAAACTTTTTCAAAATAACTTGTATTCTCAGGTCATTAGTAGACAGGTACCAATGCCAGGTTTTGAGAAGATGGAGCATGTTCAAGACTCATCTCTTATTTTGATTCATATTTTTCGTGTCTTATAACTACACAGAACACATTTGTATTAAATTATATTATTAACGCAATGGATGATGTTGTTTGTTTACTATTATGCTTTGTTGTGATACTGTACATGACGTCCTCCGCTCCGGAACATTTTCGTCGTTCAGGTTTGGGGTTGTGACAAAACACAACATTAAAAATTCTTTTTCCTCTTCTGTACGAAATGGAAACAGTGAAAAGATGTATGCTCACGGAAAGAATAAGTAATAATGGCTTCAGGTGGCAATGGAAAAATAACTCATGAAACTGCAACCGAATTACATCAGTTTCACCTCCTCATTAACTCTTGGGAATTTAGATCTTCGAAAAAATATGGATTCTGGTTCAATCTCAACAACAATGATGGCATGTATATTGTTAACATTATGAGAAGGTTCATTGATTCCATGCTAAACCATTCCACTTGTAGCTATCGGATATGCTGGGATAAACTAATCCCCCTTAAGGTCAAATGTTTTGTTTGGAGGGCTATGTTATTCGAGTTTCTGAGGCACTCTCTCACAGGGGTATATTGGTCCAATCCTCAACCTGTTTACTTTGTGGGAATCATAACAAATCAGTAAATTACTTGACGGTGGAATGTGACTTCTCCAAAATAGTATTACATTGGATCAGTAGATGGTGTGGATTACAAAACTTGCAAGTTAACACGGTAAGGGACCTTTTAGATTATGTTGCATCATGGGGTAACTGTCCAAGAAAAAAACAAACGCTTACGTTGATCATTTATGCCACACTATGGAATATTTAGCTTGCAAGAAAAGACAAATTCTTCAAAAACAAGGTGGTCTCCCCTACAAAAACGGCGGATATTATCATCTCACAAACTTTTGAATGGAGCAAATACAGGGGAAAGAATAGTAGAAGTTGGATGGAATGGAGTTGCAATCCATTTTGAACTTTTATTTCTCTGTTTTACTACTTGTTCCACCAAACTAAGCTCCTTGCTTATGTTTCGGTCTTTTATTAATACATATTTGCCTTCTTCAAAAAAAATGTGGGCAATCTTACGGTGATAAAAAACCGGAATCAAATAATTGAACCGAGCTAAATGATTTTGGTTTATTTGGTTCGGGTTATTCGGTTATTTAATTAACCGAATAAGGATACCTTATTAGGTTTGATGTTGGTTACATTTTTATCATTTTGGTTAAATCAAAAAAGCTATTTAATTTATATATATTTATAATTTATATCTATAAATTAATATTTTATATTTAAATTGATGTATTAGTTACTAAAACTTTTTAATGAATAAAGTTTTAAGTTTACTTTTTTAATTTTATATAATTTTTCATTTGTAACCGTTATTTTTATTTATCATTCAGTTGCTACCCTTCTAATTTGTTAAATAATATTTTACTATCCTTTTACTTTATAAAATACCAATTTCACCCCTCTACTTTCAATTTTATAAAATATTACTTTCATTTCTTCATTTTCTAAACTTTTTGTTTATATATATATATATATATATATATATATATATATATATATATATATATATATATATATATATATATATATATATATATATATATTTCCCTCATCTATTTTGTAAAATACAATTTCCACCCCTCTTTTTAAAAAAATATTACTTTGGTCTTTTCAACTGAGAAAATCACTATAGCCAATACTACAATTGTTAATACACAATATACAAATATGTTAATACATAAAGTTCAACTTTAATCTTTCAACTTTATCGACTCGGTTACTTGCAATCCTTCGATTTTGTAAAATAATATTTTTCATCCATTTACTTTTTAAAATATAACTTTGATTCCATCTACCTTCAACTTTAGAAAATGTTACTTTCACCCTTTTATTTTCTAAATTTTCGAATTTATCCCCCATCTCTATAGTGTGTGTGTGTGTGATTTTTCCACTCTAGTCTCCTAATACGCGACAAAAACATGTAAGAACCCACATCAAAACACAGGCTCAATTACTAGTTAATACCAAATGCAAAATTAAAAATGAATAAAATGATAACAATACAAAGACTAGACTACATTCACTATATAAAATTTAAAAATATATATGAAAAAATAAAATGGAGATCATTTAAGTACGAAATCATCCCCGTAATACAAAATATAATCCAACTTGATCCCATAATAAGCTTAATGTCACAATATAAATACACTTTACACTTTATCTCGACTTCTTACTTCGCATTCCCATCCTTGATTTCGCATACCTTCATTTCTAGTTAAACAAAACCTCATTCATTTTCAGTAAGAGAAGGGCATTTACGTCTTTTGCACAAACGATGTACCATGCCCACCTAACAAACTCCCAAATTATTCAACCCTTTTGGGTGGGAAAAAATTTGCAAATCTTTTGTCCTGTCATCATTAGTCTCAGTAGCTGTCATAGTCTACTGCATATCAAACACAGTATAAAGATATCATATAATATCATCTCATGTCATGTCATGTCAGGTAATGTAAAATACAGTATAAGGTTGTCATGTCGTGTCCTAATGTAGATTTAATAAACATAAAAAAAAAGGGTAAATAAGGAATAAAAATATATATTAAAAGGATACTCTAACCGCATTCCTTCACCAGATACCGATGAGTATAAAACAGTGCCTTGTAAATGATTTAGTGCTTCACTTGAACAAGCAGTATCCTTCAACAAATGTCATAAATTTAATATTATTGATTTATTTCAATGTCTAAAACTTTTAAAAATATATTGCAAACAAATAAATATAAAAAGTTAAAAACATACATCAAAGTCAACAAATGCCACAGGCGTCCCATATGTACTTTGCATCTTTAATTTCAAAAAACCTCGGCATCTGTAAATTCACAATGTCGATAACAACTTAAGAATTCTAAACTTAAATCTAAAAAAAACAAATTAAAAAATAAAAATAAAAATTCCTAACCTTGAAAATACTTGATTTAACTCTTGTTCTGTGCAACCTTGTCCAAGATTAGCCACAAATATTGTTGGACATGGAGGAGCTGATGAGTTTCTCTAATTTATAAATATAAAAAAAAACTACATTAACTCTTTTGTTAATTATAATTTATAAACATAAATCACAAAATACAAATGAAACATACCAATCTTGAAGTGTTTTCAGTTCTAGCTTCAAAGCTTCCATGGCTGAAAATTTAAAAAGCACAAATAAGAAATTAAAAAGAAAAAAATGGTGATTTGTCTAATAATGAATGTCATCATATGTGATGTTTTGAAGCCCTTTAACCTTTCAGTAATAAGAAATCATGTAACAACAAGTGCAATAGTGAAAGTTACAATAAAAATCTTTTTGTTTTTTGTTTCTTTTTGGTTTCAAAAAAGGTAATTAAAAGTGTGCTTATGTATGACCTTTGTGCAGATGGATAACCAATCGTGTTGTAAGCAGAATTACTCAATCCAGGCATGTGAATGCTGCCAACACCTGCTAGTGTACACGTGTGCAAAACAGTGTGCAATTGTGAGCTTCTAGAATAATGTGTTTCAATTTTCAATTTTCAATTTCACCCCTCGATAACTCGTGTTTTCATAACTTAAAACTACTTGTTTTGTAATTTGTAATTTACAGGTCTCTTTGGTGCTTTTGTTTTTTGAACAAGAGTTTCTCACCAGGATCTGAAAAGCCCCTTGAAAATGAAGAAGACCCTTTTGCCCTTTTGTCGGATCCATGTCTATCATCATCTAAATGTATAGTTGATAAGTTTTACAAAGATAAGTTAGCTAAAAAGGTCAAGAAAGGAAGAGTAGATTGAAACGGAGAAGAGAAGTAATGATATATAATTATATATACCTCTTGAGCGCTTTGACCTTGAGTTTGACTTTGCAAGATCAATGTGTAAAGTTGAACCCTTTTCAAGATCAAACACCATTCCCTACAAATCCGATACTTTTTCTTGATGATTTGTGTAAAAGATTGTTTTTTTTCAAAAGGGAATCAGATGGGTATGTATTGGAATAGCTTTCTTACATTTAAAGTGTGTAATGCTGCAAGTGCAGAAGGCTGATCCATGAAAACAGCAAACCCAAATGGCTGTTTGACATAAAACAAGACAAATAAGAAAAGATATGAAGCAAATTCGAGTGAATACAAGAGGGGGATTAATAGCTACCTTATATATAAAGAAAGAAAAAACATAAATGAAGTTGACAACTTGAGTTATATATTCAATAGCCATTTCATGTGTGTGATCTTTCTAAGAAGTTCAGTGTAGTTATCAATTCGTTTTCTTAAACAAGCTACCAATCCACATCAATTTTAAATTTGGAAGAACATTTGATTCCAACATGTATAAGGTCACTCCGCAAATGATCTATAGATAGCTTCTTTCTAATTGCGGAGAAATTTGACCCGAACTTTCAATGATCCCTAGCTTTCATCATCAAATATGCTTTTGAAATAAGGAATAAAAACAACCAAAGTTTCAACAATGCAGTTTCGATTTTCAATTTACAATTGATACCTGAGTTTGTGTTGCACTGGGGCTACGAAGGTGACAAGATTCATATCCCGGGAATTCACGAAAAAGATTGTAAATTTCACGAGGCTTGACGTCCTCGGGAAGTCCAGCAATGAATAGCGTTCGAACCTCGTCTTGAAACGACGGCGTATATAACGGTGGTGCGTAAGAAGTGAAAGGGGGCTGGTGGTACTGATGGTGTAACTGAGATACGGCGGCGGGTGGAGGTTGTGTCGCTCCGGGAGGAGGAGGTGGATTTTGGTAGTACGAGAACTGGGTGGTGTGAACACCCGCCGGTGGTGGGTAGTAAGCTGCCATGTCGTCCATTTTAAGGGTCAATTTTCCGTTCTCCAAGCCCTAATTTTTTCCCCAATCTGTGTTGTAGAACGATACTGGGTTTCCGCCGATGAAATGTTGCGGTTATTTCTATTTTTCAAATAATACAAATTTTCGTCCTTTGAATTTGAAAAGTTCATTTATAGTCCCTCATTTATATTTACATTACAGTCCCTCAAGTACATTTACATTACCATGCCTCAATTCTTGTAGAGTGTTAAGCAAGTGTATGTTTATTGTGATCATTATTCTTATTAATTCTTCTTAGTGATTATTTAACCTAAGATCAAATCAAAGTAATTATATTCGTGTGTTGATGACTGGATTAACTAAAAAAGTATTTACCTTTTGTATTTTGCAATACATCCTTCTTCAAAATACAACCATAAATTCCCTCATAATCATTAAACATACATTGTCTATTTACATTATTTACTTTTATACCTTTATGGTTTAAGAAAAGAACTTGAAAAATAATATTTGAAAAACCAACACTTAAATTCATTTTATATAAGTATTTTATATGTATTTTGACCTAAAATTACTAACTTATATCAATTTTTGTTTTTTTACAGACACCCATGAAACAGTTACATATGAAAGTAGATATACAAGTAAATCAAAACAACAGTTGATCAAGATCAACAAGACACATTTCGTAACATTTCATGCGGATATAAATTATCTTATGCTTCTTTGAAGACATACAACATGTCGTTCTTGTGAATGCATATAGAAGGGTTACAAAATTACTTAGTGAAAATTATAAGGATGTCGTCTCTTTACTATAGGTATGTTTATGAAAATTCAACTATTAGCTTTACTTCATGTAGCACTTCATCAGCCAAACATAAAAGAATTGTGCACTGCCCCTTTTGCTACAATATTCGACTTTGCAATCGACATCAATCACATCATCTCCTTATGCAAGTTTGTTTCTTCTTCTAGTGTCATCTCACAACCCTATTGAACCAGAAGAGTCATCATCATCATCTTCTTCCACAACATCAATCATTCGATCCACTAAATTTTTAATAACCTTCACTCTGATACCACTTGTTACACAAGCAATAAAGAATCAAAATAAAACATTACAAAGAATGAAGGTTCAATCGATTTTTACATTAATCTATGGACAGAAACAAAAGAACTATTCTATTACTCGATTGTTTCAGGTGATTATATTGGAATCCCTAGCTATTAATACTTATAACCGAAAACCCTCACAACTACAAGATCGGGCCTATATACAAGTAAATCCATAAATAACTAAGTAGGTTCATACATATTCATGTCACTAAAATCCAATCAACGATCATTTATCATCAACGAGCAATAAAAACAAACATATAGCAATAGAGAAATTGCATTTCCATTATTAGACATAAACAATCACCCCAAAAGTAGATCCACATCATTTCACATTGTTAACAATAGCAAAAACCCATTCACACAAATATAAGTTTTAATCTTTTTTTCACCACCCGAATAATCTTTTTTTCAGATATGAAAATATAAGTTTTTAATCCAACATCATCATCATCAACATCAACATCAACATGAACATGGTCTACATCAAATTAACCCAAACCATTTGCATCCACCTAAACAAGAGGGGGATATTGCTTAGCTTGCTGGCGGACTCTTCTCTTATACTCCACCGTATCCTACAAATCATCAAAATCACAAATTTATGAAATGACCAAAATACCCTTCAAATTATTTAAAACAACCTTGATTACCTGGATAAAGAGGTGATATCCATCTGTCTGTGCAGGGTCAGCAGGGTTAGGGGAATCCAACAGGTCCTGAATTCCCACTAAGATTTGTTTAACTGTTATTGCTGGCCTCCAACCCTAGAAAAAAAAAAAAAAAAAACAATGAAAAATTTAAAAAGGGAAGGGTATTTTGGTAATTTTGTCTGGATTCAAAGAACTTACACTGTCTTCATTAAGGATGGACAAACAAACAGTTCCAGAGGGGTAAACATTGGGATGAAAGAAGCCTTGAGGAAATTTACACTTTGGTGGTTTACTTGGATAATCTTCAGTGAAGTGAAGGGTAAGAGGGTAATATCCACCTTCCCAATCAGTCTGCATTCATAGTATAACTTATACTCAAAATAATTTTAAAATAAATTCAAATAATAAAATTTATATGAAACTATAATACAAACTTATGCCTATAATCTATATACTAAGTAAGCATAATTGTTCTTTGATCCAAGAACAATTTGTATCTTTCTAACCCTGAATTCATGTTTTGTTCAAACATTTCTTCATGAATCGTTAATAAATTATTTCTTTCTCAAGATTTCGTAACAACTTCAATGGTGTTATCATATCACGAGCCTAAAAACGTAGCCTGGAAACTCATATGAACACCCTAAATTCAATGGTGTTCTCGTGATTTCATCGTCTTTCAACTAATATACCAATTTTCGTAAATTTTTTACACAGAATACTTAAACTCGTTCCACTGAAAGAAGATAGAGATTCTTCGATCATAAGAGATAGTTTTACAGACGCGTAATTGATAAAATTTTGTTCATCGATGAAATTCAAATTAAAGAATAAAGATGTAACGAGAACTTACCCCTGTCTTACCGGGGATGGTACACTGCCAAATCATCAAATTCACTGAACCATCAGGGAGAGTCTCGGGCTTCGCCACAAAACCCTAATCAATAAAATCAAACCCAAATCCAAAATCCCCAAAAAAATCAGCATATATACCTAACCATAGACACAAGTTATGAAACAAAATCACAAATAAACAGAAGGATGAAAAGAGAAAGGGGGGTAGGACTTAAGAGACGAACATGGGGGTGATTCTTTCGCCATGCTTTTCGTTCCTCGGTGAGACGACCACGAGCAATACCACCAGACATGGTTTTACAGATTTCGATCGCGATCTGCGTCTAGAATTGGGTGGGTGTGAGAAAGATTTGCAGGGTGTAGAAGTCTGCAAATGAGTTTATTATGGCGAAGAAGACGAAAGGCTGACTTATGAGCAGTCGACTTTTTTCTCCTTTATGATTTATTCCTTCCCCCAACAACACCACCAGTCACCACACTAAATACTAGTCTACCAATTATCAAAGATAAGCTCGAATCTGTTCCCTGTGTTTAACAAGATGAAAGGGTTTGAGATTTGATAAATCTGGTTACGATTCTCAATTTTTGAACAAATTAGGTTTAAATTAAGAGATAAAACAAACACAGTAGTTAATTTTGGTATAATTTATTTATTTTGTGATGTCATTTTTTGGGATTTAAAGAAAAATTATATATTAAATCTTCTCGAATATTTAAATTTTAATAATTAAATAATTATTTTTATATATTTAAAATATTTTGGAAACTCTGGTCCTTTAAATATTTTATATTAATATTATTTTTATAAATTATCTAGTTATAAAAATAAAAGCATAACTATAAAAATATTTCGTTTTAATAAAAATGACAAAAAAAGTTTAATAATAAAATATGATTAGAGATTAAAATGGATAAAATAAAACTATTATTAAGTATATGAGATCAAATATATATCATAATAAATAATTAAATTGTTTAAAAATATGAAACGAGTGATGAAATTATAATTTATAAATTTATAATTCATATATTTCAATAATATTAAATAGTATTAAGTTATTGATTAACATTTTTAGTAAGTAATAATTGTTTTTTATTTAAAGTGCTTATAATAAGAAAATGCGTTTAATCATCGACATCCATGAACTTTATTGATAAAGCTTGGAGAAACAAATAAAATTTTGGTTTAATAAAAAGGGAAAATGACTTATTAAGGTAACTAACTATTTCAATTGTCCATAAATAGATAATGTTCTTTTTTTTGTACACATTAAGGTAACTAACTTGTTTTGTTTGTTCACATTTAGGTAATATGACCGGCTATCACCTGTGTTTGCTTATGTGGCATCCACCTGGTATATGATTTGAATACGTTGCACCTACGTGGCATGATGCATATATGGGAAAATGACTTATTAAGGTAACTAACTATTTCAGTTGTCCATATATAGGTAATGTTCTTTTTTTTTTTGTACACATTAAAGTAACTAACTTGTTTTGTTTGTTCACATTTAGGTAATATGACTGGCTATCACATGTTTTTGCTTATGTGGCATCCACCTGGCATATGACTTGAATACGTTGCACCTACGTGGCATGGTGCATATATTGTCTTCATTCGATTACACTATAACTGTGTCATACGATTCCACCCCTAATTCTAAACCCTAGATCGATCGATGATGGCTTCTTCTTCCTCATCTTATTCTTCAAAATGACAAGATGAATTTCAAGCTGATCATCGATTGCGGTTTACCATCTCGTGTGAAGATTTCAAGAACTCCTGCAACATATTCAACAATATTGATTTACCATCGAGTTTTGACAAACTCTAAATTTTCTTCCATGGTTGTTAGGAGTTCTTGAAATCTTCACACGAGATGGTAAGCCGCAATCACATGGATGATCAGCTTGAAATTCATCTTGTTGTTTTGAAGAATAAGATGAGGAAGAAGAAACAAAACAAGTCATATGTCAGGTGGATGCCATGTAGGTGTAACGTATTCAAATCATATGTCAGGTGGATGTCACATAAGCAAAAACATGTGATAGTCGGTCATATTACCTAAATGTGAACAAACAAAACAAGTTAGTTACCTTAATGTGTATAAAAAAAAGAACATTACCTATATATGGACAATTGAAATAGTTAGTTACCTTAATAAGTCATTTTCTCATATATGCACCATGCCACGTAGGTGCAACGTAATGTCAGGTGGATGCTACATAAACAAAAACGGGTGATAGCCGGTCATATTACCTAAATGTGAACAAACAAAACAAGTTAGTTACCTTAATGTGTACAAAAAAAAACATTACCTATATATGGACAATTGAAATAGTTAGTTACCTTAATAAGTCATTTTCCCTAATAAAAATGATAGTTAAAAATAATGTAAAAGTATGTAAATAATAACCAAATTACTCTTTTTGATTGTTTGATTTGAATTCAAAAAAAAATGCAATAATAACTTATATAATGTTCACGTTCTCCCATGAAAATATAATAGTCCAAATTTGTATTTTTTATTTTTTATCTTTTTCAACTTAATAGTTCAATTTCAAAAATACGTTGGAATATATATATATATATATATATATATATATATATATATATATATATATATATATATATATATATATATATATATGGGTAAAGTGAATATACCTAACAACCTTATATAAGCTTAGATATCTAACCACATCATACTACGTAATTTTGTATCATATTTGTATTGTAATCACTCAAAGTTCTTAAAATTCAACCTCATAACTTGATTGCTTCCAAAATCTTTGGACATTCACCATTATCTTCCTTCAAATGATGTCTTTCTATCGGAGACCCCCTGGTGGGTTTTATATACTAACGTTACAAATCAAATGGTGTAGGAGGAATATAATGGTGAATGTCTGAAAATCTTTGAAGTAAATCAAGTTAAAGATTAAAGTTTAAGAACCTTAGACGATTGCAATGGAAATATAATGCAAAAAAATGTAGTATAATGTGGTTAGGTACCTAAGTTTATATAAGGTTGTTAGGTATATTCACTTTACCATATATATATATATATATATATATATATATATATATATATATATATATATATATATATATATATATATATATATATATATATATATATATATATATATATATATATATATTGTTATGGGTGTGTTAGATTAAATGCACACCTTTAAAAATTATTAACTTATTTAATTCAAGCGTGAAAACCAAGCTACCCTTTTACAACGTGTGATTTGGGTCGGTCGTGACGTTATGATATGAATCTATACGTGTGAATCTTTTTGCAAGTTGACAAATTGGGACATTGCCTTGTTATTTCCAATAAGGTTTTGTGCAAATGTCAAAATGCTTAATTACAAAGGAAAAGAACTACTATATTCAAAATTGGTTAAACATTAATTATTAGATATTTGTTTTTGAAAAGATATAAGTGGTTTTGTGTTTTGGATATTGTTTTGTTATGTAATCACTCTCCTACTATTTTGGTTAGTTTGTGCGTCGATTTTAGTCCTCTTTCCTTTAAATTTTTTTATTATCGGTTGTTGCTCGATGGCATGGTTGATGTGGTTAATTATACTTGGGAGAGCACCATTGTTTCCACCCATAAATGTGATAAAAGTGTAGTACTCGAGTGTTCAAGTTGGAACTGGATAAAGCCATTTAGTAAAGTCTAAAATTGAGCAAGTGGCTTACAATGTCTTTTTTGTCGGCTACCTAGGGTTTGAAGCCCGATCGAGGTTGTATCTCTCTCGCCCAGTGGCGGAGCCAAGAATTTCAATACGAGTATAAACATAATTGAAATTTAAAATAGTATTTGAATAATCAAAATTTGAGTAAAACCATGAAGCCTCTTGAAAATGTATTTTTAAACAAAAAATTTCGAATGGATGGCAGAATACCAATCTTGCTATTGTCTCTAAACTCTCCACAGCAATCACTTCGATTCATGAGAAAAAAAAAAAAAAAAAAAGCGAGCATCGAGATTTTATGTTTTGAGTTGGGGGTACAAAGTAGTTAAGCTTGCTTACATATAGAAAGCTAATATATAAAGTTTAATATATAAATTTTATTTTGAGGGTACAACTGTACCCCCGAAATAATATATATATATATATATATATATATATATATATATATATATATATATATATATATATATATATATATATATATATATATATATATATAAGCCAAATTTTCAATAAAGCCAAGCACTTAAGTAATGTCTTTAAACTTCATTTTCTAATGTAATACCAGATATCTTCAATAAAGTCAAACCCGCCATAAAACTCCATTTCAGAATTAAGAAACAAAATCATTTTTTATCTTTGAAGAACTCTCCCTCCAAGTCATAATGATCTTCAAATAAGCAAATGATATAAGCCACCAAAAAATATCATGTAACAACCCAAATTTTAAGATTCGTAACGCCATTTGATCGAGAAAATACTAGAAGTCAGAGATATATCAACACCTTAGAAGAGATCGATGAAGAACTACTACTGTAAAGACTACTTCTCTGCAAAAGCTTTAGAAGAGCTCGATTAAGATTTGCTACTGTAAAAGCTACCTTCATATTGCTACCACAAGTTTCATCAAAAATCTTCAAATTTGAAAAGTCACAATTCCAATTTCCAATGGCCATATCAAATTCTCCCCCGATTTATAATAAAAAAACATGATTATAAAACCTTCAAATGGTCATGGGAATGATCTTGAATGGATAAACAAATACCATGTTCCCCCGCGACAAAATGATATAAACAATGAAGTATAAAATCCAAAAAAATTGGAAAAAAAAATTGACATTATCGTGAAAAACGACTTTCCGAACTGCCAAGACTTGTTGGAATCCATAATTTTCTATTTAGGAAAAAATATGCACATTAAAAAATCCAAAATTGTTCACCAACCCTTAAATATGCAAACATTTCGGAATATAGGGCTGAAATTGTCACTTTACTGAAAGACAAGGCACTAAATAATAATTCTACATCATTTTCCTCTTTTATTTGTAACAATTTCTGGAAATAAACAAAAATTGCCAAGATATGGAAATAATAGGGACCAAAAGTGAAACTTCGAGTTATCTTCCCCATTTGACATTTGACATTTGACAAATGAACACAGCGACCACAACTCCAATTCTGAGATAGTTCGTTCCAAGCCAAACGATTTCAGTGCGAATCAAATTCATTCCCCGAATCCAAAGATTTTGAATGTTCTCAAGTCGACAAGCCCCGATCATTCGCAGGTGAGACGTTTGTTGGGAATCCGTTCGACCCAATTTTGACTTTCAGTTTGACTCGCAATAACATCTGTTCAAATCATTCTGATAAGTTCCAATCCTGATTGCAAGTCTATCCAATACAAACCACACTTCCGATTTCAAATCCGATTTTAGCCATTCAATTACGAATACAGTCTTAATTTTGACTTTCATGGGTGAGACCGTTCGCAACAATTCCACTGTGACTAGCAATTGTGAACATATGTTCACAGTATTCCGATTAACCAAATCGTTTCCAAAACACCTCACGAGATGTGGACTGGGAAAGTTCCCACGTTAGACCACATCAAAATTTGGGGTTGCGAGGCTTTCATGAGATGCGTCACGACAAGCTCGAACCTCGAAGTGAGCAGTGTGTTTTCATCGGCTACCCACATAAATCCTTTGGTTATCTCTTCTACAGACCGAGTGACAATGTTTTCTGCGTGGCAAGGAGAGGAGTCTTTTGTGAGAGAGAATTCATAAGCCAAGGAAACAGTGGGAGGCAAATTGACCTTGAAGAAATTCAAGAGTCAAGCGGTGAAGGAACCTCAAACACTAGCAATCAACCTGAGGAGGAAACTCCTGTTGATCTGATTGATGAGTCCGTACCTCTGAGGCGTTCCACAAGGGTTAGGAGCACACCTGATTTTTATTATGGTTTCCATATTACTACAGAAGGTGATGCATTTATCAGTGATAGTACATTGGTAAATTTGGATGAACCTAACAAATTTAAGGAAGCCATCGCAGGCCCTATGTCTACCAAATGGAAAGAGGCTATGGACAACAAGATTCAGTCCATGTATGACAATCAAGTTTAGAACTTGGTTGACAATGTACCATGTCGTAAGACAGTCGCGTGCAAATGGATCTTCAAGAAGAAGACCGAAATGGATAGGAAGGTATACACTTATAAGGTGCAATTGGTTGCGAAGGGCTTTACTCAAACTTTGGGAGTTGACTATGATGAGACCTTCTCACTAGTAGTGAAGATTAAGTCTATTAGGGTTATGCTAGCCATAGCTGCATTTTATGATTATGAAATATGGAAAATGTATGTCAAAACTGCTTTTCTTAATGGAAACTTGGCTGAGGATGTTTACATTAGTCAACCAGGGGGTTTTGTTGATGCAAAGTACCCTAATAGAGTGTGTAAGCTTGCGAAATCCATCTATGGATTAAAACAAGTATCTCGTAGGTGGAATCTTTGTTTCGATGAGAAAGTCAAAGAGTTTGGCTTTTTGAGGAGCGAGGATGAGTCTTGTGTATATGTTAAGGCTAGTGGGAGTATAGTTAGCTTTTTGGTATTGTATGTGGATGACATACTACTCATAGGAAATGACATCCCAACCTTGCAGGAGGTTAAGTCCTGGTTGGGGAAGTGTTTCGCATGAAGGACCTTGGAGAAGCTGCCTATATCCTGGGGATAAGTATATTGAGAGAGAGGAGTAACATACTAAATGGACTTAGTCAAAGTACCTACTTGGATAAGGTGTTGAATAGGTTCAGCATGCAAGATTCCAAGAAAGGTGACTTACCGATCCAGAGTAATGCCAAACTGAGTAAAACTCAGAGCCCGAGTACAGAGACTGAGATAGCTGAGATGAGTCGAGTACCATATGCTTCCACTGTAGGCTCGATCATGTATGCTATTCCTTGTACTCGCCCTGATGTGGCCTTTTCTTTGAGCATGGTCACCAAATATCAAGGGAATCCTGGTAAGGCTCACTGGATTGCGGTGAAGAACATTCTCAAGTACCTGCGGAGGACTAAGGACTGGGTCCTTACCCTTGGTGGGAGTGATGACTTGAGAGTAGAGGGGTATAGTGATGCCAACTTTTAGACTGACAGGGATAATTTCCGCTCTCAGTCGGGCTGGGTCTTTACCCTAAATGGAGGAGCAATTACTTGGAAAAGTTCCAAGCAGGAGACAGTAGCTGATTCAACTTGCGAATTAGAGTACATAGCAGCAAGCGAGGCGGTGAAGGAGGCAATATGGTTGAAAAACTTCATTGGAGACCTTGGAGTTGTACCAACTATAAAGGAGCCTAGGGAGATTTTTAGTAATAGCGAGAGTGCAGTTGCCTTAGCCAAGGAACCAAGGGATCACGACAGATCCAGACGCATCAACAAAAATACCACTTCATTAGACATCGAATAGAAGAAGGACTCCTCATGGCAAAGAGGGTACCATCAGATGAGAACCGAGCGGATCTCCTCACGAAGGGACTGTGCAAGGTTAAGCATTTACAGCATGTGAGGCGCATTGGACTGAAGGATGATATTAGTTTTAGTAATTAGATAGCTTTCGAAACTTGTAATAGTCGAAATGTAATTGACATTTGATGTTTAAATAAAAGGTGTTTTTCTTTACTAGTATGGTATTGTCTTGTGTCAACCATTTACTATTGTTTCATTTTGCATGTTTTGACTTCCAGAATAATTATATTATTCAAACTATCCACAGTCGATCATACTTTAGAAGTAGGTATTGAAATAATACTATCATGAATTGGGTTTGTAGATTTGTCTGAATTGTATTAGGCATAACAATTGTTGCTGCAACATTCGTGAATGCTCATAAGTTTTGAGTATTGGATTCGACCCACGTTCACTTGTATCACTTCATGGAATTTATCTCAAGTGTCGTGAGACGGTAATATAATATAAGTCTTCAAACCAAGAGATATGAGTTGTTGACTATGAGTTGGTTGTACATTGATAGTACGAAAACACATTAGTAACTTGATGTTATAAAACGTGTTGTTGTGTACAATTTGATGATTAGTTAGTACAAGCATATGAGTCGAATTTTATCGTTTCCTTTTAGTCTTTGGAGGATTAAAAACAATACCTTGGTCCCCTCGATGATTTTGTTTTGACCTATGTACCGGGCCCAGTCAGAACTAAATTGATGTGTTCGATTAAGTTCTATGTCAAACAAATCGGAAATTGGGAAACAAACTGTTGGACAATAAGTACGACATTGTTCCGTGTAATTGTACGAACGATACCTTGAGAACAGAGGATTATATGATCACTTATCTAAAATGTCACAACTTAGTTCCACGAGACTTTTCAGAGCTATGATTGCTAGTCGGATCATGAAGTAGTACTTGTAGCTATAGTTATTAGACTTATCCAAGTGGGAGACTGTTGGATAAGGTGTCTAAGTCCATAACTATCTTTGGTATGTACTTGACCCGATTTGGCATGCTTCATTTGGGTTGCATGGCATCGGAATAATTTGGATACACTTTTGTGAGAAGATTATATTTATGATTTACTAATATATTATAAGTTTTAATATATTAATATGAAATCATATTATTTAATTAGTATTGATCAAGAATCAGTTTGGAATTAATTTTGTGATCACAAGAGACTAATTAAATAAATGGGGATTGATTTGGTAAATCATTCATTCTTATAAAGTGGGCTTATGATCCATAGTTCTTCATCTCTGTAACGCCCCGTTCTTAAAGTATTTATGTATGAGTCCCTGAGATTTAAGAGAAAGGGTAATGTTGGTCCTTTTATGGGAAATGGGTTTTATCCGAGAAGGTTTCGAACTGGTGTGTGTGTTGATAGAAGCGTAGGGATTCTCGCCACCCTCATGTGAATATAAAGTTTATCGGGAGCGGGTTTAGAGTAGAGGAGTTACGGCGTTTCAAAGGTGATATCAATTATAGCTCCTAAGGGGAAATTAGAAAAAGAGGTCGCATGCATGCCATGCATGTGTATTTGAATTTGGCTGGGTACGCCCAGCGTAAGCTGGATGTACGCCTATCGTAGTGAGGGAAAGAAACACGGGTGATGGTCGAAGTACGCCCAGCGTACTAAAGGTACGCCCAACGTACTCTCAGACTTCGAAAACCTTAATTTTAAGGGCACCCACTATATAAAGATCATAAAGGCTTCCTCCTTAGCATCCATAAACACTCTCTTAACCCCAAGAATCCTATATAGCCGTCCCACCTCCATTGTTGGGTGTGTTTGGTCTTGTAAAGCTTATTTTGGCAAAAGAGAAGCTAGAAGAAGAAAGGAGAAGTTGTCAAAGAAGGAGAGGAACGATTGGAGCTTATAGATATGGAGAGACATCATCCTTTGGAGCCTATTTGAGGTATAAAGCTTCTTGCTTGACATTCATATTGTGTAGATCTATGTATTGTGAAGCTTTAACACCATTCTTGTCCCAAAAGTCCTCATCTTGTTGCATGTTTCGAGTTAGTCAAGATTATTTGTCCTTTTAGACCTTAGGAGAGGTCTTGAGTGAGAAAAATGAGGTCCCAAGGGTTGTGGTTGTTCCATGTGTGAGATAAGTAGGTCTTAATGGATTAAGACCATAGATTAAGAGCTTTATGGACATCCCAGGTGATAAAGTTCGAGACTTTATGGATCCTAGGCATATTTGGCCTAAGGATCTGAAGTTTGGGCTTAAGAGCTTAAGCCATTAAGCAATTGTATGAATTTGTTGAGCCACAAGGTTACGCCCCGCGTAACCTATGAGTACGCCTCGCGTAGAGAGTAAGTGCCCCGATCCCCTTTGTGAATCAATGTTGTACGCCCAGCGTACCAGAAAGGGTACCCCCAGCGTACTCCCCCTGTTGGATTTCCATTTTGGGCCTTAGATTTTGGGCTGTTTTTGGGCTGTTGGTTTATGGGCCATGACTGGAAATTTATGGATAGAGTAGTTTGGGCCCAATTATTATTATGGACCTTGGATCTAGGCCCATTTGGTGAGGAGGGCCCAATTTAGTAAATTGGGCCAATATTGGGCTTTGTAGAAGATTTGGACTTTGGCCTTGGCCCAATTAGTGGATGAATGTTTGGCCTAATGATTATTTTGTTATGATGGCTAGATCGGGACTTTCGGTGAGTCGGTGATTCAGGAATCTGCTTCTTCAGTTCAGAGTTTCAGCAATCGCGAGGTGAGTTATCCTCACTATATCAACATGGTCTAAGGCACCAAGGCCGACCCTTTATCGGATTGAGATCCGGGTATTGGTTGTTATGTTATTGCTTTGATATGTTTGCATCCTGGTAGCTAGTATGGTATATGTTAGAGACCTGGTTAAGATCGGAATCCTGTTATGTAGGATGATGCTATGCTAGTGACCGGTTAGGTCGGTATCCTGGTTAGGATGATGATATGTTATGTGATATGCTAGATCGGCTTGTTGATTGTGAATTGTGATATGATTGTATGTTTATGTGCACATGGTTGTTTGACTGGGGTTGGGTTGAGGCGGGACCTGCTTTGTGCTGTAGGCTAACATACCCACGGCGGACCGGTTATTCCGAAGGCCCAGCGAGCGGTTCGGATAAGCTGTAGGCCCCACGAGGGCAGACCAGACATGCCGAGGCTCGGAGAGTGGACCAGGCCGACTGAAGGCCCGATGCGGGCAGACCAGTCATACTGTAGACTCAGAGAGTGGACCAGGTGGGTTGAAGGCCCGGTGCGGGCGGACCAACCACACTGCATACTCGAGGGACATGACTAGACTCGGAGGGTGGACCTGGTGGATTGAAGGCCCGATACGGCGGACCAGTCACACATTAGACCCGATATGCATGGCTATTCTGTGATTTGTTATGATATAGCATGATATTTGTATATGGTATATGTGGTTGGTATTTTGGGGGTATCTCACTATGCTTTTGGGCTTACAGTTGTGGTTTAACGTTTTTCAGGTTCTTCAGGAGACTGTGGCAAGGCAAAGGCGTGATCGTACCGCTCCTCGTGTTTATGTTTTATGTTATGGTTCTAGGAAGACTCTGATAATAATTGTATTGAAAACCTTTTTGTAATAACATTATGAAAATGGGTTGTTTATGAAAAGTTAAAATTTATTGAAAATTTATGGTCGTTACAATGTTGGGATAAACCCTTGTGGTGACCCATGGATACTCCATGGAGGTTAAAACCCATGGATCATGAGGAATGTGGAAAGTCATGAGTTACATGGTGTAACCCTAATGAGTACACTATATAAAGAAGCCTCATACTAGCAAAATTAGCACTACTTTAAGATACACAAGTGAGGGCTAGCCGATTTTGGTGCAATATAATCTTCTCTCAAGTTATTACAATTGTTGGTGGTGTTGTGTGAAGCATTTTGTGACATCACATTTGGGGTGCTAGTCTCACAAAGTCTTAAGGAATCAAAGCTACAAGAAAGTTATGTCATTCTACTAGTTTTTATATTACATATACCACATGATATGCTAGTTAGGATGAAGCCTTGGAAAAATGAAAATTTTCATGTATAATAGAGAAAACATAGATTCAAGGTTTCTAGGGTTGCATGCACACCATAGAAGTGTTAGAATGCTCAAAACCCATCAGTGGTATCAGAGACAATGCTTGTTTTCAATTATACTTGATGCAACTTGCTAAAAAATCAATTTTCTGCTCACTGTTCAGTGAACTCGTCGAGTCCACTGGGGGGACTCGATGAGTCCATGTTGAAATTCATCCAAATTGTCGAGTTGGTTTTGGAGGCCCTGAGTGCAGAATTTCGAGTTTTAATGCTGGAATTGGACTAGGATCATTACCCTAAACTGTTTTTAGATTATTAAACTTGTTTTTGGTGTGGTAATGATTGTGCTTATCCAATTTCAAATATAATTGTCAAAGTTTCAAGTTTCATTATGCATGCTTATGAGTTTTGTTAGATCATAGAAATTATTTGACATGCTTGTTAGTTTAATTGTTGATCTAAATGCTTTTTAATGAACTTCATAACGTGTCCTCAAGTTATGGAATTCCAAAAGTCTTTTTCCAGTAAAATCATTAAAACTCATAAGTTATACAAATGAAAGGTTTTGAATAGTTTCAAAACTTGCCCTCAAGTTTTGGAGTCTGTAAAGTCACTTTAGAATACTTTAATTCTAAACCCTAGAATTTTAAAAGTTTAAAATATAACCATTATACTATTATATTATTAAAAGTCTAATAATTATATGTATAAGAATAAGTCAGTCTTATCGTTAGTCATGGTTGCAGAAATCGGGATTAATTGTGTGATTAATCGTTTGGCGTTCTCCAACCGTCGAGGATTAGGGCATTAATCGGAAATTTAGGATTAATCGGGTTTTGCGGGATTAATCGGTCAACAAAAGTCGAAAAAAGTCAAAAAAAGGTCAAAAAAAATTTAAAAAATTCAAAAAACCAACTTTCTTTTTTTACTCCAAAATTTTCAAATTTTAAAAATTTCAAATATTATACCAAAATGTTCATATTTTCGTATTTCTAAATTTCCAAATTACAATTTTTTCTTATTTTCTAATTTTGAAGTACTTGTTTTTTCTTAAGATATATTAATATTTAATTAATTTTAATATTTTATTAATAATCTATGGTCCCCGATTAATCCTCGATTAATCCCCGCAAGACCGATTAATCCCTTAACACCAGTCGACCGTCGAGCTACCGTCAAACGATTTTTACAACCTTGCCGTTAGTAGGCCTCATTCAAGAAGCCTGCTTATAAGGGGGTATAAGGTTGTTGCCTATAAAATGGTAGCTTAATGGGTGTCCACTCTCACCCACCGCTTCCTTTACTGGTGGAGGGTCGTTAGCCGAACGGGTAGGACAGGACACTAATTCTCATTAAGTATAATGATAATTATAAAGTAACTAAACCTTTTATAAATTCCTAATCTTAGTTACTTTAGGAAAATGTGAATTTGATGCTAACCCATGAAATTACACTTTGCACCTTGCTAAGTCATTGGTGGAGCATGTGTGGTTAACCGGCACACTAACTTGGACTAACAAGGGTGGCATTTGGTTTTGGGCCGCTTTTGGACTCTAGGTTTTGGGCTCTTGTTAGGCCAAAAGTATTATTGAGTTGGGCCATTGTTAAGCCTTAGTCCTTTATGGGCTTGGGTTATTTTAGGGCTTCGGGTGCTTTTGGGTTTGGGCCACAGTTTATTGGGCCAATTAAGGGAAAGGGTAAAATGGTCTTTTACCATAGGAGTCAGGATTACTGGATTAGATCCCTAGTTATGGTTTCTGACCTAATTATTAATTAAGGTTTTATTTGATTGGTTAGCGCGAGGATTCTTTAGTTCAGTAGCCCGGGCATCTGTTTGTTATCAGCCGATCGAGGTGAGCTTCTTCACTGTAATTGTGGGTCGAAATCACCAATGACATCCCACATGGTTATGTTGTATGATAGTAGTGGTCCTTATGACACTTATTGATATGCATGTATGTTCTTGTAGTCTTTATGACTCCTGTTGTATGTATGTATGCATGTGTGCATGTTTGCTATATGTATGTGGGGTAAAATAGACCAAGGGTGCAATAGAACCGATACAACCTTGATAGACATTGGATTTGAAATAGATTCGGGGGTGAAATAGACCTAGAGATGAAATAGACCTGGTATAGCCTTGAGCTGACGTATATGTATGGTATGTAGTATTTTGGGGAACTTACTAAGCTTTGTGCTTACGGTTTTCAGTTTATGTTTCAGGTACTTCCGGTTCGAAAGGAAAGAGCTCGGGATGATCGCATTGCACTCACCATGATTTCCGCACTATTTGACTCTGATGTATTTTTGGGATGATTATTGATATACTCTGATTTTCTTTATGGCTTTTATAAACATGTTTGGTTAATGTATTAATACAAAAACAAAATTTTGGGTTCTAAATTTTGGAATGTTACAGGTTTTGCCCAGTTAAATAAGCAGACAATGTAGACACATTATAAAAAAGTTATCTTCATTGTGGTTTGGAATTATTAAGTATTTTCACCATTGAATAGTCTTGAAAGGAATGCGAAAATAAATTCTTATTGTGTTGAAGTGAATAAACAGGTTGTGTGTATGAATAATATCGGAAGTGTTAACCAATGCAGTCCAAATCATATGAAAAAGACATTGTTAGCAATATGTAAACTAATATGAGCCAATAAAGAAGTAACTATTCAATGAGGGTGTAATTGCATTCGAGTCGAATGATTATGCACTTACTACAAATGTCAATTTGTGTATTCTTCTAGGCAATGTTAAGATTATATGGTATATTATCCCCTCACTTTTCACCTTTACTCTAACATCTAGGTGCGCCTCATCCCCCCCCCCCCTTCTTAAAACCTAGGAAATGATCAATCCTTACTTAGCATCACTTTGTTTTCTTTTTGTTGAAATAAATTAAAATACTATAATTTATTGTAAGCATAATATTTTTTGGGTTATGAAGATCATAAGAGGGCAAAGCAACTCATCATGGTTCTTACAACTTTTAGCAACAAAACAAAACATAATGTAGATCGAATATATACCTATTGTATGGAGTATTAGGGTTGGTTTCTTATTTTCTTAGATGATATTGAACCTACACCAGAGTTTTTTTATGTCCTCTTTATGTGGGTTTTTGGTCCAAGATTGATAGCTTTTGGGAAATGAACGGCCCAAGTGGGGATTCTTCTATATCTAGTACCTAGAGGGGTTGTGATGACATAAAGGTGCAAATTTTATGCAATTGGAGCCCCCATGCAAGCCTTAGAGAGTCATATTGGCCTTTTAGCCCCAAAAGGCCATCCATGTGGGAAAAGTGGGGACTTTACGTGTCCAAATTATGTTAGGGGTTTAGATCTGAGATTGTAAGCTGGAGTTTGGTGTATGGAGGGTTTAAGGACCAAGTGCTAGGTCCCAAGGAATTAGGGTTTGAGCTAAACCCTCTAAGAAGTGGTATTAATGGGTAAAGTCAGAAACTTTGCCCTTGAAAAGGACATTTTCAAGGTTGAAGTGAAGTATGAAGCTTGGATTTGAAGTGTAGGGGCTTAATCCATTAAGTTAGCCAAACAGACTGGGGAACTCGACGAGTCTAGTAAGGGACTCGACGAGTTGAAGCCAGATTGTCCCAATAGTATGCCAGGTAGAACTCAACGAGTCTGCGAAGGGACTCGACGAGTTGACTCGGCTGACCATGAGTCTGAGTAGTACAAGAACTCGCCGAGTTTGGAGGTAACTCGACGAGTTGGGTCGACCGGGAGTTGACTTTGACTTTGACCAAGACGTTGACTTTGACTAGGGATAAAATGGTTATTTTACCCTAAGAAGAGTTAGCAGATTTTTGATTAAGTGTTATTGTTAAATTGATAGTCGGGGAGTCGTGGGAGCAGCCAACAGAGATTCCTCACGCACGAGTTCAGCATCCACTTTGAGAGGCGAGTTTTCCTTTAATAGGAACGGGTCGAAGGCACCAATGCCGACCCGTTTATGTAGGTTAGCGTATACCGCACTTCAATTCGATGCTGGGGGTGGTCCCGAGAAGCGTTATTGTATGCTTGATGTCTTTGTGATTCTTGCATGTTATGTGTGATGTGTTCCAGGCTTCGGTCCGATGCCAGGGCAAGCACAATGAATATTTAGCTTATATGTCATGTGTTATATGTTCCGGACTTCGGTCCGATGCCGAGGAAAGCTCGAGGAAGCTTTATATGTCTATATGTTATATGTTTATGTGTTTGTTGCTATGATATATGTATATCGGACTTCGGTCAGATGCCGGACGGGGCCCGATGCAGTGGGCAAGGCCTAGTATATACTATTATGTGTTTATTGGTATGTGGTAGTTTGGGGGAGCTCACTAAGCTTCGTGCTTACGGTTTTCAGCTTTGGTTTCAGGTACGTCTGCTAGCAAAAGAAAGGGCTCGGGATGATCACATGACACACACCCTAATTTTCTAGCCTGTGATATTTCACTATGATATTTGATATGATATTTTGATACTTTGACAGTTGTTATGTTATTTTTGAGATACATGGTTTATGAGGTTTATATGATGATGATTATATTTATGGTTTTAATAACGATTTAAAAACAAATTTTTTGAACCGTATTTTTGGGATGTTTCAAGTACCATATCTTATATATCAGATATGATTATCCTATTCAAATTGGTATGGTTTATCTCTTTAATTAACGTATAAATCATTATCAATTTAAACTAAGGATAATTATATATAAACCCTTCAGATTCATTAGTTTCTAATTAACTCACCTACAAGACGACAAGTTAATAAACTAACCCTTTTAAATTTCTTTTTGTTACTTTTTTGTTTAAATTAATGTATTGCGTCTACCTTAAAATGAGATTGCTAATTATAAAAACTCACAAACTAGTTATGATCTGACTATTTATAGAAAGTAACTTAAGTAGTTGTGACCTTGTTAATGATGCAAAGTCAATGTGACCATGAACATATTTTCAAAAAATAATGAACAATAATGAGAAAAATTGAGTGAACGAATTTCTGAATAGAAAAAATTTAGTAATAGACCGCAGATATACAAAATGAAGGGTGTAGCGATGAGAAAAAAAATGTAAATGTATATTTGTCAAATATATTTTTATTATATTTTTTTTTGATGAAACTGAAATCTAATAAAATAGTCTTATTTGATTTGGACAACATCTGTGTTTGTTCCTGTCTCAACCATATCAAATCTATGTGAAAGAACTTTGTTTTGTTTTGTTTGATCTAGTTCTGTACACCAAACGCTATCTAATATAATTATAAAATGGCCACATAAAAAATGGATGCATAAGGGATTGAGAAAGTAAAATACCCGTACAATTGCCTAAATAAATATGTCATTAAAATTTATACTTCTTGGACTAAAATTCAAGGATTCCTATATTAGGGACAGTTAAATCTCATCAACTTCATCAAACACATGGTTGGATACAACAATTAGCAGAAAAAATCACACGTTTTTCTCCTTACGATGATTTTATATAATAGGTTTGAGAGAATAATTGGTTTATAGGCAACCAATCCAAGAATATGAATAATCATTATTTCGTTATTAATCATGTATATTGGATAGCTCATAACAAGAACAAATGAAAATTTTAGTTAAAAACACTTGGATATTAATATTTTTTTTTTTTGTAACTATCATATAATAAAAATACAATTATAGTATTTTCTCAAACAATTAGTTTTTAAAATCTCAAATCAAAATTGTTAAAAATTTTAAAATTGTATAGGTTTTACTTTTGATCATTTTAACTTAACTCAAAATTGTTATGTTGCAACATGATTGAATTGAAACGCAAAATCAAATTAAAATAAGAAGCTAAGATTAATTTAAGCGGTTTAATCCGGTCATTAATCAATTATAAACTTTTGTTATTGATTTTTGGAGACATTTTTCAAAGAACATTTTAATGTTTGTTGAATTAAGGAACATCGGTTTCGTGGTGTAGTTGGTTATCACGTCAGTCTAACACACTGAAGGTCTCCGGTTCGAACCCGGGCGAAGCCATAATTTGTTTCCTTTCACATATTTTTTGATGTTTACTCCCAAAATTTCTGTTATTAACCGAATTCCAATTATAAAATTCTAAACACAATTTCTTACATATAGTTTTATAAGAAAGAAATGCGGTTGCCATAAAATATAAAGCATACGGAATGGATGGATACAACAATTAGTAAAAAGATCATATGTTTTAGAGAATCATTTGTTATAAGAAACTAATCCAAAACTATGAATAATAGTTATCAACATTTATATTAGATAGCTCACAATAAGAACAAAAGGTGAAAACTTTGTTAAAAATCGACATTAATATATATTTGTAACGATTATTACTGAAAAAAAAAATACAATTATAATATCTTCTCAAACAATTGGTTTTTAAAATCTCAAAACAAAATTGTTAAAAATCTTAAAAGTGTATAGGTTTTACTTTTGAGCCTTTTAACCTTTTCAATAAGAGTCAAAAGTTGTATTTGGAATTAGGGATCTATAGTATGTTAGCAAAATGATTGAATTGAAACCCGAATCCAAAAATTAAATTAAAATAAGAAGCTAAAAATTGGATTGATTTAAGCGGTTTGATCCGGCCATGGGTCGATTATAATTTATAAATTTTGCATTCAAAAGAATATTATGAAAATTATCGGATTATTAAACATCGGTTTCGTGGTGTAGTTGGTTATCACGTCAGTCTAACACACTGAAGGTCTCCGGTTCGAACCCGGGCGAAGCCAAATTCTTTTATTCATATTCCGGTCCGGTTATCATTTTGGGCTTATAGTTCCATTTCTTAATTTAATTGTATCTTAGCTTTGGCCGAAAGGGTAATACAACAGCTTGAGAAATTAAAAGAAATAACTTTTGTTATTTTAATACGACTAAACTGTACAAGTTTGCTCCAAAAAAAGTGCCTTGAACTGAATTCCATATAAATGTTTAGTTTTCTAAGAAAATGATATATCATTTTAGGGAAAACATTGGATATATAAGCCCACATGATTGTTCATTTCGCTTAATAAGCATAGCTTTATAAACTATATGGCATCATATTAAATTTGAGATCGTATTCGAAGATAACAAGTCATTCGTTTCAAAACAAATAAAATTCAAACCAAGAAAAATATTATTATGAGAATCGATTCACGAAGAATTCAAATTTGTTTAATAATATAGTACGTAGTCACAAATGTATATATTTTCATAATTTTGATAGCAGAAACCTTAATTAAGTATCATCTTAGGAAAATTTGAATATGAGACCAAAAGTAGTACATTTCTTTAAAATGTTGGGCCTTGTTAACTTCAAGAGTTGTATATGGTAGATATGTGTTTTTTTTTTTTGGAAACGATAAATATTATAAAAACGAACTCCCGGCTAGCAATTAACTAGCGGAGGAGCAGAGACAAACAAATTACAAAGTACAAAGCAAATGAAGGAAACATAATTGCAACATATGGAAAGGGGAGGACACTAATTTAATCCACTTACATGTTCCACCTTTACCCTTAGTTTTAACCAATAAGTACACCGTTGATTTTATATAATCTTCACCTTTCGAGGGGTTAGTGAACATCGTTTTGAACAACCGATCATTCCGGTATTTCCACAAATTCCATAGCATTCCGTAACATATAGCAGTGAACCCGTTTTTTATTTGTGGACTGTAGCCTAGTTATTAATGAAGCTGATTAAACCACCTAAATAGTTAAACAAGCTTCGAGATATACCACACCATTTGAATATTTATTCTCTTACCGTACATGCAAACAATCATTGCACCAAGATGTGATCCGCACAGTCGACTCCGTTTATGCAAGACCCACAAAGGGAAGTATCAATATAGAAACCCTCTCCTATAATGCGGTCGCGATTGGTATTCTCATTTTGTACCATGCTACATATGAATCATATTACTTTAGTCGGAATTTCTTTGTTCCAGTTGATTTGTGGGATAGAATGACGGGTGATCAAATGGTGATTGATACTCCTCCTTAATGCTCCTACAGTGTAATTACCATCGAGCATCGAGTAAGTTACTTAATTTATCTTCATCATTGATGAGTTGAATTGGGGAAAGGTTGTCGTGAAGATTGGATAGCTTCTATGTTAATCCAGTTGTATCACGTCATGCATTCAAATTACCCACAAATTCTCCTTCATAAGATATGTCCACTTGATTCAAGATTAAAAAGAGATGGATATTTATCCTTGATGGGTACCTCCACAATCCATTTATCATACTTGTGATGGGTTTTACACAAAATAACATCTTATGTGTTCATGCAAACCCTAAAGCTTGGATCTAGGTTTTTCTATTGTACATGCAATTCATTCAAGACTTACAAACCCTAGATCTAGCATGTATAATTCGAAATTGACATATGAAACAGATCTAAATGATTACCTTGATTGTTGATTGTAGATCTTGAAGCCTTTAGAACTTTAGCACCTCAAATGTTGTGCCTCTAATGAATCACAAACACCAAAATCAATTGGATGAAACAAGAGAGAAAGAGAGAGAGAGAGAGAGAGAGAGAGAGAGAGGATAGGAGAAATTCGGCTCTAAGACTTCTAGGGTTAGGAGTGGCCGAATTCTCATGCCAAAGGGGTCTTTATATAGGTGTGGAAATTAGGGTTTCAGTCATTATTCTTATATGGTTACTTAGCCACCAAGCATCCCATAAGATAATTCTAGAATCCCATTATGGACAAATTCTTAAGGCCTTATCCTTGGAACTTGTCTACCCTATCTATTAGGGTTTCCTTGCCTAACCTTGAAACTATCACATAATTAAAGTTCAGTCCCTTCTAGTTCAATTAACTTCTTTTGATCACAAAATTAACTCTTAATTAATTATTAACCAATGTTAATTAAACAATTATGATTTATCTTTTAATATATTAGTCTTATAATATATTAATAAACCATAATAACCTCTTTCTCTATTATTCCTCCAGTCAAATTGCTTTGGTGAAGGCAACCCAAAAGGACCATGCACAACCGGGTCAAGTACATACCAAATATAGGTATGGACTTAGACACTAATCCAACAGTCTCCCACTTGGATAAGTCTAATAACTACAAATGCAAATGTAACTTCTTGATCTGATTAGCAATTGCAGTTCTCAAAACTTTTGTCTTATCAATACCCTGTCCTTAAGATAAGGGATCGTATAATCCTCTGTTCTAGATATCACGTGAACAATTACATGGAACATAGTGCATTTGTTAGCACAACTAGAGCTAAAAACATGGAAAAGAAGTACGTGGGGAGATTTCCCAATATGAATTTTAGTAATGTTAGCCTCTCGCCGAAAGAGAGCGATTCCAAAAACGAGGGAACTTTTCGATGAAGATTTCGAGTTCGAGAGTGAGGAGCAAGTGTTAGAAGAAGATGAATATGAGTCGATGGGGTTCAAATAATGTAAGTATGTGGTGAATATTAGAAGAAAATTGGTGTTCTTGTTAAAATTATTATTAAACGTTTTATGGACATGTTGGATGATGATTTTGTATTCTTGTTAAACTTATTATTAAATTTTTATGCTTATTTTGGATAAATGAGAGTGTTAGCCTCCTTTCATCTCTTTTCACACTCTTAAGGCCGAAATACTTCTCTCTCAAGTATCATCCGATTTTGCCTTCAAATCTTCAAGTTGTAAGTGTTTTCTTCCATCTATTTGATGATTCATTACTCTATCTAGTAAGGATCTACCATTTCATCCATGAAACTACTCATTTTGTTTAGATCTTCAAGTGTTCATCAAGAACACCAAGAACACCTACTAAGTTTTGGGGCCACAAACACCCCTAAAGGCTTCCCTATTGTAAGTACCACTCCTTGTGCTAGTTACTTACTGATACACTCCTTAGAAAACGTCCAGAGTATGATCAATGAGGAGTGTACAGCCATACACACCCCATGTGGCCATACACCCCTCCATTTGGTGCTTAAGGGCCATAAAACTCATTTTCTAGGCTAGCACTTGATCAAGAACACTTAGGGAATGAAAGATAGAACTTTGTAATACACTTTTGACCATTTTTACATCATTATCAAGGGTGTACGACCGTACACTCCTTGTGTGGCTATACACACCCTTTTTAGGGTCCAAAATGGCATTTACCTTTCAATAAGGTTAAGCATTGGTCAAGACACACCCCCTAGATGCTTAAGAGGACTTTAAAACACAAAATGGCATGTATCACCATGAGTGTACGATCGTACACTCACTTGGGCCGCACACTCTGGCCATACACACCCATGAGACACAATATTCTGGCCTTACACTCCTATGTGTGGCCATACACCCATTATATGCAACCCTTTGTACTTCTAGCACTTGAATCTAAGTGTTTTCTATGACCTAGGGTGTCCTTACTTGTATAATTTGTTGTTTAGATACTAATTGTATACATATATGTATCATTATATAATGAATAGGATCCGTGTGTGTGCTCAAGTCTACACTTGACACTTAGCATTCTATACCACTTGTTCATCCAAACCACTCACTGCAGGTGAGTTCATACCCCTTAATCTACCTTTTAAATGATTTTAAATGCTTTTAAGGAAAGGAATACAAGTTGAAACATTATAGTTATTATATCAATCACATGTGATTAATAACTATCAAACAAATGGATTTACTGTACATTTGACTATTTTATCAAACAAACTACTTCAAAATGTTTATCAAACTCTTTTACATGTTAAACTCTTTATCGAACTTGTTCTTACATGTCAAACCTTTTCTTTTAACTCTTTTGAACTTATATATTGTCAAAACCATGTCTAATGCATATATAGTTGTATAAGTAAGGCTGGAAGGACTTAGGACTGATAAATCACTTTATTTCATGTTCCTCGTTTGGTTGTGGACTTAGAGTAGTTGGTTGTCCGAGTGTCGTTTGATCCTTAGTTATATATTATGTATATATGTATAGACATAAAAGCTTTTATCTCAGTTCAATACCTTTGGGTAGCAAAGGTGTACAAACATGTTCATTTATACAAACAACTCTACTAGTAAACTATAATAGGTATAGTTTAGGAAGTCACTACTTACTATTTCTAGTACAATGAAACATACAAAGAGTCAGTTCATACATGAGTCAATATATACTATTATGAGAAACATAACGAATATACTATGATAAGAAACTAAGAGAATATACTATTATGAGAAACATAACGAATACAATGATGAGAAACTAAGAGAATATACTATTATGAGAAACATAACGAACATACTATGATGAGAAACAAAGAGAACACACTACATACTAGATAAAGAGAACATACATTACACTAGTACATATAATACATATATACAAGAATACAATAACATAAATGTGAGCCACTGTTTCGGGGCATGGCTTCACTGCCATGGCTCGTTTTGTATCTAGAGTTTCCTGGAGGGAGAGCGTGAATTTGTGTATAGATCTATACTGGATTGACTATCCTACACCTTGTTGTTCGCTACAGTGGGACTTGCAAGACAGTTGGGTGCAAATGGATCTTCAAGAAAAAGACCAACATGGATGGTAATGTACACACTTATAAGGTGCGGCTGGTTGCAAAGGGCTTTTCTCAAACTCGGGGAGTTGATTATGATGAGACCTTTTCACCAGTAGCAAAGATTAAGTTTATTAGGGTCCTGTTAGCCATTGCTGCATTTCATGATTATGAAATATGGCAAATGGATGTCAAAACCGCCTTCCTTAATGGAAGTTTGGCTGAAGATGTTTACATGTGTCAGCCAGAGGGTTTTGTCATTATAGAATACCCTAATAGAGTGTGTAAGCCTGAGAAATTCATCTATGGATTGAAACAAGCACCTCGTAGATGAATCTTTGTTTCAATGAGAAAGTCAAAGAGTTTGGCTTTTTGAGGAGTGAAGATGAATCTTGTGCATATGTCAAGGCTAGTAAGAGGGTTTTCGCCCAGACCGGACCAGAGGGTCCAATGATTCTTGGGACTGGAGGGTCCCACTGAGACATATTGACCGCAAGGTCCTATAGAGTTATAGCCTCGAGTGGCTAGTATGTGTATGTGGTATTTTGGGGAACTCACTAAGCTTCGTGCTTACTGTGCTATGTGATATGTGTTTCAGGTTCTCTCAGGATCGAGGGAAGGCACCGACTTGATTGTACACAACAGAGAAAGAGTTATGTTTTGAGGATCCTGGATTTTAATTAAACAATTATGGATATGTGTTTTATAAATCAAATAAATGAGATTTTTGTAAAAGGTGCTAAGAGAATTTTATGATTTTAAAAGGAAAAATGTAACATCCCAATTTTCAAGGCCAAGATTTTCATTCTTAATTACGAGGTTCATAACGTAGTTTACCAAACATTGCCAATGTCATATCAATTTAAAAAAAGAAAAAAAAAGTCATAACAATATGTCTGAAAACCATATCATAAAAAGTAATAAAAATCAGAGTACAATCCCAGAAATCTCCATGCGGAAACCATATGTGTGTGTGATGCGTTGCTACACCGTCGACTCCTTCCCCTTAGACGAAGAGGTACCTGAAACCAAAACTGAAATTGTAAGCATAAAGCTTAGTGCGTTCCACCATCATACCCATACCAAATAATGCATAATCGTCGGTATCTTTCAATCGGTAACTGGGAACTACCCTCCCCTTAGGTATCTTTCAACCAGTAACTAGGAGCTACCTTCCCCTTCGGTATCTTTTACCAGATAACTGGGAACTACCCTCCCCTTCAGTATCTTTCAACCGGTAACCGGGAGCTACCCTACCATTTGGTATCTTTCAACCGGTATCTGGGGACTATGCCACTTCATGCTATTACTAATACATATCAAGCACAACAAGCATATTAGATACAATGATCATATCAAGCACATTAATCATATCGCACATCAATCCTAAATGATTATCACAAAGACAACCATCCATGCAACGCCTTTGCTGGTGGGTCGGCATTGTGGCTGTAGACCCACCCCTACTAGAAGGAAACTCACCTCCAAGTCATGTAGTGTCTGTACTATCCTCGATGTGAAAGCCGGCTCTCCTTGACTCTTCAATCCCTACATGACAACCCTTCTAACTTATCAGTTTGTACCCACAACCCCTACAAGGGTCAACTTGAATCCAAGTCAAAGTCAAAGTCAAACCCTGGCCAAGTCAACTCTTTGGTTGACCAGACTCGCCGAGTTGGTCCGCAAACTCACCGGGTCCCTTTGTCCACATAATACTACAAACACGTCCCCACTCGTCGAGTCTAGCAAGAGCGTGACGAGTTCACCTTCAACATCACTTCATTTAGTATTCAACCGACTCGACGAGTTCTTCCTTGAACTCATCGAGTTCATCTTTAGCATATGAATGCGTCCAGTCTATGACTCGCCGAGTTGTATGAACAACTCATCGAGTTCATCTTCAAAGATTGGGAGATTGCCTTGGACTCGCCGAGTTTTCTCAAACACTCGTTGAGTCCAATGATTCCCAGGTCCCTTGTAAGCCTGAACAATTGAGGGACCTTCCACACTATCAACTGGTCCATCGACAGAAAGAATTTGGTGGTCATTACACCCTGACTCACCGAGTCCCAAGAACAACTCGCCGATTCCATCCTTGATCATTAGTCTATAGTCGATTTAAATGGGTCTTAACACATCAAAACCATAGATCTGGCCTCCTAATGTCCATTTTACACATAAAGTTCCAAGCTTGGTGCACATGCAAGGGGTATTTGGCTTAAAAAGCCATAAAATATGCTCTACTTAGGAGAAGATAGCAGGGACTTTTTATGCAGCTGATGGCGGAGAGTGGGTTGGTGATTACCCTAAGGCAAGACTAGGATGATATTAGCACATGAAGCAGTAGTAGTAGAAGAGACTTGGTGGAGTCAAGGCAGTTCATGAGGAAAGTATGGATATATGTGGAAGGTGTATGGGCCCGTACTACTGAAAGCAGAGGATCCGTACTCGAATCAAGGAAGGCTGAGATGAATCTAGGGAACTTGTAGTATATGTGATCCCTCGAGATATGATGAGTATTATGATGTTTGTTATGGTGTATTTTTAGTATGGTGATGCTACGCACTAGACCAGTTGGCACTTCAGGCGCTGGTGAGGGATCATGCTCGCACTCTGGAGCCAAGAAGCTAGATGGGCAGATGAGAGAGTTCATTCCATCTGAGGTCACATACAATATCATTGAACAAACTCCTGTGATCTTTGGTACGATCAAGAAGGGTATCTTGGAGCTTTTGGATGAGAGATTCAGTGCTTTCCGCACCGAGGTGGCGGCCATGATGGGGTCGTGCATGCTGACGTTTAGGGAGTTCAGAGCTTGTGGAGCTCCCGACTATCATGGGGTTCGAGACTCCATTGCTAACGGCAGATAGTTGGCGGATGTCGCCAATGCCTTTCGTACCAGAAGATGTCCTGAGGGGGAGAATGTTCGACTTGCTTCTTCTCTTCTGAAGGACAGGGCGCGAGATTGGTAGGAGGAGGTTGGGAGAACTATTGGAGATCATGCCTCTATTGATGCGATGACTTGGAGTGATTTCTCGGCCAGGTTCAGGGCCAATTTTTCACCTGTGATTGAGGTGCAACAGTTTACGAGGGAGTTCCAAGACCTACAGTAGACTACAGAGACAGTGGCCGAGATCACCGTTATGTTCCGGGAGAGGGACCTTCTTGTTCCGGAGTATGTGGCTGGCGAGGAGATGAAAAAGGCCCGATACCATGAGATGTTGAGGAGCGACATTAGGTAGTTTGTGAGCCGATACAGCTGCAAGATGCTAGAGGATTTGGTCGCTCGAGCTAGGGAGAGGAAGATTGACTTAGTGGTAGAGAGGAAAAGAAAGCCAAACGAGGTTCAGATATTTGCGGGGTCGGGCAAGAGACCCAAGGTATTGGATTCTAGGACGAGGGGTCATCAGGACCGTATCCACTGTGGCAAGTGCAGAAGGACACACAAGGGTACGTGTATGAGTGGTAGTGGTGGTAATTATGGCTGCTTTCAGTACGGTCAGATCAGTCATTATAGCAGGGATTGTACTGCTTCCACTACCCATGGATCATATATGAGCTGCTTTCATTGCAGTCAACGGGCCCACAAGAAGGACCAAAGTCCGAGTTTGGTTGCAGTGGGACAGGTGATGGTACCTACCCCTACGACATTAAGGATTATTGATGGCCATCAAGGCTGGGTTGAGGCACCTGCAATGAGGAGCAGGGCTTTCCAGTTGACTACAGAGGAGGCACAAGCAGCTTCCGATAATACATGTACGTATCTTTTGTTTCCTTATCAGTGTTTATTTATGATTTTATTATTATTGCCTTGCATCAGTATGAGTAAGTGTATTTTGGGGTTATATTTTCTACTTATGTCTGGGTTATATGCCATCTGCATACTATGAATCTTAGAGTAATAGTGTGAGATCATCTCCTTATATAGTGGGTTCTCAGGATGCGGTAGCTATAACAAGTGTGATTGGAACTCGGGAGGTATTCCATTAGTCTTCAATAGTTATACTACTTTAGTGTTGGCTAGTTTTGGGAACACTAATAGTGGTAAGCATTGGCATTTAGTTGATTGGTCATTAAATGGGAAGAAGGATTAGGAATCCTTCCAATCTTGTGTGCTGTAAGATGCTAGTTGAATCCAAGTGGGGGAGAACCATTCAAGTATCCGAGAACAGAATTAGATGCGAAACTAGGGTGAGTTCGCAATTCCACTGGAGAGAAAGACAACCCAAGTGGCTGGTTGAGTCGAAGAGTGTGTAAGTTGGGAGTTTGGGAAACTTCCCAACGTTGGGTTCACGTCTTCTTAGTGTTTGATAGCTGGTGTTGGGGAATCAGGTTGGGAATTCCTATCAAGACGCAAGTTCATTCAGGATGCTGGACCGCATGAGTGCTCGAATTTGGACGTGTTCATATTGGTAATCAACGATAAGACCATGGTCAGTGGTGTAGTTAGTGTGGGAAGTATTATAACCCTGCAGGATAGTCGTAGCATTCACCAACAACCAGATAATAAGAAAGAGTAACGTGTAACTGCATGGCAGTCGTAGCATCCTATAGGTGGCCAGATATAGTGGAAGTATTGTTAGACTAAGGAAGGAGTCGTATCATTCACAGATTCAGTAAGATAAGTTAGGCCAGGGTGGGTCAGTTCGTAGGATCGCGACAAGACCACACCAGGATCAGAATCAGGGAAGGATAGGTTGTTGGGATTCGAGGTGGAGATGGTCCTGTGCAACCCTAGATAGGTGGGACCTGTAGGCAAGGCCGCTTCATGATATGGTTGGGTAGGACCCATGGGTGTGGCTCGTATACTTATAGCAATGCAGGTGGGACATGGCAGAGAGCATTGGGTCAAAGTATGGGATCGGGAATCCCATAATTTTTACAGCTAAGAGTGGCAAGGGGGATATGGTAGTTTTTTTCCGATAGCTGAAGTTTTCTTTGGAAGTCACTAGGAGTGAATGAGAGGGTGCTCTTCAGCAACTAGGTGTGAATCTGGTATTCCAGATAGTTGGCAGATAAGTTGGGACTTGGGAGGTCTCGGTTCATTCGGAAAGTGGATAAGAGGCAGCACAATGTTTGGGTAGAAGTAGTGATGCGAGGATTCTTGTGAACATGATAGCTTGTGGATTGAAAGTGCTGAGAGACTTACAGTTGGATTAAATAACCTCAGAGTAATTGATTTGACCTTGTTGAGAAAATCTCATCTGAGTCTAACCGTTTTAGGGATGAATCTTCTACTCAAAGGATTATCTGAGCCTTTTGTCAAGTATAAGTATTCTACAACTAGTTATGGACATGATTTTTGATTCTAATAGTAGCATCGAGATAATCAGGGTGTAAAGTTTTATGGTTGAAAAATTATTCGATGAGGTTTTGGCATGGTGGTCTTTGGAGCACAGGCTGTCCGTTAGGAAGAAAGACCATTATAGTTTTCGGATCTTGGAAAGATAGAAGCAATTCAATGCATGACAGTAAGAGTTACCCTTCATCGGGTTTGGATGGTCTTGATAGTTGGGTTCAGTTTCCTTAAGAATGCCATTGATTGTGCGAGATGATGGTTGTACTCCCAGGATGTCGGGTGTCAGTTCCCATGGGAAACATCATTTGATTCAGGGAAGGTAGGAGGGAAGTTGCGGGCGTGATGTGTGAGATATTGCGGGGTAGGTGACTGTAGCGTACTTCGAGGATGAAGTCCAGTTTAAGTGAGGGAGATTTGTAATACCCGGAAACTAGAAGACCATTTAAGGAAAGAAAACCTCTAATCAAGAAGGCAACTCGTCGAGTTCAAGGGTGAGAACTCGACGAGTAGGAATGTTGTCATGCGTGTTTTTAGAAGACCAACTCGATGAGTTGGACATGTTTTGGGAAACCCTAGATGATTTTTCATCCTATTTAAACACTTTATGACTTAGGGTTTCGCCCCATTTCCAACCTCCATTGTCCAAACCCTAGATCTCAAAACCCCATTGCTTGTGAGCCATTTTTGAAGAGAAATCTAGTGTGTTGAAGCTTGTGGAAGAAGGAGAGACTTAAGGACTCAAGAAGGAGATTATAGATCCAGAAACTTTGTTCCACCCTCATCACTTTCTTGTAAGAAAGTCTCAAACTTGCTTAATAACTTCTTAGATATCTTCTTCTTCACTTTTATTGGGTTTTTGGTACAAGTAGTGTGTTCCTTAGGAAATGGATGTCCAACGTGAGTATACCTTCCAGATCTAGGACATGGAAGGGCTTTCATGTCATAAAGGTGCAAACTTTATGGCCATTGAAGTCCCATGTAAGCATTAGGATGTCATTTTGGCCTTTTAAGCTCAAAAAGGCCATGCATGGAGAGAAAGTCTGAGACTTTACGTGTTCATGTAGTGTTTAGGGTATGGACCTCAGTTTGTATGCCTTAGCTTGAAGTATTAATGGCTTTTGGATCAAGATATAGGTCTTAAAAGAGTTAGGGTTTGAGTTAAATCCATTGTGGAAAGGTATTAACGGGTAAAGTTTCCAGAGAGGAACTTAATCTATTAATATCTCAAGGATAGGAGTTAATCTATTAAGATGGCTTAACAGACTGAAGAACTCGTCGAGTCCAGAGAGGAACTCGACGAGTTGGGTCGAAATGTCCTAATTCTATATAGGGAAAAACTCCACGAGTTGAGAAAGAACTCGACATTTCAGATTGCGATTTCAGATTTTTTTATTTATTTATGGAACTCGATGAGTTGATGGGTCAACTCGGCGAGTTAAGTCAACCCAGAATGTTGACTTTGACCATAATTTTGACTTTGACCAAGGTGTTGACTTTGAATTTGACCAAGGTTGACCCGTGAAGGGGTTTTAGGGATGGAAAGATATCTAAGGGATTATGGGTTTTTGACAAAGTATTATGTTGGTAATGACAGCTCGTGGGGTCGTCAGAGCAGCCGTTAGAGATTCCTCATCGTGAGATTTTACATTCAGTTTTGAGAGGTGAGTTTTCCTCCAGTAGGTGTGGGTTCGAAGGCACCAATGTCGGCCCGTTTATGTATGTTAGTATGATCCGGACTAAGGTCTGATGTCGGGCGGTGCCTGAGGAATGTTTATATGCTTGATGTCTTCATGATTATTGCATGTGCTTGTTATATATGTTCCTGGACTTCAGTCCAATGCTAGGGAAACCCGAAGAATGTTTGTATGCTTCCGGATTTTGGTCCGATGCCGGGCTGGGCCCAAGGAATGGTTATTTGTATGTTTCCAAACTATGGTTCGATGTCGGGTGGTACCCGACTAAGCAATGCATGTTTAGTTACTCTTGTTGTTTTTTTTGATACTTTTATGTGACTGGTAGGGAGGTGAGTGTGGGTGGGGCCTTGTATCTCATCACTAGCTGAGAGTGGATAGGGTTCCCTATCTCAAGATTAGCAGAGTAAGGGCAGGACCCGTGTAGGCGAGGCCTTAGAATTTGAGTATATAGTATTATGTATGATTCCTTATGTACTAGCATGATTATGTATTACTGTTTGTATGTGTATAGTGGGCGGGGCCCATAGACAGGCAGGGCCTGGAAGAAACACATCTGTATACCGAGTGGGGATTGATGCCAGGCGGGGCCTGATGCCAAACTTTGTTCGATACCGAGTGGGACAAGAGGAAGGGGCGGGGGCCTAGTTTATGTGATTATGTGATTATGTGTATGGTATGTGGTAGTTTGGGGAGACTCATTAAGCTTCGTGCTTACAGTTTTTATTTTTGGTTTCAGGTACTCCTAGTAGCAAGTGGAAGAGCTCGAGATGACTGCAGTGCACACACCATTTATTCAGCCTGAGATATTTATTCTCTGATATATTGACAGATGTTTATGATATTTTTGAGATACACGACTTGTGATTTTTACATGATGAATGATGTTTATGGTTTTATTAATGATTAAAGATGAAATTTTTGGACCGTATTTTTGGGATGTTTTATCTGAGCCTCACCAACCTTGTTTGATGTAGGGTTAAAGACGTCACTTTTACTCCTAACCTGCAAGATTGCCTACACTTTGTTTTTTTTCTTATTAACGCATTATACATTGAAAAATATACCTACTTATAGCACTTAAAATTGCTTTGTATTCTGATGACATTGCTATAACAAAAAGAAATGAAAATATGATGTTATAATATATAGTAGGATGCTATAATATACATACCAGGGTCAGTAGTTAGGTACGCTTAGTCGGGTATGTTTAGTAAAACTGGACATATTTTTATATCACCTTATATTTTGCTGTCAGCTTTCTCCTTCGTGAATTTTATGCATCTCAGTAGTTGATACCAAAAAATTGACAGGACACAGGGTCCAAACGGTATTTCTAAGAGGGTTTGAATTTTTAAGATCTGAATTTTTTATATGCTGTTTGGTTGGAACCTCTTAATTGTTGTGCTGAATTATAAAAATGACCATTTTACCCTTATGTATAATTTTTTGCTAAGTTCAAAGTTTATGTTTATAAAATAATCAAATAATCCTCTTGAATAATTATAAGGAAAATTATAAACGCCATACACAATTCAAATTAAACATAAATTAAAATTAATCACAAATACAAATCAAATAAGGTCCAACTTCATATATTTGATCAATACCAATACTACTTGTATACATAAAATCTAAACTAAAATCAATGTGAATAAATACTTGTTTCTCAAATATGGAATAACCAACATAAATAGCTTCCTATGTAATGATCCCTTCCTTTTGTTCATTTTTTCCCACAACATCTTCATTTTCCTTAAGTGCAGTAGAATATGAAGAAAACCCTAACATCATTACAACTTTAATCAACCCTTTCATTGTCCAAGCAAATACATTCTCACGTCTCATTTTATTCACATTTTATTCAGCTTTTTCACATCAATAACCTTTTCCTTCTTATCTTCTCCCACTCCTTTTGTAGAACTTTTAAAACTCATATATCTGCTTTCAAAATTCTCCATCAATGGAGGCCTTAAAAGGGTCTAAACAACATATTGATGGAAGATAGGCAATTCAAAATGGTGGTGCCTTTGATATCAGCTTCTCTACTTGCTCATGTAAATTGTAATGGAGATAATTACAAAGTAGTAGGTTCAGGAGTGTTTCCTGCACATCATACATTTCAAAATTCATAAATCACACCACCGATAATGATCACAACAACAGTTATAATAACCAAATCTGAGAGCTAATTTCACGGGAATTCTAAATTCCAAAACAGTATATAATAAGCAAAGTTCTTCCTGGAGTGTATACACATATATTTTTTTATAATTAATCGCTCAATAACATATAATGGAAATCAAATTCATCAATAAACAAAAGATGTGATCAAACAAACAATGATAGAGATCAAATTTTGAGAGATAATTATGTTGTATAAGGGAACGAGTCGTAGATCAAAACTAATTTAGAAGGAGCTCTTGGAACTCGATTCAGGGCAAGAACCAACTATTCAAGCTTTTTTAGGGCAAGAACTATTAAAGATTTTTAAGGCAAGAACAAAAGAAAAAAGCTTGCTCTCGACGAGATTTGAAGGAACAAAATAACCTTTTTACCTAAATGTTGTCGATGAGATTTCATGGAAGTGGAGGGTGTCGCTGGTGGCGGGGCTGGCAGAAGCGATGGCGGAGGCAGAGGCGCCAACGGTGGTGGAGGGTTGCCGGTCCGATCAGCAGTAAGGGAGAATGTAAGATGCGTCGAGTGAAGTAGAATGAGAGGGAAAGAATCAGGGTTTACTGCAGAGCCGTTGTTGGCGATGGAAGAGGGTGAATGTCAGAGGTGGGTCTCGCACAAGATTTTTCACCGAGGGTTTCAAAAGTTTTTTCTATCTCGTTGATTGTAAAACAGTTTTACGAAATTGTAAAAAAAAAAGTTGCAAAAGAGTGAAGATTTAAAACAGAACCATAGCAATCATATTTCATCAAACAAATATATTTCATGAAGGCTTTTCAATATATTTTGAGCTACCAAATCGACAATAAAAGATCATGAAATCAACTAGCATATATGATCTGGGAAGATCTCAAACGATACTTAGACGAGAAAAAGTAGGGTTGCAAACGAACCGAACGTTCAACGAATTGTTCGTGAACCGTTCGGAAAAAAGTTTGCTTATGTTTGTTAATTTAATAAAATGATCGAACATGAACACAAATTCTCGTTCGTTTGGTTAAATGAATGAGCATGAACAATGACCTTGTTCGTTTAATTATGTTTATGAAATTTCGTTTATATTTGTTTATGTCCATTCATATAAGTTCCTTTTAAATTCATATATGTTTAATTGTGTTTGATTACATTACTATATTATATGTCCATATATGTCCAAATTATGTTTGCTTATCTTTGTTCATTTATGTTCGTTCGTTTATATGTTTGTTTAGCATGTTCACGAACATAAACGAACAAACATGAACAATATAATTTATTAAACGAACGAACATAAAAAAGAAAACTCGTTTGTTTATTCGTTCGTAATCGTTCATTTATTCTGCTAACTTAAACGAACGAATATTAGCAAGCCTCGTTCGTGTTCGTTCGGTTCGTTTACACCCCTAAGAAAGAGTGAAAGAGATTGAAGAAACCAAAAATACCAATATCGAAAGATTGTTTCACTGCACAAACTAGCAATAAAACCAAAAAAAAGTTTATAAAACCTCCAAAGAACTAGTTATTCTAATCCGAATCAAACACTCTCTACAGAAACAAACACAATCAAAACGATGGATAAAGTGAAAATTAGGGTTACCTTGGAGCAAAGAATGATGGGCGATTGATGAGTGAGGATTAAGGAAGGGATGTAGATAATGAGAAAAGAAGTTAGGGTTTCTCATCTTATAGAAATCCAGGATGCATTTCTACAATTTTTTATCATTTTGGTATTGTAGCTTTATGATTACCATTTTGGTGATATGATTCGTACCACAACGTTGAAAGCATTTTCTCGTTAGCCTTTGCTAATTTTCAGTAAAAGAGTTTGACCAACCACTAATAACCTTTCCTCTCATAATTTTGGGAATATCAACAATGAAATAAAAAAGAAAACTGAATAAAACAAAAATATAGTTTAAATTGTGATCTTTATATTTAGGGAACTGATTCGTACACAACACTTTTTTTTCGATACACAACAATTTGTGCTTTAAAGTGTTGTATTGTACAACTCTATAATGCATAAATTGTTGTGTACGGCAAAAAACTGTTGTGTACGAATCACTTCCCTTATATTTATATGCATTTGAGAATAAATGATATATATTAGAAAATGATCATGAAAATCGATTAAAATTTATAGATTTATATGCATTTAAGATATTTAAAGAAAAAGTTGTATAGAGGACACTTGTATATCGTGTATGTAAGCGAAGTTTAAAGCGGTGATGCTATTGTTTAGAAACAACTAGGTGTGAGACCCGTGTATTACACGAGTTTATTAAAAATAAAAATTTAATATTAATATTTATATATTAAATATTTTATAAAATAACACTTTACATAACATAATGTAATATTTTGGAACATTTATAAAAAAATCAAATATTTTTTAAAGAATTTATGAGACTTTATTATCAAATTAATAGAATGATTATCTTTCCTTATAAAACTTGTTAGAATTTTATGGAATTTTATTTTAAAAAATGAAAATTTCTAAAAATGACAAGTGGAAAATAATAATTCTAAAACTCCTACAAAATGACATGTGGCAAAACTCTTGAGAATTTGACAAGTGTCAAAAAAACCTTCATTTATTATAGGAGATGTCTCATTAAGCGGAAATGGGCCGAAGACAAATGATAAAAACTTCAATTTTATTTGAAGTCAAGAAACAAAAATATAGTTTTAAGTTTGTCATAAAATTATACTTTTTAGTTGTAGTAAGTAAATAGGAAAATATAATAAAATGGGTTTAAATAATACTTTATAATGAAACTAAAAGAAATTTTTTGTTGCTCAATTAGATATAATTAGAAGTTTAGTATATTAAAAACAAAAAAATAGAGTATTGTTGGTGCCCAGGATGATATATATAGTTCATTAGGATTTTATATATAAAGTTAAGTATCCATAAATGAAAGTTGTGTTTAGACGATATGGAAGACTAATATAAGTATAATATATGGTTTGGTAATTAGATTATTCATCAACATCATTTTCAACATGGGACATCTTTGAACCCCATCGTTAACGATAATTTTTCACACCTTAACAAATCTCCAACTTGAAAAAAAAATCAACCCCATCAATTAATGAGGAGAGAATCAATTATATATAATGAATTTACAACAAATACCCCTACAAATAAGGAGATAAATAAATACAATAAATAAGATAAATACACAATAACATTATCCACTAATACCCCCCTTCAATCGAAACGGTGGCGGTCTCAGGCGTAGCATGATATGAAAAGTCTTGAACTGAGGACATGAAAGATTTTTAATGAAGATATCGGCCACCTGAAGATTGGTAGGAACAAATTTTTTGAAGAGTTTGCATGAGGTGACCAATTCCCGGATAAAGTGATAATCTAAATCAATGTGATTGGCACATTTACATGAGACTGGATTTTGTGACATAAAAAGAGCACTCTTATTATCACAAAGAAGCGTAGGTCTATCTGGAGGAAGCGCATGCAACTTTCTTAAGAGATGAGTAATCCATACTATTTCAACAGTGGTAGTGGTCGTTGCCCTATATTCAGATTGACAACTGAACCATGAGACAGTGGGTTGCTTTTAGCACTCCAAGACATAAGATTCCTACCTAGTTAAATAGAGTAGCTATATGTAGAGCAATGTGTGTCTAAGCAACGAGCCCAATCAGCATCAGAGTAGCCAAGTATGGAATTTTTGTGAGGCCGACTGTAAGTGAGACCAAAGGAGATGGTGCCTTTAACATACCGAAGAATTCATTTAACAAATTGAAAATGATCAACCGTTTGAGCTTGGAGAAACTGAGAAACTTGATTAACCGTGTAAGACAAATCTGGTCGCGTGATTGTCAAATACTGAAGAGCCCCGACTAAAGATCGATAGAGAGTTGGATCCTTAAAAGGCGTACCATTAGTTTTATAAGATGCATGGGGAAGTAGAGGCGTGCTCACGGGTTTAGAATCATAAAGACCAGCTCTTGTGAGAATGTCGCTAGCATACTTTGATTAAGTGAGAAAAAGACCGTTGTCTAGGTAAGCAACTTCAAGGCCCAAGAAATAACTAAGATCACAAAGATCTTTGATGGCAAACTCGTGATTTAAACGAGAAATAAAATTGGCAATAGCAGTCTCATCATTTCCTGTAAGAATAAGATCATCCACATATACGAGTAAGTACATGATGCATGAGACATTTGTGAACACAAAGAGAGAAGTGTATGCAAGACTGCAACTAAAGCCATATGAAAGAAGAAAAGTGCTCAAGCATTGGAACCAAGCTCGTGGAGCTTGTTTTAAGCCATAAAGCGCCTTGGATAAGTTACACACATGGTTGGGAAATTGAGAATCGGCAAATCCCGGAGGTTGTTCCATAAAGACCGTCTCATCTAAGTTGCCATTTAAGAAGGCGTTTTTTTACATCAAGTTGATGCAACTTCCAGTTATTCAAGACTGCAAGAGAGAGAACAATTCGGACAGTAGCTGCTTTAACAACCGGACTAAATGTATGAGAGTAATCAAGACCCGGAATTAGTCGAGCCTTATATCTTTCAATGGTCCCATCGGAATGATATTTGATATGATACACCCATTTGGAGCCAACAACATTGGTAGAACTTGGGCGTGGTACTAATGTCCAGGTTTGATTTTGTTGTAAGGCTTGAAGTTCCTCATGCATGGAAACCATCCATTTAGGATCTTTAGCTGTTGTTTTAAAACCTCGTGGCTCAGTGGTAGATGTTAGTGCAATATGAAGAGGGTGAGTAGTAAGAGCAGCGAAATCGGCTCGATGTTTGGGCTTGAAAATGCCAGCCTTTGACCATGTGATCATTGGACAAACTGGAGCCGAAGAACCAGGTGGTGGTGAAGTAGGAGAAGAGGGTTGGTCTGGTTGCGGAGACTCTTTCATAGGACAGTTTGAATGCACGATTGGTGTTTCATGTTCTGTAGTTGGGGTAGGCGTATGTAATGGGTTAATAGTAACAGTAGCTGGCTTACATAAAGAATAAATGGTTGGAGTAGTAAGCTTGTTGCTATCGTCTTTTGTATTGTTCTTTAACATAGGAGAAGATAATGGAAATTGTGAAGCATCTTGGAGAAAGGTAGTGAGCTCTAAAGAACTTATGTTTGTGTCACAAGAAGAACTATGAAACGGAAAACCCATTTCATTAAAACGAGCATGACGAGTGACAAAAACTCGTGAGGTGGTAGGGTCGAGACAACAATATCCTTTATGTTGCGGACTATACCCAATAAAGATACATGGGATGCTCATTGGTGCAAGTTTGTGTTGAGAGTAATCTTGTAAATAAGGGAATACTTGGAAACTAAATGTTCTAAAATTCTCATATTGTGGATCTTGATTGAAAAGCAACTGAAAAGGAGAGTTGTTATGTAACACCGGAGTCGGTAAAGGATTAATAATGAATGTTGCCGAAGTGAATGCATCCACCCAATAGCTAGTCGGCACATGAGCGTTAAATAACATAGCTAGACCGGTTTCAACAATATGTCTATGCTTGCGTTCCACACAACCATTTTGCTATGGTGTGTATGGACAAGAAAAATGATCAAATGTGCCATTTTCTTCAAAAATTTTGCGAACTGTGTGATTCACAAATTTCGTGCTACCATCACTTTGAATTTTTTTTTAATCTTTCGTGAGCATTGTGTTTGAACAAAATTAATAAATTTGGGTAACACCGAATAGAAACCTGTCTTAGTTGTAAGTGTATAGAGCCACGTAAACCTAGAGTAATCGTCTATAAAAGCAACATAATATTTATAACCCTCATTAGAGCAAATAGGAGCTGGACCCCATAAATCACAATGAATTAAGTCTAAAGGATGAGATGAACGTTTATAATTAAGATTAAAAGATAATCGGTGTCCCTTAGCAAGTTGATAGGGGGTGCAAACAATAGGTTTGGGTAACAAAGAAGTAATACACAAAACTCCTAATTTGTTCATTGTAGAAATAACATCAAAGGACACGTGGCCTAGATGAGCATGCTATAACTCATAAGAGGCTCTTTTTGAAGCTCTGGTGGTGGCAACAAAAGCGTGGGGGCTCATCCTTGAGCACATAAAGGCCATTTTCACAGCTTCCTTTAGCGATAACTCTTTTGCTTTTCCGATCTTGAATATTGAAAAAAATGCTGAGAAAATAGAACATCAACCGTATGATCAATGGTTAACTTGCTCACAGAAAGTAATTTCTTGGTAAGATTTGGAATGACAAGAATATTGCGTAAAGGAATATGATGTGAAATAGTCGATGAACCCGTATGCATGATTGGAAGTTTCTTACCATTTCCAAAAACAACTTTATTGTTACCTAAATATGATGTCGAATGATTGAGTGAGTCACAGGTTGGAGTCATGTGATCTGTCGCTCCCGAATCAACATGCAAATCGGGAGTGTTGTTAGTAACACGACATTGTGCATGGAAGGCCTTTGCTAAGTTTTCATCCGAAGAGGAAGCTTGAGTAGCATAGGTATGAAGTTGCGGACAAGAAGACGCATAATGACCATTATTTATTCACAACTGGCAATGAGGTGGTCTTCGACCTTGACCTCGTACCCTGCCATGAGATTTTGATCCTCGATAATTGAAGGAACAAACCCTACCCTAAGCAGAATTAGTGTGAGTATTCTGAGATTGAAAAGCAGCAGGAGGAGAAGGGGTACCTTGAAAAGACTTTAAGAACAACTCGTGACTTTCTGCTTGTATAGCCAAATCACGAAACAAAGGTGCAGGTTTTGGTAGCCTTTATTGAAGTGGAGAAAGTTTCATAAGAAGGACCCAAACCACAAAGAGACCAATGCAACTTATCAATTTCAACAACCAGGTAACCAATTGTGGAGAGTTGGTCACATATTGCCTTTGAATCGACGACAATAATCAGAAACGGAAGATGTATCTTTCGTGAGTTGTCGAAGGAGTCACACAAAGAATTAACGCGTTCAACAGATGCGTTACTATAAGAAGCTTCAAGAGCGAGCCAGATGTTGCGAGCCGTGGTGAGACCAAGAACTTCGGCTGCAACTTCTTCAGTCAGAGAATATTGCAAGAGAATAATAACTCGGTGATCAGCTTCAGTCCATACTTAATAGTCTGGATTGGGAAGATATTTTTCTTCAACAGTAACGGTGGTCGATGGAGCATGAGAAGAACCATGAATATGCCTTAATAGCTTCTGATAAGTAAATATGGGAAGAAGATGATTCCACCATAAAAGGTAGTTGCTGGAGGAAAGCTTGATTGTCATCAGGTGCAATAGAGTATTCATGGAGAAACGGTTATCTTGAGAAGAGGAAGAAGCAGAGGACTCTGTCATGGTGGGATCCCAGGAAGAAGAAAGCGATGAATAGGTTTAGAAGGGGGAAATCGAATGAATGGCTAATACCATATAATGAGGGATAAAATCAACCCCATTAATTAATGAGGAAAGAATCAATTATATATAATGGATTTACAACAAATACCCCTTAAATAAGGAGATAAATAAATACAATAAATAAGATAAATACACAATAATATTATCCACTAATACTGAGCAACTAACAAAGTAATAAACTACCTTTCAAAACGTGTATATCTTTTAAACCCAAAAATGTGAAACATTTTCTCATTAGTATGATGCCTTCTTAACAATTATTATCTAGAAAATAGTTGGAGTACAACTTCATCTTTACATCTTCCATAGCTTTCTTCCATTTTACATAATCCTTCATTCTCAAGGTCTCTACATAAGACTCGAACTCACCATTCTCAATCAATAACAAATAGTTTGATGATGGATACTATCTATTTGGAAGTATTCTCTCTTTAGTAGATCTTCTCTCGATTTTGGGACTTCAAACATAATTTATCTCTAGCCTCGAATTCTATACTCTTTTTATCCTTTGTACTCATATAGTCTCACTAGATTCAAACACCCCCATTCTTCTCTTAGCTATCAATGCTTCTTGCTCTCTCATATCTATGGAGTACTAAGAAGATGTGAAATGTCTTTTTCTGTAACTTCTTTAAAAACAAATTGTTGTTTCTTATGTTTCATATCCTTATTCAATGTAAACATGTGTAACAGAGTTGCGAGGCACACAAAAGTAATTTCGATGTCAAAGTGTGTAACTTCCTGTTTCCTGCCATTTTTGAGCCATGGATCGGAAGTCAATTGTGTGAGGTTTTGGGCCTTAAGGAGGCAAACTTTAGTCCTTGTGGAAGGAGGTAATGATAGTTAAGAGATTTTACCCTTGAATTGTGTTCTAGGCCGAACGGTAGAAAGGGAAAAGTCATAGGTCAAGTTCTTGCGTGAAATATGGATTTTTTTCAAAACTTTTTTAGTCCAAGATATTTAGATAATATTGTAGAGCTCTTCAATACCTTTTCGTGGATATAAATAACATCGAAAACGGAGTTGGAACGAAGACGTTATGTCTGTTTGAAGTTAGGACGATTTTTGGATCAACCGCATACGTTGGGCATAAATTGAGTACGCTAAGCGTACTGGGTATGCCTGAGTATGATGTGTATATTGAGTACATTGGGCGTATGCGATTTGTGCCCAAACCCTATTTTTGTGGTTTGAGCCCTATTTAAGCTCCTTAACTCCCCCAAACCCATTCTATTCTCAGCCTCCACCTTACCAACACCCTCTCATGAAACTTTAACCCTAGATTGAGCCTTGTGAGCAAAAAGAAGGTGTTTTTAAGTGATTTGGAGTGTTCTTGGTGCACCTTAGAGAAGAAGGAACTCATTGAAGAAGTGTTGGTTGCATTAGAGCTTGTAGATCCATATTTTGTTCACCTTGATCTTTCTTCTAGAGGTATAAAGTATGAATCTTGATGATGAAATTGTGAGATCTAGCTAGTTTTGGGTGTTATGAGCTTTTGATCACTTTACGTGAATAATGTTTAGATCTTGAAAGTCTGCGATCCTATAATGGATAAAGTTGGGAACTTTATCCTTCAAAATATCATTTGATTCAGATATGAAGGTTAAAGACTTAGAATTAATGGATTAAGTTGAAAAGATGCATTTTCCGATCCCTTTTAGACTTAAAGACTAGATCTTGTTTGTTGGGACCATTCTAATGGATAAATTTGGAAACTTTATCCATTATTAAGGTATTATGAACCATAAAAATATTATCTTGAGTGGTGTATGTAACCCATGCATGTGTTAGATGGTCTTATTAGGTTAAGAACATAGGGTTTTGGATATTAAGCACTTAATAGCCATGCAAAGTCATAAAGTTGGAAACTTTATGACATAGGACATCATTTTGGGCTTGGATCTGAATTTTGGACGGAAGGGCTTAATGGATAAGCTCTTAATGGAGTTTTGGGACCGGGTTGCGTATGTTGGGCGTACCTGGAGGTACGTTGCGCGTACGTAGTCAGTGCCCTAATTTTTGGTCAACATCAAGTACGTTGTGCGTACTCTCTTGGTATGTAGTGCGTACTCCACTAGGAAGGGATATTGACTTTTGGGACCTTGACCGTCGACTTTGACTTTGACCAGGGTTGACCAAGTTTGACCTAGGCGTATTTTGGGTATTTTAGATGGTGTTTGAGAATTGGTCATTTGGATGGATAGGTGATAGTTAGAGCTGAGATTCAGAATTAGGACCTCATCAACTATTGTTCAGATTGAGAGATGAGTTTTCCTCACTATACTTACGGATCGAAGGCACCAAGGCCGGCCCATTGGATTTATATCATGGTTTACGTATATTACTATGCTGTAGTGATCTATTAGATCTATATCTTGGTATATTAGATGTTGTTATGCTGTACTGATCTGTTTGATTTGTATCCTGGTATATAAGATGTTAGCATACGGTAGTGATCTGTAGATCTGCTCGTTTGTTTGTTGGTTGGTTAAATGTTTATCTTTATGTATATGTCAAGATGTTGTGTGTGGTGGGGTTGAGGCGATCCTGCTTTGTGATGAAGACCAAGATACTTGGGGTATTATGGATAGATTATAGGCCCTCTGAGGCGGTCCAGTCAGGCAGAAGGCCTGATGAGTAGTCCGGATAGGTTATAGGCCTTGCGAGGCGTTCCAGTCATGTCAAAGGCTCGGGAGTGTTCTAGATAGGATGTAAAACCTGTGAGGAGGTACAGTTAGGATGAAGGCTCAGTTATGCATGTTTTTGTTTGTTATGTTATGTGGTGGTACTTTGGGGGAAACTCACTAAGCATTGGCTTATAGTTTTTGGGTTATGGTTTCAGGTACTTCCGAGGATCATGGGAAGGCAAAGGCGTGATCGTACACATCCTGATTTTATGTTGTTGATCTTGGGAAACTCTGATTTTAAATAGTATTTTGGGAACAATGGTTTTGTAAACACTTTTAATAGTAAATGGGTTGTTTTGAAAAGTTTTAATTGGTTGTGATTTTTGAGGCGTTAAAAAGAGTGTCGTTTTTGTTAGAATGTATGGTTCGAGCTCAAGATTGTTCCAAGGGCTTTGTAACAGTTTGAAAGTAATTTGTACAACTAACAATCATGTTTGTGAAGGATGTATAGATCAAAGAGCCAGTGGAATCAAACATGCGATGGGTATTGTTTACAAGCACTTGGTGGAGATGTGCATAATTTCTTCTACTGCATACAACATTCCCACAATTCATACTACATAATATTCATGAAATAATTGTTGAGTACAAGCGAAGTCCGTTTTGGGTTGCCCTTATATCTAGGAAATAGTTGGGATTAATATTATAAGAGAGATGTATGATTTATTAATATATTATATGATTAATAAATTAATTGGAAATAGTTAATAATTAATTAAGAATTAATCATAATTAATTTAATTATTTATTTTGGATTAATTAGAATTAATTAGAGGTACAAGGGTTGGATTACTATTGTTCAAAAGTTGAGCAAAAGAGGGATTTCTATTCCTTTTTGAGGTGGAAGGTTTTGAGGCTCATCCAAAAGGGTTTTGGAAAACCACCTAGTCAAAAACACAACCTACATATACATAGGTTGTATGGAAAGTATAAATAGGGGTGTATCGTAGCCAAAAACCCAACCTACAGATATATACCTAGAGAATTCGGTTTTTTCCTCCATTATCTCTCCTAATTTCGATCCTAGGGTTTGTGTATGACACATTAGAGGCTACCATATTATTGGATATTGCTTTTCAAGGAGACTTTAAAGAAATTTTAATTAGCCTAGGGGTTGTTGGATAACGAGTTGACCGAGTCCGGTCAACAAATTTTGGTTCACTCGATCAGATCAAGCTGATTGGTTAGGATGAAACTTAGCTTACTCGATCAGCTAATGCTAACGAATTCTCTTACTCGTTCCATCACCTATTTGTTGTTGACCCACAAAAAAAAGCGCATCTTTCTTTTTTTTCCCTTGAGCCCTAAAAGAAAAAAAAACACAAACATGTTGATGTGCAAACATGCATATTTCTTTCTTGCGTCTTAATTGAAGACTCCACGACATCAGAAACCTTCCAATCTGGTCATCCTTCTAGCGACCTGGACACTGTTCATCCTCTTTCCATTGTCAACATCCCATTAGCACGATCAAGTAATCTTTTTTGTGGTTTTTTTCTTTTCTGAAATCAGTTAACTGAAACCTTGATATCCATCCTCCTTCTAGCGACCTTGACACATTCTCCTCATCTTGCTGTCACACCCCCTAACCAGAACGGCGAAAACGTCCGGCGGCGGGTGACTTCATCTTGTATTATCATCACATAGTATATATATGAATCATAGACAACATCATCCCCATACATTCAATAATACAACATATAGGGTTTACATCATTGAATTTGTTCACAAATTACATTCCAAAATATTAAATGTATAATGAAAGCAAAAATACAGCCAAAGTCCATATTTTTTCTGACGACCAACTTATTTACCGTGTCCCTGAGAATACAAGTTAATTTGAAAATGTCAACATATATAATGTTGGTGAGTTCATAAGCATGTTTGTATGAAAAACTTTGTATCATTTTGTAAACATCAGAAATTCCGATATTTTCTATAAAAAAATTGGTTTGAGAGTTTTTATTTTCAAATCTTGTACTAAAGCATGTGTATTTTGTTTTGAAAATGTATAAAATGACAGAGTTCTAGAAAATCCTATATTTTCTACTGTTTGTAAATTGTAGTGTGTAGTATGTAGTTTCCAGAAAATCCGATATTTTATGTTTGTAAAAGTGTTGTAGTCTTAAAACTATAAGACCAGAGTAATGTAGTAAATGTATAGTTCATACGATGTATCAAGAGTATAGTATGTGTATTTCGTAAATTTATTGTGTTGTTAATCTCTATGTGAGTCATTATAACCATGCTTGATGTGACTGATATGCCTGTCATGACGTTCTTCAGGCGTCGCATCTAAGGTAAGATATTTGTCACCCTAGACTGGCCTAGTCTAGCTGTAGTGAACAACTCAGGTGTAGGGGTGTCAACCACGTATAGATCTATACACAAACTCTCGCTCTCCCTCCAGGAGACTCTGGTTATAACTACAGGACTTACAGTGTACACTAGGTAGGTACGAATGAAAGAATGTCTCACAAGAGCCTTAACTAAATTTACACGAACAATGTATCATATTATTTATCACTTTAATTAATGTTTCGAGTATGCATTTGATTACAAAACATTGATGATAAAAATACCATTTTTTTTTATCAAAATGTCAAGTATTTATTGTTATCAACCCGATTAACATAGAATGTGTTTTGAGGCTCAATAAGCATGAAATTGAGTATAACAGGCCCAATAAACATATAATGAGTATGTAAGTCCCAATAATCATGTAATGAGTATGTAAGGCCCAATAATCATGAAATGAGTATATAAGGCCCAATAAGCATGTAAATGGGTATTTGATGCCCATTTTTGGAAAGAATGATAGTTTTGGCCCATTAAGCCGAGAATTTACAATAAAGGCTCATTTTTTATAAAAATGATATTTTTAGTCCATGAAACCGTGAGTTTCCAAATAAAGCCCATTCTTATGTAAAATTTACACTTTAGGCCCAAATTAACCGTATATTTTCATTTAAGGCCCTCTTTTTATGAAAAAATGACACTTTTGGGCCCATAAAACCGTATGTAGACAAATATGGCCCAATAAAACCGAAAATCATCTATTTAAGCCCATTAAACTGAAAATGACTCCAAAAGTCCATCTTCTTTATCATTATTGTCAAAAATGGCCATTTTGCATTATTTCTTTGCTTTTCTAGTAACTTTTGCATGTTAAATCTTTTCAACATTATGTAGAGTTACTTCAAGTAATTTAGTTTACAAACATCACCGAAATTTGGTAGGTATTTCGAGTTTTATGAAAGTTTAACATGTCTTCATAGAATAATCACAACATATAACATGAAAAATACACACATACATGCACAATACTAAGATTAACCAGAAAACTAGAATGTATTCTCCCCCAAAAGATAGTAAAACTCGAAAACTAGGGGGTATGAAGCTCACCTTAGTGTTAGTTGGGTTTTTGAAGTGAAGATTGAAGGAGATTTTGGCCTTGAATTCTTCTTATGAAGAGTTTCCAAACTTAGGGAGCTTTAGGAAGCAAGAAAGAACTTGATGAAAACTTGTTGATAACACATGCCACCTCACGATTTCTTGAAGGAGAATGGAGAAGTTCTTACAGGTTTACAAAGGAAAGGAGATGTAAGAAAGAGCTGGAATGAGAAGTGAGTGAGGTGGGGAATGGTCTCGACCGAGAATAAGGAGAGAAGAGAGAGAATGTAGGGTGGTTCTTGCATGGAGGTTATAAGTTGGGTGGATGGAGATATGTTAGATAATTACCTTGTTATTTGATGGTTATTAGTAAGGTGTCACCTTAATAATCACCATCTTTTCTCTTCTTTTTTTTTTTTATTAAAAACGAGGATAGGAGGGGGAAAGAGAGAAAAGAATAAATATCGGGCTTGAATTGGGTAGCAACTGAAAGTATGTAGCCCAGCAAGAAATGTTTCGGCCCATTAGGGACCAATAGGAGCTTACGGCCCAAAAGAGTAAAAGAAATGGGTTTTTGTCCAATGTGATTAAATAAGTGGTTTTCGGCTTATAGAGACAAGTTGAGTGGTTTTCGGCCCAATAAGGCCCATGAAGAGTCTTATGGCCCAAAATACTATTGCTTAATGAATGTGGGTCCAATTAGGGCCTAAATGAGGATTCTTGACCCAAAAGAACCAAATTGAGGGGTTACTGGCCTATTAGGCTCAATAAGTGAATCCTGGTCCAACAATAGGTTTTAACCGGGAAGTTAGGGTTACAAGCCCAAAGTTGAGTGAATGTAGTGTATGGACTTAGGTTTAGAGCTTGCATGAGTGAGTTTTGATTCAAATTGTCGTTTTTGAATGAATTATTTGTATAACATCATACTTAGGGTTACAAGATACATCAAAAGTTAATTACACATGGACATAATTTCCTAGCCTTAAAATACTAGTTGTGACATCTGCCATTGTTTACCTCCACAATAGAGTAGGTAAGCATTTTTTTTCTGAAATCAATTTTAAGTATCAATAAGACTTTGGTTGTGTCATGCTCACTTAAAGTATTCCCATTATGTGGGTGTACAATAATGGTGCAATGAAGGAAAGTATGTTAGGTCTCCTACTTTTGGTAGAAGATGTACTCTAGAAGGTGAACTTTTAAAACCAATTGAAGATCCCATGGTGATTCATCATCCTAAAGTATGTTGGGTCTCCATAATTTTGTAAATCTTTTACTATTTAGTTTTGTATAATTTAATATCACATTATTACTTTTAAAATACATATTTATGTGATATCTCTCATATCTCAGATGAAGAAAGGTTGGAGAAAATGTTTAAATTTCTCGATAGAATTGAAAAGATTGTATCCAACAAGGAAGATGATGTAACACTACATTCAATTTTTTTCCATTTCATTTTGGTCCCTAGCCGAGTGCGCTGGGCGTACTCATAGCAGTACTGGTTCTTTGGTTAGATGCGGAGGCACCCACATACCATGGACATACGTGGGAGTATGTTGGACATACGTTCATTAGGCGTAAACCCTAATTTTTGGTTGATGCCCTATTTACACAACTTATGCTGCTTTACGGGTCTCCTATGATCAACCTCCATCTCTTTAAACCCTAATAACAAAACCCTAATCTTCATTTGAGTGTTTGTGAGCCATTGTGTGATTTTGGTGGTGTTTTTGGGCCCCTTGAAGGAAGTGAAGCTTGGTGTTGAGGCTACTTGGAGCTTGAAGATCTAGAATCTTCATCAAATTTACAAGATATTTGAGGCATAAAGCTCCTAACATGATGGTTCTTTAATATAGATCTAGTTTAGAGCTTTATGTGTGCATTTTTTTTGGGTTCTTTAAGCCATGCTTGGGAGTATGGACTACTCCAGAAGCTTGAAAACATAGATCTTGGCATTTTTGAGGTCCTTTTTTCATAAAAATGCAACCTTGATGTCCTATTTTGGTCCATGAATGATTTAGGGCTCTTACTATGGGTCTTAATGGTCAAATTGAGTGTTAGGTCCATTTGATCCATGTAAAGGCCCCAAGTTAGGAACTTTGTGGATTAGGATGTTAATTTAGACTTAGATTTGAAGTTTGGATGTTGGAATGCAAGTAATAAGCACTTAAGGAAAAAGTGACTAATAGGCGTGTATGCTTGGCGTACTCAAGAGTACACTATGCGTACATGCTCGTGTATGCAATCATGCATGCAACCTAGTACGTTGGGCGTACTTATGGTTTGTGCAGCCTACCAGGCCTGGATTGGGCTTTTGCGATTTGGGCCATTTTTGGACTAGTGGATTTTGGGACTTGTTGGGTGATTAGCCCTTTTAACTTTAGGTCATTGCTAGGCTCTAGGCCTTATTGTGTTTGGGACCATAATGGGTTTTGGGTATCTATTAGAGCTTTGGGATATATTGGGGTTTTGGGTGCTATTGGATTGGGCCTCATATTTTAGGGCAAGCGAGGAACGGGTACAATGGACTTTTACCATGAGTGTTGGACAACTAGACTAGGACTCTAACTATGGGTTGTGGACAAATTATTAATTGGGTATTATTTGATGATGTTAGCACAGGGATTTGCCGGATCAATAGTCTGAGCATTTATATGAGATATTTAATAGTTTGAGGTGAGTTTCTTCACTATGCTTGGCGAGTCGAAGGCACCAATGTCGGCCCATGGTTTATTGTGATTAGGATGCTAGTTGTGTACGTGAATCTTGTAAGTATGTTATGTAATATGTATACTGGGCGCCAGGCAGGGCCTGATGATGCTATTTATCCTTGTGATTCTTGCATGTGTTTTATGTGTCTATATGAATGTCGAGCGGGGCCCGATACCAAGCAAGTCCTGATGAATGTGATGAGGTGGGGCCCATATCATGCTATTGATAGATCTGTTCTAAGCGGTGCTCAATGTTGGGCAAGGCTAGATGTCGGGCGGGCCCGAAGGGTGTGGGGCATCGCCCATTATATGTTTGATATGTATGGTATGTGGTGTTTTAGGGAACTTAATAAGCTTCATGCTTACGGTTTCCAGTTTATGTTTCAGGTACTTCCAGATCAAAAGGGAAGAGCTCAGGGTGATCACATCGTAAGCACACCATGATTTCCGCTTTATAAACTATGATGTATTGGATTGGTTGATTGGCATACTTTGATTTTCTTTTATGGTTTTATAAACATGTTTTAGGTTTGACGGTTTTATTATAATTAAAATGAAATTTTTGGGACGTTACAAGTTGGTATTAGAGCCTTGATTTGAGATTCAGGCCTACTCTAGGGTGTGTCTCGACTCAAACAGAGGATTTGGTAAATTTTTCACAAAATGAAACATTTTACACAAAGATTTTTCTAATAAAAGAATGATGTATGGTGCATGCAGTCGACTAAGCTCAAGTAAGTTGTCCCAAAGTACGCATACATGTTTATGTTGTGCTTTGATTTATGAATCTGTGAACCGCATGCTAGATTAGGGCTAAGGATCTACTCATGATTGCATGATAGAATGCTAGGAGAGATGCTTTTATATGCCTACTATATGAGCTTGTAGACTTGCATGCTAATACTGATCAGTTAGTGAAAAGATGGTTTGTTTAGGTTATGATTGATTTCAATTACTCGATGCTACAATGTTTCCTGCTTTGTGCTTTTTAGGGTTCTCATTAACTTCAGCTAACTAGTAAGCGAATATGCTAAATTACATATTATTGAGACTAAATAATTTTATGAGGTTAGGTTTTAACTCTATTGTGCAACTCTTGTTTGAGTCCAACCGTTGTAGTGTGAGACCTTTCGTTCGAATAATTATTTGGTTTTGGTGATATGTAATTGTATTTGTGAGCTAGTTAGAGGGTGTTAGAGGGAGTTCCTTCTGCATTTGATGGTGGAGAGTAGGGTGGGGGTTGCCATAGGAAAATCTAGGAAGAGATTCGGTGCTGGGAATATTATCTTGTTAAGGGTTGTATGCTTAGATAGGGAGTGACTTGGAGGATTCGGGGAAATCCTATATAAAAGTATAGATAAAGGTGGAAGGTAGTATAGGCCCGTACTATTGGAAGCAGAGGATCTGTACTCGATTCAAGGAAAGTTGCAAGGATAGCAGGAAGCATGTAGAGTATGGGATTCCTCGACGTATATATTTGTGTGTGTTCGGATGGTTTGAATGGTCTATTTTCAGTATGGTGGTCACTCGAGGAGGATCTAGTAGTGGTTCTGGTCCTGATGAGGGTTCGGGCTCTGGGACCGGACAGTTGGATGAGTAGATGTGGGAATTCATTTCGACTGATGTGACATCCCCAAATTTATTGGTCAGAAAAGAATGATTTAGTTTACGATTTTAAAATAAAATCAGAGTAATCTTCCAAAAGGTGTTGCGGAATTTGTTCCCAAAACAAAATATAATAAATTTTTTATCAAAGCATTTCTTAAATAAATGTATTTTCATTATATAACAAACTCGGGATGTCATGTTCCGATACAGACCAAAAGCATAAACAATACATTATAAGCCTTATAACAGTTATTTACAACTCCTGACCTATAATCCAAAAATCCCTCGTCATCATCTAACTATGCTCTGGGTCCACTACCTGAAATAAAAAAAGTTGAGTGGGTTAGGCTTGGGAGCCTGGTGAGCATATAAGGTTTTCAACCCACAAATAATAAATTTATTAATTTCATCAACCATAATAAATTTATTTATTATGTTTTAACATCAAAAAATCAACCGAATTTCCCACCCCCATTATCTTCTTTACTCTTAAGGATCCATCCTAAGAAATCAATTATTCCTTGTTCATTCATTCCTATGGATTAACCTAATTAATAAACATGAAGTCCATCTTAGGATTAACCTAAATATAGGGTTTTCAACCCACAAATAATAAATTTATTAATTTCATCAACCATAATAAATTTATTTATTATGTTTTAACATCAAAAAATCAACCCAATTTCCCACCCCCAATATCTTCTTTACTCTTAAGGATCCACCCTAAGAAATTAGCTATTCGTCGTTCATTCATTCCTAAGGATTAACCTAATTAATAAACACGAAGTCCATCTTTGCCTATTGCGCAACTACCAATGTTATTTATTAGGCGCAAGTGCCAAGAACATCATTTATACTCTAATTGGTTATTTATTAGGCGCAGCTGCCAACAACATCATTTATTCTCTAATTGGCACGGCGGCCAATGTTGTTTATTAGGCGCAGCTGCCAACAACATCATTTATTCTCTAATTGGTTATTTATTAGGCGCAGCTGACAACAACATCATTTATTCTCTAATTGGCACAACTTCCATTGTTGTTTATTAGGCGGAGCTGCTAACAACATCATTTATTCTCTAATTGGTTGTTTATTAGGCGCAGCTGCCAAGAACATCATTTATTCTCTAATTGGCACAGCCGCCAATGTTGTTTATTAGGCGTAGTTGCCAACATCTATATCATCTTTCATCCCTCATTCTTTATCTACCCACGTTTTACCCAACATATTTGTAGATATAAAATACATACACAGTTTAGAATCTGTATAAAACAATCTTTCATCTACCCATGTTTTACCTATCATATTTGTAGATATAAAATACATATACAATTTAAAACCTATATAAAACATTCATTCATCATCTATCTCAAATAAACAAACAACATATATACACATATCATGTATTTTATATACTGTACATGCAACCCTAAAAACCTTGTTAAGACGATAATGAAGGGTTTTGAGCATTCTAACACTCCTAAGGTGTACATGAAACCCAAGAAACCTTGGATCTATGTTTTACTAAGATACATGCAAAAATGATCTTCCAAGGTTCTTAACTTAACTAGCATGGCATGGGGAACTTTAAAACATAATTGCTAGTAGAAGAACATACCTTTTAGTTGCTTGGATTCCTTGAAAACCTTGTGAGCCTAGCACCCCAAGTGTGATTCCTCAAATGTCTCACACAACACCACAACACTCAAAATAATTTGAGAGAAGTACACTTACACCTCAAAATCGGCTAGCCCTTTATTACTTGCTTGTAGTGGCCGATTTTCCTAGACATGGAGTCTTTATATAGTTGTGACACAAGTAGGGTTACACCATGTAAACCCTGATTGTCATGGCTTTCCTTATTCCATGATCCATGGGTTTGTAACCTACATGGACTATATATGGAGCACCATAAAGGTTTTAACCCAATCCATATAAACCATGGATCATTAGCCCAACTATACAAGCATAGATGATTTACACACTCAACCCCATATATTGAATTAGTCTCTTTTTGATCACTTAATTAATTCTAAATTAATTCTTGATCAATAGTAATTAAATAATATTATTAATATATTACTACTTATAATATATTAATAAAACTTAAGTGTTATATCTCTCATTTAGTCTATCCAAGTATTGCATTGCCATGCAACCCAAATGGACCATGCTAACCGGGTCAAGTACATTCCAGGAATAGTTATGAACTTAGACACCTAATCAAACAGTCTCCCAATTGGATAAGTCTAATAAACATAACTGCAAGAATGACTTCAGGAACCGATCAGTAATTATAGCTCTTTCAAGGTCTCGCGGAACTGAGAAGATGATGATACACCATTTTAGATAAGTGATCATATAATCCTCTGTTCTAGATATCAATCAGAAAAATACATGGAACAATGTCTTGGTTAATGTCCAACAGTTTGTTTCCCGATTTCAGATTTGTTTGACATAGAACTTAATCAAACACATCAATTTAGTTCTGACCGGGCCCGGTACATAGGTCAAAACAAAATAATCGAGGGGCCCAGATATCGCTTCTAATCCAAGAAGGAACAGATAAACTTTGACACATATGCTTATTCTACTACTTCTTAAATTATACATAAATGCACGTTTTATAACATCGAGTTACCAATGCATTTTCGTACAATCAATGTATAACCAACTCATAGTCAACAACTCATATCTCTAGGTTTGAAGACTTATATGATATTACCGTTTCACGATCACTCGAGATAAATTCCATGAAGTGATACAAGTGAGCGTGGGTTGAATCCAATACTCAGTACTTATGAGAACTCATGAGTGTTGTAGCTTCTCTTGCTATGTCCAACAGCTTAGACATCTACTTCCAACATATGACCGACTGTGGAGAATTTGAATAATATGATATACCATAACATAATTATTCTGGAAGTCAAAACATACAAAATGAAATGATAGTAAACGATTGACAAAATATAGAAACAATTATACTTATAAATAAACAACAACTTTTATTTATCATCAAATGTCAATTACACTTTGCAAATGTCAAAGCTATCTAACTACTAAAACTAATATAATCCTTCAACCCTATGCGCCTTGCATGCTGGATATGCTTAACCCTACCCAGTCCCTTCGTGAAGGGATCTGTTGGGTTCTCATTCGATGATACCCTCTTTGCCACGATGAGTCCTTCTTATATTCAATGTCTGATGAAATAATATTTTCTGTCGATGTGTCTGGATCTCCCGTGATCCCTTGGTTCCTTGGCTAAGGCCACTGCACTTTCATTACCACAAAAAATTCCATGGGCTCCTTTATAGCTGGTACAACTCCAAGGTCTTCAATGAAGTTCTTTAGCCATATAGCCTCTTTTGCTGCCTCGCTTTCCGCTATATACTCTTATTCACAGGTTGAATCAGCCACTATCTCCTGCTTGGAACTTTTCCAAGTAATTGCTCCTCCATTAAAGGTAAAGACCCAGCCTGACTGAGATCGAAAATTATCCCTATCATTCTGGAAGTTAGCATTATTATACCCTACTCCTCTCAAGTCATCACTCCCATTGAGGGTAAGGAACCAGTACTTAGTCCTCCGAAGGTACTTGAGAATGTTCTTTACCGCAGTCTAGTGAGCCTTGCCATGGTTCCAATGGTATCTGTTGATCATGCTCAATGTGAAAGCCACATTAGGACAAGTACAAGTCATAGCATACATGATCGAGCCTTCAATGGAAGCATATGGTACTCGACTCATCTTAGCTATCTCGACCTCTGTACTCGGGCTCTAAGTCTTACTCAGTTTGGCATTACTCTGGATCGGTAACTCTCCTTTCTTGGAATCTTGCATGCTGAACCTATTTAGCACCTTATCCAAGTAGGTACTCTGACTAAGTCCAATTAGTCTTGTACTCCTATCTCTCAAAATCCATATCCCTAGGATATAGGCAGCTTCTCCAAGATCCTTCATAGCGAAACACTTCCAAGCCAGGACTTAACCTCCTGCAAAGTTGGGATGTCATTTCCCATGAGTAGTATGTCATCTACATACAATACCAAAAATCTAACTATGATCCCACTAGCCTTGATATATACACAAGATTCATCTTCGCTCCTCGAAAATCTAAATTGTTTGACTTTCTCGTCAAAACAAAGATTCCATTTGCGAGGTGCTTGTTTCAATCCATAGATGGATTTCTCAAGCTTACACACTCTATTAGGATACTCGGTACTGATAAAACCCTCTGGCTGACTCATGTAAACATCCTCAACCAACTTTCCATTAAGGAAAGCGCTTTTGACATCCATTCGCCATATTTCATAGTCATGAAATGCAGCAATGGCTAACATAACCCTAATAGACTTAATCTTTGGTACTGGTGAAAAGGTCTCATCATAATCAACTCTTGACGTTTGAGAAAAGCCCTTTGCAACTAGTCGCGCCTTATAAGTGTGTACATTACAATCCATGTCGGTCTTCTTCTTGAAGATCCATTTTCACCCAACTGTCTTACGACCTGGTACTTTGTCAACCAAGTTCCAAACTTGATTGTCATACATGGACTGTTTCTCGTTGTCCATAGCCTCTTTCCATTTAGTAGCCTCAAGGCCTGTCATGGCTTCCGTGTAGCTGTTAGGTTCATTTGGACCAAATAGTGTGTTATCACTGATAAGTGTGTCACCTTCCGCAGCAATATAGAAACCATAGTAATGCTCAGGTGCATTCCTAACTCTCGTGGAACGCCTCAGAGGTACAAACTCGTCAGTCGAATCAATAGGAGTCTCCTCCTCAGGTTGATTGCTAGGGATTGAGGTTCCTTTACTACTTGACTCTTGAATTTCTTCAGGGTCAATTTTCCTCCCACTGTTTCCTTGGCTTATGAACTCTCTCTCGTGAAAGACTCCCCTCCTTGCTACAAAGACCACATTATCACTGGATCTGTAGAAGAGGTAACCAAAGGATTTCTATGGATAGCCGATGAAAATACACCTCTCACTCCGGTCCACATCTCATGAGGTGTTCTAACAACCTTTTTGGTAGGGACTAGATTAAGAATATGGGCGGCAGTCTCTAAGGAATACCCATGTGGACCGGAGTGAGAGGTGTATTTTCATTAGCTATCCATAGAAATCCTTTGGTTACCTCTTCTATAGACCCAGTGATAATGTGGTCTTTGAAGCAATGAGGGGAGTCTTTCACGAGAGAGAGTTCATAAGCCAAGGAAACAGTGGGAGGCAAATTGACCTTGAAGAAATTCAAGAGTTAAGTAGTGAAGGAACCTCAAGCCCTAGCAATCAACCTAAGGAGGAAACTCCTATTGATCCGACTGACGAGTCTGTACCTCTGAGGCGTTCTATGAGAGTTAGGAATGCACCTGAGCATTACTATGGTTTCTATATTGCTGCGGAAGGTGACACACTTGTCAGTGATAACACACTAATTGGTCCAAATGAACCTAACAGCTACACTGAAGCCATGGCAGGCCTTGAGGCTACTAAACGGAAAGAGGCTATGGACAATGAGAAACAGTCCATGTATGACAATCAAGTTTGGAACTTGGTTTCTGACTTATGGTAGCGAAGCTTGACTCATCATGGAATGAACCATGTCCAACAAGGTTCGATTACGCCTCTCAGCCACACCATTAAGCTGTAGTGTCCTCGGAGGTGTCAATTGTGAGACAATCCCACATTCCTTAAGATAGTCAAGGAACTCTGTACTAAGATAGTCACCACCTCAATCGGATCGAAGCATCTTAATGCTCCTGTCCAATTGATTCTCTACTTCCTACATAAACTCTTTGAGCTTTTGAAAGGTTTCTGACTTATGCTTGATTAAGTAGACATATCCATATATACTAAAATCATTAGTAAAAGTCACATAGAAGTAGTTATCATCCCTTGTGGCAGTTCTGAAAGGTCCACACACATAAGTGTGTACCAGATCCAACAAACCTTCAACCCTAGCACAAGAATCAATGAAGGGTGATCTTGTCATTTTTCCAAGTAGACAAGATTCACAACTATTATCCGACTTTAGGTCAAATGACTACAAGACTCCATCCCTTTGGAGTTGGTCTATGCATTTTTTGCTTACATGTCCAAGACGACAATGCCACACTGATGCTTTATCCAAGTTAGTGGAAGAATCAATACACAACACATTATTTCCTAGGTTATCTACAATAGAAACAACTTCATACACACCATCACAAGGTAATGCTTTAAAATAAAGAAAATTATTAAAGAAAGTATTAATAATACCATATTCATCATCAAAATAAAAGGTAAACCCTTGTTTGTACAAAGCATGAAAAGAAATAATATTCCTCACCATTTCAGACGAGTCACAACATTTATTCAAATCAAATGTTAACCCACTACTTAGAAACAAAGTATAAACTCTAATCTTGGTAACAGGTGATGCTTTCCTATTCCCCATGATTAAGCTTATCTTCCCATGCTCCACATCCTCATTTCTTCTTAGTCCATGCAAATCAGAACAAATATGAATACCACAACCGGTATCAAGGACCCAAGAATTATAATGGGGTGAGTTATTAGACAATATAGTCTAAATACCTTCATGGTTGGGTTTCACTTTCCCATCCTGCACATCTTGCAGATACTTTGGGCAGTTTCGCTTCCAGTGCGACTTTTCATGGAAATAGAAGCATTCAGCCTCTTTAGGGTTAGAAAAAGGAGTGACATAACCTTTCTTGGTTCCACTTAAAGAGGAGCCATCAAAGGACTTTCCATTGGTAACCTTCGAGGGACTCTTCCTCTTCTTCCCTTTCCCTTACCCGATTGCCAAGACAGGGGTCGCGGTAAGAGTAAGAGTGGTAACAATCGACTTACCCTTAAGACCACTTTCGGTGGTCTTCAAGAGTCCTTGAAGTTTGCTGAGTGTAACTTCCTCCTTGTTCATGTGGTATGTCATTCGGAATTAATCAAAACAAGAAGGTAAGGAGTGCAAAATGATATAAATTTCTAACTCCTCAAGGAAGTTCACATTTAGTTTCAGCAATCAGTCCACATACCTTTGCATTTTCTGCAAGTGGTTGGTGATGGGTTCACCATCATTCATCCGGGTTGTTATCATGGAGAAGATGATGCCATACCTCTCTTGGTGAGCACTTTGATGGTAGCAGTCCATCAAGTCCTGGTGCATCTCAAAAGGGTAATAATCATCATAGGACTTTTGGAGCTCGGCTGTCATGGTGGCCAACATGATACATGCCATTTTCGTGGCATCTCTCTCATGAGTCTGGAATTCAGAGATCTCCTCAGGAGTAGCAAACGACTCATCAAGTTCCTTCAGCTCCTTGTCGAGGACATGTTCCTTGTCCTCGTAACGAGTGACCATCCTGATGTTCTAGATCCAATCCATAAAGTTGGATCCATCGAAGATGACTCTCCTACAAAGGTTCATGAGAGAGAAGGATCCGGTAGGGTTTGAGCCAGAAGCATCATTGTTTGAAGACATCTGAAAAAGAAGAAAGCCAAGTTTAGATTAATTATAAAGATAGTCCTTAATAAAACACCCAAACGTAATATTAAGGCTAGGACCCAACACAATATTTTATAACTTACAAGAGGGATGCCGTAATCCAAGCTATAAAATATTTGAAGGTAGGTGAATGACGATTCACCAATTTCCACCATGAAAGACGAAATAAATTATTAGGTTTTAATTGGTTTTTAAACTCCTAGATTCTTTAAGATTCATTGAACATTTTAATGGCATGTTTCAATCTTGAGTGTGCCCTTCAAGTTTTGTGACTGGGATGCCGATGATCACAAAACAAGGTGTGAAGTAACCATGCAAACTACTTGGTACCCTTAATGTTTATCACTCAATCGATGTGCCAGTTAACCACACGCGCTCCACCGACCTATGATAAACCTTAAGTCACTCTTTTCCTACCTTGTTAAGTCCAAGTTACTGTGTCAGTTAACCACACACACTCCACTAACGACTTAAACAAAGTGCAAAGTGTAATTTCATGGGTTAGCACCTTATTCAGAATTTCCTAAAGTAACTTAGATTGGGAATTTATAAAAACATTCAGTTACTTTAGAATCATTATACTTATAGTGAGAATTAAAGTCATTGTCCTACCCGTTCGACTAACGACCCTCCACCAATCAAGGAATCGGTGGGTGAGAGTGGACACCCATTAAGCTGTCATTTTATAGGCAACAACCTTATACCCCCCTTATAGACCAACTTCGTGAATGAGGCCTACTAACGGTAAAACGACTTTTAGTTCTTACACACACACACACACACACACACATATATATATATATATATATATATATAATTATTAACTTATAATATTATAAAGTATAAGGGTTGAATTTTAACTTTTAAAATTCTTGGGGTTGGAACTAAAGTTTTTAAAGAGACTTTACATGTTCCAAAACTTGAGGAAAGTTTTGTAACTTTCAAAACTTTTCATCTTTCATAACTTATGAGTTAATGGATTAATAAAATGAGAGACTTTTCATTTTATGTAACCTATGTGTTTAATAATGGACTTTAAAAGTGTGACTTTTGGTAATCCATAAATTGAGGACAAATTATGGATTCCATTAAAACACATCAAGATTAAGCATTAAACTACCAAACAAGTTACAAATAATTCCTATGATCTTCTAAACTCATAAGTTCATGAATGTTCATACCAACAATTTCAAGAATCATAAATAAACCATACAAAACTTGAAATTATGATATTAGCCATTGAAAATGGATTAGCACAACCAATAAACCATCTAAAAAAGTTTTAAAACACCAAAACAATTTAGGGAAATGTTTCTAGTCCATTTCCAGCAACAAAAGTCGAAAAATTGCACTCTGACAAGCCAACTTGTCGAGTGCATGAACTGACTCGCCGAGTTGGTTGAAGAAAGGCAGGGACTCGATGAGTTCACCCAGGCAGAAACTAGTTTTGTCAATTTTTTTTAACAAGTTTGCATCAAGTATCAAATAAACAAGCCTAGGCTCTGATACCACTGAAGGGTTTTGACCATTCTAACACTCATAAGGTGTACATGTAACCCTAGAAACCTTGTATCTATGTTTTACTAAGATACGTGCAAAAATGATTTTCCAAGGTTCTTAACTTAACTAGCATGGCATGGGGAACTTTAAAACATAATTGATAGTAGAAGAACATACCTTTTAGTTGCTTGGATTCCTTGAAAATCTTGTGAGCCTAGCAACCCAAGTATGATGCCTCAAATGTCTCACACAAGACCACAACACTTAGAATAACTTTGAGAGAAGTACACTTACACCTCAAAATCGGCTAGCCCTCTATTACTTGCTTGTAATGGCCAATTTTCCTAGACATGGGGTCTTTTTATAGTTGTGACACAAGTAGGGTTACACCATGTAAACCCTAATTGTCATGGCTTTCCATATTCCATGATCCATGGGTTTGTAACCTCCATGGATTATCCATGGAGCACCTTATAGGTTTTAACCCAATCCATACAAACCATGGATCATTAGCCCAACTATACAAGAATAGATGATTTACACAATCAACCCCATATATTTAATTAGTCTCTTTTTGATCACTTAATTAATTCTAAAATAATATTATTAATATATTAGAACTTATAATATATTAATAAACCTTATTTGTTATTTCTCTAATTTAGTGTATCCAAGTGTTGCAATGCCATGCAACCCAAATGGACCATGCTAACTGGGTCAAGTACATTCCAATAATAGTTATGAACTTAGACACCTAATCCAACAGATAATGGGGCAGCACCTCGTCTCTTAAAATAATCTTCTTCGATGAAACTGGGATGTTTTCCCAAAAATCGGGCTTCACGCGGGCAGAGTTTCGACTCGAAAAATATTTTTCTCAGGATCTTCGGGCTCTCCAAGGTTTGCTTAAGATGTTAGGATAATATAATAGGGTTAGGGGTAATTTTTTCAATATTGAAGAAAGTTTAGGGTGGGAGAATGAAAGTTTGCAACCTAAAATCGGAGGGCATCGGGTGCTATTTATAATGGCTGATCCCTGGAGTTACGTTGGGTGTAACTTTAGAGTACGTGGGGAGTACCGCCTCTTCAATGAGTACGTTGGGCGTACATCTAGTACGCTAGGCGTACTAAGGGATAACTCCAGATGCATCAAGGTTATGACAACTATCTTTCATGCGAAGGAGTAGGGCTACATGGCCAATCTCGAACCGTGAACACGAGTACGCTGGGCGTACTCCAAATTTTCAAACTTCAAAAATCCGTAACTTTCGCATACGAGTTCTGTTTTTGACGTTTTTTATACCCACGCATAGGTGAGGCTATGCTCTATAACTTTCATTTAGACTCCATCGGCTAATTTTGACTTTATTTTTAAAGTTATATTTTTAACACGTCAGGACAGGAAAATTTCGTTAAAAGTTCATGACTTCGTCATCTGATGTTCGTTTTCGTCTGCCTTTTTACCGTTGAACTACTATCAACAAGATCTTTGATTCTCATTTAGGTTGTTTCGGCTGAAAATCACTCGATCTAAAATTCGAGTTTCACGCTGCATACTGTTATGCCAAATCTTAGAAAATTCATAATTTCCTCATACGAAGTCAGATTTTGACATTTATTTATGCACTTTTTGTCGGTTTAATGAACACTGTGACTTTCGTTTAGATCACTAAGACTAAAAATCACTTTAAAGAAAATTCACTTTTTACGTCATACAACATCGTGTCGGTTCTGTCACGAAACTTCGACATGTCATAACTTCTTCATTATAACTCGGATTTCGGTATTATTTATATCTTCGGAATCCTTGTTTCAACCACTACAACTTTCTTCTTAGATATCGACTTTATCTAATATTTATTTTCGACGCTTATTTTTATCCTTAATTTGTTAAATCATAATAATTCAGTTTAAAGCACATAATTCATTCTTAATACTTCAAAACAAGTTCCAATGGTTGACCTAGACTATTACACCATCATTAATGCTTAGCTTAGAAACATGGGCATTACAAACATCTCAATCTAAGCTTTTAAAAAATGATGTCGAAGATCTTCATTCGTTGATGTCTCTGATATTCATTTAGAGTTTGTGCCATCTTGGAACTTATATCATCTATCAATGATGTTTTGAAATATCATCGGAAGTATCCTAAGTCATCTCCATCTCGAAACTTGAAAATTTAGAGATTTTCGCAAATCTTCAATAAATGAATTTTAAGGTTATCATTTTATTGATGTTTCCGAAACGTTTTCTCATGATCATTTTAATGGTAATTTATTTTATGATTATCCTCTTAATTCACAATAAACATGATTTTGGCGCGCGTTCCAGTAAAGTATTGAGTGATTTTGAACTGAATCAACGATTTCCAAATTTGACCAAAAAACATCTCATATTTTGGTTCTTAGTTGTCACAAAGGAAGGCTTTTGAGCCTATGCATCTAATGCAACACTCTTCTATTTTTTGGGCGTCATCATTCCAATCTTCGACCCGACCTAGAAACACTGACATATATATAAGGATTTCGAATCCTAATTGTTCCTACTTTTAACACTTTTGTCTTTCATTTCCCTTAGAACACTTTCTATGTGCTCTCTGTTCTTCAAGATTTTCGTACCTTCAACAATGGTGTCGAAAACTTCCAAACCTAAAACCATGAAGAAATCATCTAAAGGGTATGCTTCACCTTCTTCAATCATACCCATCCGTAGGGAAACCACCCAACTTTTTTCCCTCGATCCAATGGACTATGATGAGTCCATCAGAATCATGATCGAGTACATATCCCAACATCCCATCGCCATTCAACTTACCAAAATTCCTTACCCTAATTTTCCTCTTAGGCTTCTGCATAAGGAATTTGAACGTGTAAAATTTGAAGATGGTGTTCTCAGAAGTGAAAATCCCAGATGATCAGATTGTGCCAGTACACAAAGTGATGTTTCTTCAAGAAATTGGAGTTACAGAAAACCCTCAAGGTTTTCAAGAGCAGGAACCCACACAAGAAGAGTTTCAATTGTCCTTGACTCAAATTGGCTACAATGGAAAATTCAAATCCAATGAGTTCAAGATATTAGTGGTTCCAGGTGTTTGGACCATCCTTATGCATCTCATCCTCAAAGGGTTGTCCGGCAAGCATGGAGGAACAGACATGATGAGCAAAGTTTGGCTCTATGTCATATACATCATCTTCACCGGAAGAGCCAATCCCTTGACCTATCGGAAGTTCTTTGGCCAAACTTCAGGAAGTTCACTGACAAAAGGAAGGAAAACGAGATTCCGAATCCAAGATTATGGGCTCTAACTCTTCAGTATCTGTACTCCGAGCTACGTGAATCTATTCCAATCAACTCCGACATCCGAGAGGTATATTGCTATTTTAAAACAATTAAGACATATAGGTTACCGAATCAAATGTTTTTTAGACCTATTAGACGTTTACCCCTGCACATGTTGGATATTATTCCTTATGACTCTCTACATCTAAAACATCATCTTGAGACCTTGGTAGAGTTTATCCTAACACAACCCCCCCCCCCCCGCCCCAGTTTCGGAAGATATATCGTCGAAAGAGAATATACTAGCCACCTCTATAGGACACATAAAACATATTACTAAGAGAAAAGCATCCCCCTTCGAAGCTCAAATCCAAAAAGACAACCAAATTTGATGAATGCCCTCAAAAGTATTCACGGATCGACTCCTGACCTGACTCAGGGTCTTTGCCTACCCTACCTATCTACTCTTCCGAAGTACGTTTCAGATTTTCCATATCAGAATTTGTATACATAAACACGAGGAGTCTACACATAATCTACTCCCACATTCTAAAAAAGGTGGGGTTGGTATTAAACATAGTCCCTTGGAGCCCCCTGTGATATACTCACATGTTGATTTGAATCACCTTCTCGTTTCTTCACAAGCATAATCAGTGGCCCTGCTACTGATTCCAAGCTTACCAAGATATGAGTAGTCTTTCACACCTCGGAATCCGCAACCAATTCAATACCTACCATAAGTAAAAGACGATTGGCTTGATTTTATCAGCAGAACTTAGACTAGATATCCTGAGCTTATCCGAGACCAAGTTGAATACACAGTCTTCTCTATGCATTAACAAACCATTAGAAACCGTATCTCCTTCACTCTCCCATCAAATGAAGAAACTGTGGGATTAGTGTCTAAGTTCATAACTATTTTGGTATGTACTTGACCTGATGGTGCATGGTCCTTTTGGGTTGCCTTCACCAAAGCAACTTGATAGGATGAATTATGGAGAGAAAGGATTAAATATGATTTATTAATGTATTATGGGAATAATATATTAAAGGAGAAATCATATTGTTTAATTAATATTAGTCAAGAATTAATAAGAAATAAGTTTGTGACTAAAAGAGATTAATTAAACTTAAGGGACTGGAATTGTAATTATAAGATAATTGCAATTAGGCTATGGATTGCCTTATATTATAAGGTTGGACGAATTCTATGGGGAAACCCATTAGAAATCATCCAAGGCCTTTAATTAAAGGAGTCCATGGGTTGCTTAGGGCTTAAGCATCCAAATTAGGGTTTCCTTGTTAGATAACCCTAATAGCCTCACTATTTAAAGAACCCTTATGCCTCAAAAACGTGGACAAGCTTCCTTATAGGGTTTTGGATGGTTTTGGGCAGCCTCCTTCTCTTCTCCTCTTCATCCTCATGCTCTTGGTGTTTGTGAACCATTAGAGGAGTGACATTTGTGACTCTAAGCTTTCTAATGTCATTACAAGAAGGAATTGTGATTGTTATTGCTACATAACAATCAAGGTAATATCTTAAACCCATTATTATGTCAATATTGATTATCATATGCTAGATCTAGGGTTTATAGTCTTGGATAAATTGCATGTACAATAGAGAAACCTAGATCCAAGCATTAGGGTTTGTATGAGTACATAGGATGTTCTTATGATCAAAACCCATCAGTGGTATCAGAGCCTAGATTGGTTTCTATTGTATTGATGCATTATGTAGCTGAAAATTGTTTTCTGGCCTTCTGTTCGACCTGACTCGACGAGTCACTACCTAGACTCGGCGAGTTAGCCCTACTCGGCGAGTTCGAGAGTGTGACTCGGCGAGTCGGAGCGTCAGACAGAGGGATTTTCGGATTTTGGTGCTGTTTTGCTTAAGGATAATTACCATATTCGTTTTAAACCTATAAAATACGAATTTTATTGTTTCTTAATGAATATCCTTGCCAAAGCACAAGATAATTACCAATTGATTAGATAATAACTTCCTTATATGATAAATATTGAATTATTTGTATTAATTGGGTAACTTATTTTGCAAGAAATTGAAATTAGGTCAAATATAGATAATGATGAAATTAATTGTTTAATTTATATTATTTGTTATTTGATCCTTGTGTTATGAAAAGTTTCAATTTTTCCCCTTTAGGTTTTATAGTTTAAATTTATACTCAAAAGTTTAGTTTTGAAATTTAAATAGTTGAAACCCTAATGTTTTGAAAAGGTTTCAAAACTTGCCCTCAAGTTTTGGAATTTAAAAGTTGATTAAAAGGTTTAATTTAGGAATGTTGAATTCTAAAACCCTAGTCATGTTTTTGAAAAGATTCAAATTACACCCTTATGGTTTTATTAATTAATTAAGGTGTATAATTAAAAAAGGTTTAATAAATCCATAAAGTTTTGGTTTACAATTTAATTGAATTAAAAGTATAATTGTTAAGTTTGAAAACCTAGTATTTTAAAAGTGTAAAATACACGCTATACTATATATATCATTAAAATTCTAACATTATATATATGTATGAGTAAAAGTCAGTCTTATCGTTAGTAGGCCTCATTCATGAAGCTGGTCTATAAGGGGTGTTTAAGGAAATTGCCTATAAAATGGCGATTGAATGGGTATCCACTCTTACCCACCGCACTCTTGACTAGTGGAGGGTCGTTAGCTGAACGGGTAGGATAGGACAAAAACCTTCCATTATAAGTATAATGAAGTACAAAAGTAACTAAATGTTTTTTTACAAATTCCCAATCTTAGTTACTTTAGGAAAAAGTGAATTGATGCAATTCCATGAAATTACACTTTGTGCCCTTGCGAAGATGTTAGTGGAGCGTGTGTGGTTTACCGGCACACTAAATGGTTCTAAGAAAAGGTAGCAAAGGGTGACTCAATGTTTGTCATAGTTCGGTGGAGCGTGTGTGGTTTACCGGAACATCGAAGAGGTGACTGTAACATGTGAGGGCACCATGTAAATTTTCATGGTTATTCACACCCGCTTTGTGATCCTCGGCATTCCAGTCACAAACAAGAGGGGTATATCGAGATTTAAACATGCCATTGAAATGTTCAATGAATCTCAAAGGATCTAGGAGTTTTCATAGATTTAAAACTTAAATTTATTTTTCGTTTTTCATGGTGGAAATTAGTGAATCGTCATTCACTTACCTTCAAATATTCTGCAACTAGATTACGACATCCCTTTTCTAGGTTGTAGCATATTGTGTTGGGTCCTAGCCTTAGTATCTCATTTTGGTGATTTACTAAGGACTCAATCTATCATGTAATTTGGATTTATGTTTTCTCCCGTTTTGTAGATGTCAAAGTTCGACAACTATGGTCTTCCCAAATCCCATGGAACAAGCATTCCACATGAAGATGATATTGCACGATTCGATCGAGGAACAAGAAATCATGCTTCACTTCCTCCTCCTCCCGTTGTTCTCCCTAACCCACAAGATCGAAGAATTAAAAGGTTCAATGTCACTAAAGCCCTATTGGAAATGAAACATGAAGATGGTAAACCCGTGTGTGCTCACATTCTAGGAATGAAATCACACATTGATAGGTTGAAAATGTTGGGTGTGTCATTCCCGGATAAGTTGGCTGTGAACTGGGTTATGCAGTCACTTCCCGAATCATATAATGAGTTCAAAAGAAAGTATTATATGATGGATCATGACGAAAGCCTCATTGACCTAATTTACATGCTCATTGCTGCTGAATCAGAAATGATTTGGCAAAGCAATGGAGCGTATTTGTTGGGAAAGTCAACCAACCATGCTTCCGAGGACGTTCTAGGAGAACCAACCTGCGTTTGCTGCCAAGAGAAAGGGTGTTGGATACAAGTCTGCCCTAAGAGCCTGAAGAGTCCAGAAGATGGGAGAGTCAAAGAGTATGGTTGTACTTCAGGTAAAATCCACTATCTAACTCGATTAAGTTCTTATTCGTTGATTCTTAATACATAATGTGATAAGATTACATTTGAATATTTTGCAGGATTGATGAAAAGACAGGAAGCTTGATGAATCTAATCACGATTTCATGGATTTGAAGATTAGATTTTGAGCATAGATAGAGTTGTTAGGAATATTTATTACATAGTTTTTCAGTTGATTTTGCATTGTAAGGAAAAATGTTTTCCGCTGCTTTTATAAATAAAATAAATTTTGTTTGACTTGTTTATTTATTTATTTCCTTGCAATGAAATCGTTATGAAAAATTGATGTTTATATATTTACAACAAATGGATGTGATTCTTAATTATGTTGTTTGTGGAAATGTCGAGAATTTACCAAATAAGGAAAGTTTCTCTTCGCCCAAGTTTGAATTGGATAGAAATTTGGAATCGTACAACAAGAATTGTATGATGAATGAATAATCTTTCACATTTGGAAATTAGACTAATTCGTTGATAAAGTGTCAAGTGAAGGACTAGGAGATCGAGTACACAAGGTTATGTGTTGATCAAGTCCACTGCAAGAGTAACAAAGATATTCGTCATGATTTACTAAAGGCTTAATAAATATGATAATACTTATAAGATTAAGTGTAATTCTGAATTGATTGTAAAAGTTTAAATCAATAAGCAGAACGAATAAGAAGAATCAAGTAGGCAGAAAGATAAAAGTTTCTCTATTCTAAGAAGAAGGGAGAGTACCTTTTATTATGTTTTATGATAGGTCTTAATGATTAAGAACCATATCTCAATTGATCCTCTAAGTAAGTCTTAGTACAATTGTATGTCTAAGAAGAGGAATCAAGAATTGAAGAAATGGTTAACTCAAGAAGTCAATCATACTTCGTTCCAAAAAAAGTCTTAGAGTTAAGATTGTGACATTGAGTAATAAGAAGGTTTATAACATTCATCAAATGAGGAAAGTTGTGATGTCTTGGATAAGACAAAGACCAACTAGGACCTATTTATGAAGTGTTTTGATAAAAACTACACTAACTCTTGAATATTTGTCAAGAAATGTTTATTAACAAGAGAATCTAATATGTCAAGGATTAAGTGGGAGTCTTAATGGTCTTGAAAGGTTTCAAGAACAAATCAAATAGACCTTATTGATCATCACTAGCACACGACTTGAGGTTTATAACCTATCGTGTTGACACTATATTATTTCCGTGCCATTCCAATTGAGTTAATTATGCATGTGAGTTCTATGAGTTCTCATTTGAATGCATAAAAGGCAAGGACCTTGATCAATGAAAAGTACAATGATAGGAAAGGGTGAGCTGATTAACTACTTGGAAGACATGGTGGGCAGTTGTGCTACCATAAGGCAAGAAATCAAGATTAAGAAAGTTAGGTCCATATGAGTCTGGATTTGTCGCAAACTTTGGTTTTGACGAATTCACATGGATAGGAACACACACATACACCATTAAATCTAAGTGTCATAAGCTTCCCTCCTTCATGAAAATGACCGTGAGGAAATTCTTTCACTACTATAGATTTTAAGAAGATAATGATTGTGAAATTGTATTCTCAAATTCGATTATGGTTACGGTATCCCTTTCCAAGATTTGAATTGTGAGATTTGGCAATTAGTATTAATTGTTTAGACACACATATGAGCTATCTAAAGGAAAGGTGTATAAACTTAGATAAAGGATTATCAAAGCATTAGGTATTAGAAACATGAACTTAAGAAATTCAACAAGTATTGTTTTTTTTCTGGAAGTTAAGCTAGTTTTTGAATACATGTCAAAGCTAGTGGGAGCATAAGTGTTATGTTTATAATAATCGTCGTGATAGTGGGAGCATAAATGCTATGATTGTATGATTATTAAGGCAACTATTGCAAGTTAGCAATATTAATTATAGAAAAACAAGAGTTATACCTTGCAAAGTCGTGAGGGTTGTAAAGTTGTTTTGCTATAATTAAGGGAGAGAATATTATGCTTCATTTCAAAACTAAAGGCTTAGGTTGTGGAATGTTAATAAATTTAGTTAAGGATACATAGTGTGTTCTTGAATTTTGATTATGATTACGAGATTCCTCTTCATAATTTGAATTGTGAGAACATAGTACATAGAATATTATGGTAGAAGATTGATAAAGTATCAAATTGTCACACCCCCAAACCAGAACGGCAGAAACGTTCGGGGGCAAAGGATGTCATATTCAGTATCATAACAGTTCATAGAAAGGAAAGTACACACCACCATACATATATAAAGGTTTTTAAAAATGTTTACATAATTGGATTCATTACATGTTCAAAAGGTAAATACATAAACATCTTTCAAAAGAAGTAATTAACGCCAGCACGTCAATCCCAAAAGTTGATTTCCAAACCTGCTTAGCGGTTCCCTGAGAATACAAGTTATTTCAAAGAGAAAGTGTCAACAATTAAGTTGGTGAGTTCATGAGTAGTGTTTTGAGAAAATGTACGCCATTCGAAAGTTCGTGTATGTTTTCCAGAAAACGCAGTATTTCAAATGTAAAGAGTTATGATTTGTTGTGTTGTAAATGAATGTATTAGATCCAGAAAATCTCATATTTTCCCTAATGGTTGAGATATGAATTGTTGTGTTGTCCAAGAAAATCTCTTATTTTCTTATAAAAGTATGAAATGCATATGAATGTTCGTGTTTATAAGTTGTAAATAATTGCACCAGGAAAATCCCTTATTTTCCTATTAGTTGTTTGGTCTGTATACAGGAAAAATCCTTATTTTCCTAACATAACTGGCAGTCTCTAAGACCGAAAAACCGCAAGCAACCGACGTTCTTAAAAGTTGTGTCATAATTTTATATAATAAAGCTATACGAAGATGGCATTTGTTAGATGAAGAATAGTTTTAATAGCTACTCGTTCATAAAAGCATAATACCATAATAATTGTATATCCGATGAGTTTTATAACCATATTAAACATAATATGCCTGTAACGATGTTCTTCAGACGTCGCAGCGTTATGACAACTGTCACCCCAAAAGACGGACTGTAGCTAACAGTCAGGGCGCGGGATCATGACTTCCCGTATAGATCTATACACATTTGACACGTTCTCCTAACGGGAGACTCTGGTTATAGACAGGACTTGCGGCATTACTTTCTAATAAGAAAGTGGTGTTTGAAGATATACACGTCTCATGGATTCTCAACTAGGTCTGTATTAAAGTGATAGTTTTGTATGCAAAGTTTATCCTTTTTCACAATGTTTGACAAAGCATAAATCCTAAGTTTTTAGAATGTATAAAATGACTTAGCAACGAAAGGTACTTTGAAATCACTATATACTTTGTATCATTCTAATGCACGCAAAGTATGACAAGAGTTTTTGCATAGTAGTAAGGAATTACAAGTGATTTATTTGATAAAAACAAGTGAAGTGAAACTTTATAAAATATACGATAATAACCGTATGTTTACTTGTATTCCCCCCTTATAGAGTATAAAAGCATTTAAAATGTATTTAAAGTGTGTTTGAAAGGGGTATGAACCCACTTGATTGATTGAAGAAGGTGTGACGAAAATCGAGCAGAACCTTGGCTTGAAAAGGCGGATTTTCTCGGGATTTCTCGGGAGTAAAATCGACCTTCGGGACTTGTACAAAATGACCAGGGCTTAGGGGTAGTTCGAGCACGGAAAACGAGGCAAAATGCATGAAAAGTGAGAGAGAATGAGCAATTTTTCCGGGAACCCTCGCATCCCTTTTATAGGAGGCTGGAACCGCCTCGGTACGAGGGGCGTACGCTCGTACGCGGGGCGTACGCGTACGTCACGCATGACCGAGTCCTCGACTGCCTCGGACTTCGGATGGGACGGGGGGTAGGCTCGCATAGGGGCGACGTGGACGATCCAAGGCCAATGCCTTGAGTACGCTGGGCGTACTCGTGTACGCGGGGCGTACTTGTGTGACTCAGACTTCGGATAATACCGAAGTTTTCAATAAAAATATATATTAATTATTTATCAAACTTCAAAAATTCATATCTCCTTCATACGAACTCCGTTTTCGACGTTCTTTATATCCACGTGTAGGTGAGACTAAGATCTACAACTTTCGTTTAGATTCCGTCGGCAAATTCCGAAATTATTTTTATTATTTATTTATTAAAATGACGTGATTAAGGAATTTCTTTAAAAAATCATAACTTTTTCATATGATGTCCGATTTGAGCGTTCTTTTTATGCACGTTTGTAGTTTAACGATATCTATGACTTTCATTTAGACACCTAAGGTCAAAAAGTGTCTTATTGAAACTTTGCGTTTTTACGTAACTTCGTATCGCCGATTTTTGTCGGAAAAACTTTGAATGGTCATAACTTCTTCGTTATAACTCGGATTTTTGTGTTATTTATATGTTTGGAAACCTTAAGACGATATTTACTACATAGCGTACTCCAAAAAGAGTTTTTGAATACTTCATTTTTTGATGATATTCTAATCCCTTTTTTTCAAAGAGGTTACAAGACTCGATCTTTGATGACCTAAAATGACGGGTTGTTACACAAATCTTTATGTAAAACATTATGAATCGTGTCCAATACGCTTCGGGTATGGGATCGATTGCAAATGCTATAATATTTGATCATTCTAAAATTTTCCAAATGTCTACTGCATTTAGAAGGAAAAGGGACAAGGATCGGTTTTGACTAAGATAATTAAACAACTATCAAAGGACAATCCAAAGTTCGTCAAGGATTGGTCGCTTGTGAGTAGTTGGAAGTATAGTATTGGATGGAGTATATCGACATTATTATGAATAGAAAAGATTCTATTAAGAATAAGTTGTCATATGGTAAGTTTGGAAAGGTTTCCATATTGGGAGTTAGATATTGAGAATCTATGTCTAGATTAGAAACTTTATGCAAAAGGATGTTCAAAGAAATGTACTTTGAGTGAGAGACATCACATCTATGGAATTGTCTTGTAACAATATCCAATAGAGGACTTTGTAATTTCATTCGCAATAGTCATTGTGACTTTAGTGCAATGACATTACGAAAGGATCATTGCATAAAAGGTTAGAATCTAACATATTCTAAGAATTTGATATTCTTACACTTGTGGAAAGGATTAGGAGTTGTGAAATGAGTATGATTGGAAATGTGTTCATTTGATCTATTTCACAAAAATAAGAACCATAGGTAAACATTGTGTGCATGCTGAGAGCATGGGAAAAGTGTTGTAATTCAAGTAGAAAGTTGATTACCCGAAACAACAAATAATGAGTAATCGATATGGTGATAAATAAAAGGTGTTTTATTTATACTCAAAGGTTTGAGGCCATATGGTATTAGTATTATCCTTGTGTTTCACTTTGCATGTTTTGACTTCCTGAATAATTTAATTGGTTGAGAATAGTCAAATTATTCAAACGGGCCACAGTCGTTCATATATTGGAAGTAGATATGAATGAAGACTGTCGTGAACTGGTGTGTGGATTGTCTAAAGAGCATTAGACATAAGCAAATGTTTGCTGCAACGTTCATGAGTGCTTATGAATATGATTTGAGCATTGGATTAAACCCACGCTCACTTGGATCACTTCATGGATTTTATCACGAGTGATTGGTGAGACGATAACATCTTATATTCTTGAAACCGAGATGTGTGAGTTGCATCTTGCGAGTCGGTTACATATTGATGATATGTAAACGCACCAGTAACTTGGTGTTATAAAACATATTGTTGTGTGTGATTCAGTAAGTGAGTGCAAGTGAACATTGAGTCAAAGTTTATCCGTTCCTTTTATCCAAAGTAGGATAAAAGTGATATCTTTGGGCCCCTCGATGATTTAGTGATGACAAACGTAAATGCTCGGCCGGGCTAGGGTTAATTTGATTTGTTCAATTGGTTAGTCATCATAAATCGGAAATCGAGAAATAGTACAGAAAGAATGATTTGAAATCATGTCTTATATGATATCTAGAATGGAGGAATATATGATCCCTTATCTAAAGGACACGCGTATCTGATAGGATCAGAGTTGACAACGGCTTTGGAAAGTTACGATTGCAGATCAGGATCTAAAGTCATACGCAGAATAGTTATTAGACTTATCCAAGTGGGAGATTGTTGGATTAGTGTTTAAGTCCATAACTATTTTGGTATGTACTTGACCCGATGGTGCATAGTCCTTTTGGGTTGCCTTCACCAAAGCAACTTGATAGGATGAATTATGGAGAGAAAGGATTAAATATGATTTATTAATATATTATGGGAATAATATATTAAAGGAGAAATCATATTGTTTAATTAATATTAGTCAAGAATTAATAAGAATTAAGTTTGTGACTAAAAGAGATTAATTAAACTTAAGGGACTGGAATTGTAATTATAAGATAATTGCAATTAGGCTATTGATTGCCTTATATTATAAGGTTGGACGAATTCTATGGGGAAACCCATTATAAATCGTTCAAGGCCTTTAATTAAAGGAGTCCATGGGTTGCTTAGGACTTAAGCATCCAAATTAGGGTTTCCTTGTTAGATAACCCTAATAGCCTCACTATTTAAAGAACCCTTATGCCTCAAAAACGTGGACAAGCTTCCTTCTAGGGTTTTGAACGGTTTTGGGCAGCCTCCTTCTCTTCTCCTCTTCATCCTCTTGCTCTTGGTGTTTGTGAACCATTAGAGGAGTGACATTTGTGACTCTAAGCTTTCTAAAGTCATTACAAGAAGGAATTGTGATTGTTATTGCTACATAACAATCAAGGTAATATCTTAAACCCATTACTATGTCAATATTGATTATCATATGCTAGATCTAGGGTTTATAGTCTTGGATAAATTGCATGTACAATAGAGAAACCTAGATCCAAGCATTACGGTTTGTATGAGTACATAGGATGTTCTTATGATCAAAACCCATCAGAAACTTATCAAGAACTTCAACCATTTCTCAATGCTTTGAAGACTATTCAGAGTGCATAACTTCCTACTCCTGATGCTACAGTTGGCAATCATCCTCGAAATGAAGACTTTGCTGCAGGAAAAGTTCCTAATACATAGTTTGTGTTGGATGATACTCCGTTGAATACTGGTGATGCAACTGATGAAAATTTCCCCACGCTAATATTCGAAACTCCCAAGCCCGGTGATGAAGACGATCTCTCTAATGAGATCATGTTTGAAGATGATAACACCACCGTTGGTGTCATTACAGATCTCACTGCCTTCAACTTATTACAAAAACCTTCTTCCTCTTAGACTCTCTTTTAATTTGGATCTTCTTCATCCTCATAAGAATTAGAAGGAGAAGAAAATTAGGAATGGCTCAATATCACCTCTCCCCATATAGAAACTACCTTGGATGGTGATCAATAAAATCCAATTCAACGACACTAAGGGTAAAGACTTAGATGACTATGAAGATGATGATAAGAATCCTGATAGTTCCACTTCGAACACTGGATCCAATGACAAAAACATTGCAGATCTATTTTCCCTATTGGAACTCTGAGACAACGTTGCTACTGCTAACTCCAAAGTTGACAAGGTCAATGAGAAGGTCACAAGCCTCGACATGAAACTTAATCTTGTAATTAAATCTCTTTTCGAGATCAAGGTTGTTGCTCGCTTGGAACTTGATCGTTTCAACCAACTAGATCAACTCATTTCTCTTGGCTTGAAGCGCACCCTAGCATTAGCAGAGGAACATTACAAGGAAAATCTAGATCATCATCTCTCTACCATCAATACAATGCTCAAGATCCACGATGACATAATCTTTGCTACAAATGAAAAAATCAAGTAGACTGACATTCGTCATGAGAAGAGAATTCAAAGATTGGAGAAAGAAATTCATCACAAAGATGCCATAAACATGGTCATGCGGGAAGTTCTCATCAAAGTCATCCATTTAGCTCAACATTTTATAGATACTCTGAACAACAAATTTGATGAAATGTTCATTATTCTAGACGAAACCTTCGATCATCTCAAAGCTTAAGCTCCAAATGTCAACGCTTATGATTAACTCTCCATGCAAATCAATATGAGCTTTCAACAAGTGTTCGAACAGTTAAACGAGTTGAAGTCAGACGCAATGCTTGCATCGGAAGCTGGGAATTCCCTTGCAAGAGGGGGAGAGAAAAAGACAGTGCAATGGAAACCGATGTCGGATTATGCGCTCCAAGATGATGTTGGATTAATGTCTAAGTCCATAACTATAATTGGTAAGACTTGACCCGACCCGGCATGGTCCATTTGGGTTGCATACCATCATGTTTTTGGATAGACTATAATGAGAGAAATAAGACACTTATGGTTATTACTATATTATAAGTTCTAGTGTATTAATAATAAGAATAATAAGATTATTTAATTAGTATTGATCAAGAATTAATCTAGGATTAATTAAGTGATCAAAAGAAGACTAATTAAATATATGGGTTGATTGTGTAAATCATCCATACTTATATAGTGGGCTAATGCTCCATGGATAATCAAGTTGGGCTAAAACCCATAGGATGGTCCATGGATGCTCCATGGTGTATTTGAACCCATGGATCCAAGGAAATGGAAAGCCATGACAATTAAGGATTTACCCTAATGGTAACACTATATATAGATATTATTCTTGACAAAATCGGCCACTAGTGAGAGTAACAAAAGGGCTAGCCGATTTCATGAAGTGTAGAACTCTCTCAAGTTATTCTAAGTGTTTTGATGATTGTGATTCCATTTGAGGCTTCCACACTATTGGGGCTAGGCACTCAAGCTTCATGAAGACTTTCTACATCAAAGAGGTATGTATTCTATCTTGTTACACTCATTGTTTTGTATGCTAGATTAGGATAATACCTTGGATATTCTTATTTGCATGTATAATAGAGAAAACATAGATCCAAGGTATTTAGGGTTGCATGTACACTTAGGAGTGTTAGAATGCTCAAAACCCAACAGTGGTATCAAAGCCTAGGCTTGTTTTCTTGTTATACTTGCAAATGGAGCTGAAAAATCGAGTTTTGATGCTGTCAGCTCAGCAGACTCGCCGAGTCCATGAAGGGACTCGACGAGTCCAAGGCAAAATGCATCCAACTCGCCGAGTTTTGTTCATGCACACGACGAGTTGGACCCCAGACAGCATATTTTCGAGGTTTTTGGCTAGAAATGGACTAGGAACATTACCCTACGTTGTTTTTGAACTTATAAACTTGTTTTTTAATGTGGTAATGTTCATGCTAATCCATTTTTAAAGATAATTGTCAATAGATTCATGTTTTGTATTAGTTTAAGGTTTAGACTATTTACATGAAGAAGTTTGATATGAATTATCTTGTTCTTATGAGTTGCTTAGATTAATAGAAAAGTTAATTGAAATAGTTGTTTTCAATCCATTTTAATCTAAGAGTTGAGTATAAAATGTGTTTGTGTAACTTGTCCTCAAGTTACATGAAGAGTCACATTAAAGACTCATAAAACTCATAAAAGTTGGTAATGGTTACAAAATGAAGAGTCTTGTATCATTGAATTTTTTTTATGACTCCATAACTTGTCCTCAAGTTATGGAAATTCAAGAGTCACTTCATTAATAAATAAATAAATAAAGTGTAACCTTAATTAATTCCATAAGTTATAAAAATAAAGAAAAGTTAATTCTCTTATTTGTTTAAAGTCTTCCATAAGTTATGGAACTTGAAGAGTTTTTGGATTAAAGCTACTTTAAACACATAACTTATGGAATTAATTAGTTTTGAATAGTTTCAAAACTTGCCCTCAAGTTTTGGAATTTGAAAAGTTTTCACTTATGAATACTTTAATTCCAAGTTAGCCCTTAGAATTTTAAAAGAGTTATAATTCAACACTTATACTATTTATAACATTAATGGTTAATTATTATATATATGTATAAGAACAAGTCGTTTTACCGTTAGTAGGCCTCATTCACGAAGCCGGTCTATAAGGTGGGTATAAGGTTGTTGCCTATAAAATGGCGACTTAATGGGTGTCTACTCTCACCCACCGCTTGCTTGACTGGTGGAGGGTCGTTAGCCGAACGGGTAGGACAATGACTTTAAATTCTCCCTTCATTAAAAGTATTAATGATAAATACTAAAGTAACTAAAATCTTAATAATTCCCAATCTTAGTTACTTTAGGAAAAATGTGAATTTGGTGCTAGCCCATGGAATTCACACTTTGTACCTTACCAAGTTGTTGGTGGAGCGTGTGTGGTTAACCGGCACACTAACTTGGACTAGTAAGGACCACGAAGGGTGACTTAATGTTTGTCATAGATCAATGGAGCGTGTGTGGTTAACCGGCACATTGATTAGGTGATAATATTAAGGGTACCAAGTGAATTGGTATGGTTATTCACACCTTGTTTTGTGATCCTCGGCATCCCAGTCACAAAATTTGAGAGGGCACACTCGAGATTGAAACATGCCATTGAAAAGTTCAATGAATCTCAAAATATCTAGGAATTTCAAATCCAATTAAAACCTAATAAATTATTTCCTTTTCATGGTGGAAATTGGTGAATCGTCATTCGCCTACCTTCAAATATTTTATAGCTTGGATTACGGCATCCCTCTTCCAAATTATAAAATATTGTGTTGGGTCCTAGCCTTAATATTTCATATTGGGTGTCATATTAAGGACTTTAAATCAACTATCTTGAATATCTCCCAAAACATGTCTGGTTTAGACATTTATGATCTTCCCAAATCTCTTGAAGATGATGTTCCTCAACATCATGCTTCACTTCCTCTATCTCCTCCAATTATTCTCCCTACCCCACAAGTTCTTGAAAAAGTTTAAGGTCACTCGAGCCCTATTGGCAAGTAAAGGTCTTGGTGTGGTCACATCTTGGAGATGTAGTCACATATTGACAAGCCGGGAGAGTTGGGTGTCAAAGTCTTGAGAAAGTTGGTGGTTCAATCACTTTCTAAGTCACATAGTGAGTTCTTTTGGAACACCTATGAAAAAGACTATGACAAGACCCTTAATGATTTTATCTATTTGTTAAGATCAACTTCCTCAAAACTTGATGGACATTGACAATAGTGACACAGGAAATCCAGAAAAGCATTCTCTTCCCAATGGAAAGGGATCGGCCATAGTCAACTCGGTTGACCAAATGGTAAAGAGAAAAACTAAGTCTGTGATAGTCCCGTGTACCATTATCAAAGGGTCCATATGTTTATATTGCCAAAGAAAGGCGCATTGGTTGCAAAGCTGCCATAATTTACCTAAGGATGTTAAAGTCGATAAGTTTGACTCTACTTCAGGTAAAGTCCACTATCTAACTCTGCTAAGTTTCTATTTGGAGATTCTTATTACATAATGTGAATGGGTCACATGCTGATGTCTTTTAAGAATCAAAGAAAAGATAGGAAGCTTAAAGAAGTATATGCTGATTTTGATTGCGAAGATGGGTTTCGATCGCATGGTTCGGTAATCAGAATTTTGAGCTGTTGCTTAAGAGTTATAATATATTGCTTATGAATAGATAACAACAAGGTTTTCATGTGGATTGTAAGGATAAGTTTTTCCGCAAAGTTTTAAAATAAAAAAAAGGGGGTTTTAATTTTATTTATTTTTAAAAAAAAATATCCTTACAATGGCATCGGTGGAAAATTGTTGCTTATATGTTTTCAGTAATAGCAATATTGGAAAGTGGATTTGATTCTTTCATTTGTGGTAGTGTCTGAATTTACCAAATGAAGAAAGTTTTTCATCACCCAAGTTTCAATTGGACAGAAACTTGGAATCATACAAGTTGTATTGTATGATGAATGAGAATTTTCATCTTTGAAAAATTAAGACTAATTCTTTGATCACATGTATATGTGAGTCAATTGAAGGACTAAGGAATTAGGTACACTGGGTGTGCGCTGGTCAAGGTCGACCACAAAGATTGATTTGTCATGATTTACTAAAGATTAATAAATATGATTATACTTATAAGGTTAAGTATAATTCTGTAACATTGGAAAGGATACAATGTATGACAAAACGAATAAGAAGAATCAAATTAAGAGAAGGATAAAAGTTTCTCAAATCTGAAAAGATGGGAGAGTACTTTAGTATCAGTTTATGATCATATTAATGATTTAGAAACCATATTACAAATTCATACTCTAAGGACGTCTTAGTGCATTGTTATGGCTAAGAAGAGAGGTCATGAATTGTTGGATTGGTTAAGATCAAGGAGATGAGTCATACTTCGTTCCAAAACAACTCTTAGAGTCACACTCCAAGATTGTAACATTGAGTGACATAAATTAAGGTATAAAACACTTATCAAATGTAAGAGTAAAATGTTTTCTACTCTTGTACATTTGAGATTGGTAAGATGTGATGTCTTGGATGAGACAAAGACCAACTAAGACCAATTGTGTGAAGTGTTAGTCTTGATAAGAATCCGCACTATCCCTTGAATATTTGTTTTGTCAAGGAATGGTTCTTGACTAGGAAAACTTATATGTCAAGAGGACAGTGGGAGCCTTAAAGATCCTGAAAGAGTTTCAAGATTTAATCAAGAGTAAAACCTGTAGTTTATCACTAGCACACGACTTAAGGTTTGCAACCTATCGTGTTGACATAATTCTTATTTCTGTACCTACTTCAAATAAGTTGAATTTGCATGTGAGTTATCAGAGTTCAACTTGGAAGCATTGGTGGGCCTTGTGCTACCAAGGTGACATGAAAGTAAGATTGAATAAGTTTAATCCATGTAAGGCTGAATTTGTCACTAACCTTATCTTGTGATTATGGTTTTCACAAATTCGCATGGATAGGAACTCATGCACTATAAAATCTAAGTGTCATAATGTTTCTCTCTGATTCATGAAAATGATGGTGAGGAAACGCTTTCACTAAGTAGATTTTACGTAGATAGCAATTGTGTTATTTGCATTTTCAAAAGTCGTTAGTGGAGCGCGTGTGGTTAACCGGCACGCTAACATGGACTTGTGAGAAATGGCAAATGCCTAAGCAATTGAGACTATGATTATGGCATCCCTTTTCATAGTTCTGAAAATTGTTTAGACACACATGTGAGCTATCTAAGAAAGGGTGTATGAATCTAAATTTCAGAAGTCCAGCAGATTTCTGGAAATATGTCAGAGCTAGTGGGAGCATAAGTGTTATGCTGATAATCATCATGTTAGTGGGAGCATGATTATTATGATTAGTATTGCAAGCTAGCAATGTTAATTATAGAAAACAAAGTTTCAATCCGTGAAGTTGCAGGGGTTGAAAAGTTGTTTTACTATAATTAAGGGAGAGGAAATTATACTTCATTTCAACTCTAAAGCTTAGATTGAGATTTTAATCATCTTTAGTCAAGAATATATATGAATTTTGTGTTGGAATGGTTCAACTTGAAGAAATTCTATATATATTGCATTTTCAAAATTCGATTATGATTACGGCATCCCTCTTCATAGTTAAATTTTGAAAACATGGCAAATAAAAAATATTGTAGCAAAAGACTGGTCTAGTATCATGTCTTTATGTCAAACATCATGAATCGTGTCCCATATGCTTCGGATATAGGATCGATTTCATGTGCTATAATATTCATCCTTTCTAAATTTTCCAAATGCTTAAGGCATTTAGAAGGGAAAAGTCTAGAACTGGATATGACTAAAGTGATTAAGAAATTGTCGAGGACAATCTGAGGTTCGCCAAAGATTGGTTGCTCAGGGACATTTGGAAGTCTAGTGTTAATTTTGGTAGGACCATATTGACATTTTCTGAAAAGAGGTAACTCTTGTTCGGAAGTGATAGTCAAATGGGACTATGGAAATGTCTCCATAGGTGGAAGTTATTCAATCTATGTAAGATTAGGAAACTTAATGCAAGAAGGATGTTCCCAAGGAGCTGATATCCATTGGAATGCTCTGTAATGGTTGATGTCAAGCCCTTCTGACTTCGTGCATAATCATTACAAGAGGATCAATGCATATAAGTTTAGAATCGAACAGATTTCAGTAAATGACATGAATTTGGAATTCTTGCATTTACAATAAGGATTTGGGATTGTGAAATGAGTATCATTGGAATCATGTTCAATTCATCTACATCACAATGTAAGGATCATAGACAAACATAGTGTGCATACTTGGGGTATGGCATAACTATTGTTTAGAAAACAAAGTGTAGATGCTAGGAGCATGGGACGACTGTTGTTTTATTCGAGTCTTAAGTTGATTATTTGAAACATTGAATAATGTGTAATCAATATGGTGATAAATAAAAAGTGGTTTTATTTATATTCAAAAGGCTTCTGAGACCATATTAGATTCGATTATTATTGTGTTTCACTTTGCATGTTTTGACTTCCAAAATAGCTAGGTTATTCTTTTCGAATGACTAAGTTATTTAAACACTCCACAGTCGTTCATATGTTGGAAGTAGGTATGAATCAAGACTGTCATGAATCGGGTTTGTAGATGGCTAAATGGGTTTAGTCATGGCAATGGTTGCTACAACATTCATGAGTGCTCATAAGTTATGAGTATCGGAATAAACCCACGCTCACTTGTATCACTTCATGGAATTTATCTCGAGTGATCGTGAGACGGTAATATCATATAAATCTTCAAACCTAGAGATATGAGTTGTTACCTATGAGTTGGTTGTGCATTGATTGCACGTAAACGCATCAGTAACTTGATGTTATAAAACGTGCCTTTGTGTACAATTCAACAAGTAGTAGAACAAGCATATGAGTCGAAGTTTATCTGTTCCTTCTAGAAATAGAAGCGATATCTGGGCCCCTCGATGATTTTGTTGTGACCTATGTACCGGCCGGTCAGAACTAAATTGATGTGTTCGATTAAGTTCTTTGTCAAACAAATCGAAAATCGGGAAACAAACTGCTGGACAATAAGTACGACGTTGTTCCATGTATTTGTCCGGCTGATATCATGAGAACAAAGGATTATGTGATCCCTTATCTAATGGACAAGTCATTGACAAAGTCAGAGTTCATCTACAAGGTCAGAGTTCGATAGAAGCTTTTGAGAGCTACGATTGCCAGTTGGTTCCTGAAGTCATACGCAATAATAGTTTTAGACTTATCCAAGTGGGAGACTGTTGGATTAATGTCTAAGTCCATAACTATAATTGGTAAGACTTGACCCGACCCGGCATGGTCCATTTGGGTTGCATACCATCATGCACTTGGATAGACTATAATGAGAGAAATAAGACACTTATGGTTATTACTATATTATAAGTTCTAGTGTATTAATAATAAGAATAATAAGATTATTTAATTAGTATTGATCAAGAATTAATCTAGGATTAATTAAGTGATCAAAAGAAGACTAATTAAATATATGGGTTGATTGTGTAAATCATCCATACTTATATAGTGGGCTAATGCTCCATGGATAATCAAGTTGGGCTAAAACCCATAGGATGGTCCATGGATGCTCCATGGTGTATTTGAACCCATGGATCCAAGGAAATGGAAAGCCATGACAATTAAGGATTTACCCTAATGGTAACACTATATATAGATATTATTCTTGACAAAATCGGCCACTAGTGAGAGTAACAAAAGGGCTAGCCGATTTCATGAAGTGTAGAACTCTCTCAAGTTATTCTAAGTGTTTTGATGATTGTGATTCCATTTGAGGCTTCCACACTATTGGGTCTAGGCACTCAAGCTTCATGAAGACTTTCTACATCAAAGAGGTATGTATTCTATCTTGTTACACTCATTGTTTTGTATGCTAGATTAGGATAATACCTTAGATATTCTTATTTGCATGTATAATAGAGAAAACATAGATCCAAGGTATTTAGGGTTGCATGTACACTTAGGAGTGTTAGAATGCTCAAAACCCAACAGATGAAACCTCTGATGAAGAAATTGTGGAAATAGAAGCTCTTGAAGGAGAAGAAGATGTTGATGAAAATGATCTGGTGAGTAATGCAATCCTTGGACTTCAAGAAATCAAGGAATAACCTTTCATCTCCAAAATCTTTTCGAAAGAAGATAAGATGATATTGTCCTCGGTCTCTTGGCTATCATCTCTATCTGAAGCATTCAAAAGGAGTCGACATGGCTAAGCTAAATACAAATTTGACAATTGATGCTTTCTGAGCCACTCAGCCAATGTCGCCTTCGATTCCTGTTCCAAGGATTGCCCAAATAGATGAATGTTCTCTCACCGGGAAACATGATGAGATCCTTGAAGAGCCTTTGGTTCCTCTTCCATCCAAACTGATCATCACCCAATCAGGAAAACAAATCACCTCCTCCAACTCCTTTCAAGACGATCAATCTAAAGACAAAGTCAAGGTGCTAGATACTGATTCAGACAGCCCAGTGAAGTCTTCTAAAAAGTCCAAGCATTGGTTCAAAGAACAATTACAGCAAACACTGGAAGAAAGCATTAGGATTCAAGAACTGAAAGATAATCCCAATCCAATATTGGGCATTTCTCCGCTCTTCCAAGAAGGAATCTTACATGACATCAAATTTGTGCCCTTCATGTATTTTGATCATCCAACAAATGACGCATACCAACTTGACTTACAAATCTCTCCTCGTGGACGCTACTACATCAAGTTCTCACCTTTACACCCATCCAATATTCCTTAAATCATCATCCGAACTAAGTGTGAGAGATTGAGAACCTTCTATTCCATCAATTCACTACCCTAAAAGGAAGTCTGATATCAGAAAATAATCACCAAGATTGTTGGCTATGGTAGAAAGGTTCAAAGCAAGTTAGATCTTTACTGTCTTCTTTACAGATACTTCATATCTCGGAACAAGGAAACCACTATCAACATCATTGATGCCGACTTTCCTTCAATGAATCCAAACGATATTTTCACCATGGTTATTCATCTCAAAGATCGTCAAACGAATGAATCTAGCATCGGAGCTTACAACACTGCAATGAGCTTTCTCAAGGACTAAATTGTTGAATATTGTAGATCCAATATGGAGTTTTCTCACATTTTTGGAGCGAAATAACTTTTGGAAAAAATCAACTCTAAGCTTCTTGAAGCTCAAATCTTAGCAGAAGGTCCCATTGAAGAACCTAAACTTGCTTATGTCTATATCAAGAAAAGACTAATCAAAAGAATTCTTTCGGTTTCTTGACAAACACCTCGTTCCCACCAAGATTCTTTAAAAGTTCATCACAAATGTTGCCAAGAGTGATTCTTCTAAAAACATCAAGAAGAAACTTATAGAGCATCTCCGATGGGACATTGAGGTCTGAAGTTGGCTTCAGAGTGCTTACATGTTTGTGTTTGATGAAGTCAAGTGACAAGTCAAAAGATTGCTTAGGTCACTTAGGGGAGATTGTTGGAACATGAAGAAGTGATCCTTATGGAATCCGAGATGAAGACTTCCGAGGTGAAAGCATTCCGAAGTGAAGATCAGTCTGAGATAAAGTATTTGTTTAGGAACATTTTGTTTATGTAATTCATTCCTTGTTTCAAGTACTATTTTGTATTGTTCTTATTGTTTTATAGTATAGTACAAGAGACAAGACTGGTTTACTCGACTTGACTAGATCTTTATTACAAGAAAACATTGATCTTAAGTTAATTCAAGGCTTAAGTTCTCAAACCTTGTCTGCGCAGATCCTTGGATTCACGAAAACCCTCTGCCATGACATGGGGCATGGATGTCCATGATGTGGCGTAAGATTAAATGAAGCACATGTTTTGAAAATAACACGATGTGGCATGAAGATGGTCATGCCGTAGCTTCCGCTCCAGCTTAAACCTAAGATTTTTAGGGTTTCCCTCATATATAAACACCTTAACTCTCATTCTAGTTCATATTCTTCAGCCTCCACCTCCCCATCTCGAAACCCTAACCTCCATGCATGCTTAAGAATCCATATCCTTGATTTTGAGACTTATTCTTCGGGTTTTAATGGATATTTGGAAGAAGGAAGTTCACAAGGAAGCAAGAGAACAAGAAGCAAGTTTGGATCCAACATTCTCCTTAGTTTTCTAAGTTGTTGAAGGAATAAAGTTCATACCTTCACACCTTTTCTTCTAGATTCAAGTTCTAGGTCATATTTGGGTGGTTTTGGTCCCTTTCTTGGATGTTCTTAGAGTTTGAAGAACTCCAGAACTTGTGGTGGCTTTCCTATGTCCTTGAACTTCTGTTAATTGAGAAAAGGACATGTTTGGCGTATTTTTGTCCATCTTCAAGTTATAGCCTCATTAAGGACTTAATGGACTTAGAATACTAGATCCAGCATTGGAATAGAGTTCTAATCGATAAGATTGGAAACTTTATCCATTAAGTCAGTGTGGAAATGTAGAGATTTAGAATAAGCTTGCAAAGAAGTCTTACACTTGAGGGGAGGTTCATACTTGCCAAAGCTGACAACTTTATGGACTTAGAGACCCAAGTGAGTTCAGATCTGAAGTTGTAACTTCATATCTTAGCTCAAACACAAGAAAAGCTTCCAAAAATCCATCCAAAAGAGATTTAGAATGAAATGAGGCCAAGCTAACAACTTAATACCTTCCAAAGGATGCTAACTGAGGTAAATCTCTGATTCCCACGTGTTCATTGCTTCTAGTTGTTGGTTCCCCAAGCTTTTCTCATGAAAAATCCTTCTTCAAAGCTTAAGACACATAAATGGAGCACACTCACACGAGTGAGGGCTATGGGGTATCAAGAGGCTGTGAAGGGGATGCTGGGGAGGCCAATGATCCTTTAAATAGGGTGAAAAACCCCAAAAATTAGGGTTTCATCCTCCAACTTCTACTCGTCGAGTCCCTCCTTGGACTCGGCGAGTAGGTCACTTAAGCACGTGGACCAACCCGCTGCTACTCGACGAGTCGGGAAACCATCTCGTCGGGTAAACCTTGAAATCAAGAAAATTCTTATATAAAAAAAATCAATACCTGGGAATCGGGACGTTACAAATTAAGCTCTTAATGAGAGAAGTGGTATTCTACCAGTAGCCACGACGTAGTCAAGTTTACAATTACAATTGTCTTGTCTTGGCATTACCACGACGTGACAATGTCCTGCATGTTGATTGTTTAACCTTATGTTCCCACGATGTGGCCAAGGAGGGCCACGATGTGGTGTTGACTTTGACCAAGTTGATCGTTGACTTTTTGACCAGTTTGACTTAGGTAAAACTTGAAGGATTTGGGTTGTTGATTAAGGCTCTACCTAGTTTTTGGTGCCAGGTGCCAGTAGGTTCGCGGGAGCAATCAATGCAGAAAGTAAGCATGTAGTGGTGTTCTTGGGTTTCCAATTCAGGTGAGTTTTCTACACTGTATCTGTGGGTCGAAGACACGAATGTCGGCCCACTAGATTTGTTATGTATCTTTGTGTATAGGATGTTGCGATGCAGTAATGATCTAATATATATATATATATATATATATATATATATATATATATATATATATATATATATATATCCTTGTGTGTTAGGATGTAGCAGTAGTGGTTTGCTAGTTAGAGTACCAGTAAGTTGGTTATCATCTAGTGGAATGCCTTAGGGGTTGTATGTAGTCATGTAGGATAGGCTGAGAAATCTTGATCTAGGCTTTCTTATATGTTCCTTGTTTGGTTGGGCCCCAAGAGTAGGATCATCTGTTCGGGTGTCTCTCTCACCTCTTGTTACATATGGCTATGCATTCCTTGGAGATATGATGGTAGTGGAGCAGTGTGTTCTAAAGGGACTACTAGGCGGTAGTGAATTATTCGATAGTTCGATTCGTAGTTGCATGTGCTTATGTGCCTACTTGATTTCTTGTTTGTTTATATGTCGACATATTGTGGTGGGTTAGGTTGAGGCGGTCTTACTTTTTCCAATAGGTCAAGATACAAGGTGCGGTGTTCTTGGGTTTCCAATTCAGGTGAGTTTTCCTCACTAAACCCATGGGTCGAAGACACCAATGTCGGCTCACTAGATTTGTTATGTATCCTTGTGTATAGATCTTGTAGTGCGGTAGTGATCTATTATATATATATATATATATATATATATATATATATATATATATATATATATATATATATATATATATAGCCACGTAAGATAGCCTGAGAACTCTTGATCTTGGCTTTCTTGTCTATTCCTTATTTGGTTGTGGCTCTAGAGTAGGATCATCTGACCAAGTGTCTATCTCACCTTTGGTTACATATGGCTATGCACTCCTTAGAGATTTGTCAGTAGCGAAGCAATGTGCTTTGAGTGGCCTAGTAAGCGGTAATGAACTATTTGAAAGGTAGATTTGTACTTGCATGTGCTTATGTGCCTACTTGATTTCTTGTTAGTTTATATGTCTGACATATTGTGGTCGGTTAGATTGAGACGGCTCTGCTTTGCGTTGTAGGCCAAGATACCAAGTGCGGGCCGACTATAAATCATAGACACAGAGGCTTGGGAGGAGTTTAAATATGTGAAGTTCTACCTTAATTAAAATGAAAAATTTTGATGTAAAAAATTAGACGTTACAAAGGGATTGCTTTATACTCCTTGTATTGTTAAAACTGTTTATGTGAATCAGATTGATGAGATTTCATCAAACAGTTGAGTATTTAAAAGGTACCCGTTTAAACAAGATGAAGATGTTCAACTTGAAAAAAAAAACAAACAAACAAAGATTTTTTATTTTTCTTTTTGATAATGTAACAATTTTGATGTCACGTCAATATATCAAATCAACATCTAGTTCCACTAAAACATGGCAACCGGATAAGAAGTATGATTAAATGTTAAAGTTGAAAAGCAATAAAATTTGAAAAATGAGATATTATTTAGAACAAAAAGAAAATAATAAAGTTTCAAATACAAAATTGATAATATACTTACCACTTTTCCAACTTTATTCAACGTATGAAAATTGATGTTTAGTTTTTCACCCATTGTTTGTTTTCATTTGTTTTCTGGTATTTCTAGTTAGGTGCCAAGATTAAATAAAAGAATAGATGAAATCTCACAATCAAATGTGGTGCCATGGCCATTGTTGCGTCTCCATCAATCCCTTTTGCTTCAACCCTTAATTGTTGCTCAATCCAAATTCCTTCTTTAAAATCACTCAAAAACCTCCCTTCTGCAACTCAAAAAAACACACACAAACAATGAAGAACACCGTCAACAATGGCAGCACGAAGCTCATCCTCCTCCACCCCTACGTTCAAAAACAAGCTTCCTCCACCCGCCTTTACTGGCTCATCGCCGCCGTTTCCATTTTTGCGGTAGCTTCCCTCCTCACATTCATTTACACACGCGAAACCTTCACCACCACCACCACGACCATCGCCGCTGCAACTTCCATCACCACCGCTGCCTCAACCCTCAACCACCACATCCTTCCGAAATCAGTCACCAAAGCTCTTATTCACTACGCAGCCAACACCAACAGCTCCGATCACATGTCAAACACCGATATTAAACAAATCTCCGACGTCCTCCGGCAATGTCCGTCACCTTGTAACTTTCTTGTTTTCGGCCTGACACCGGAGACCCTTCTCTGGAACGCTTTGAACCACCATGGCCGGACTGTTTTCATCGATGAAAACCGTTATTATGCTGCGTATATCGAGGAAAAGCACCCAGAGATTGAAGCTTATGATGTTCAATACACGACAAAGATCAGCGAGCTTAATGATCTTATAACTTCTGTTAGAGAACAAGTGCGAAATGAATGTCGACCTGTGCAAAATCTTCTGTTCTCCGATTGTAAAATTGGACTGAATGATCTTCCGAATCAGTTATATGAACTGGATTGGGACATCATACTGGTGGATGGGCCACGTGGGTATTGGCCGGAGGGGCCGGGGAGGATGTCGGCCATCTTCACCGCCGGCGTGCTGGCGAGGAGCAAAAAGGGTGGTAACCGGAAAACTCATGTTTTCGTGCATGATTATAAGAGGAAAGTGGAGAGGGTTTCGAGTGAAGAGTTTTTGTGTAAAGAGAATTTAGTGAAGTCTTCTAAGGATTTATTGGCGCATTATATGGTGGAAAGAGTGACGGAGGAGAGTAACAGCCGCCACTTCTGCCGGAACCACTCCGTCAGGGCGAGGTAGGGACATCGATCGTCTTCTCCGGCGGCTTATTAATTGCATGTGTGATATATAAAAGATATCCGCTGTAAAATTTGATTATTTATGATCAACATTTGAGATTTTGGGTGTTTTATGTGTTTAAATAAATTTTCCTTTTTTTTTTTTTTTCTTGAAATATTTGTTTAAATGGAATTTCTTTAACAGAAAGATAAAAGATATATCTTTTTGATGTTATTTTCTTCAGTTTTATCATGTCTATATGATTTTTAAGTAGAAATTGGGTCGAGTAGGTTTGACATATTATTATGAAAATTATCATTAATTCATTATAATAGTTTTTTTAGTAATCTTTGGGCTATTCCATCTAAAGGTAGCAAAATAAGCATGTTGGGCGGATTGAATCACGGGCTGAAATTTGTTCGGATCAAAACGGGTTGGAATAGTTGACCAGCATACACTTTTGTCTACAAATAGCAACCCAAAAACTTTGATACAATCATACAAAATATTGAAATTTAAACTAAAAATATACAATAAATGTGTGATTATAACACAAGATTGGTCTAGACAAATTCGACAGTTGAAATCTAGTACGGTAGAGCAATGGGTAGCTCAAGTTCTCACGCACCCTATCCAAGGCAACATAGTTAGATCATTGGCCAGCTTAGCTAGTGGCCAACTTAAGCAAGGCAAAGTACACATACATACACTATTTATGTCCAATAATGAAGATGATTTTGAGTTGGAAATTTTTTGCTTTTAACTTTGTCTTGTACTTCTAGGTTAGTTAGAGTTAGGTTATGGTTTTGATTTTATATTGATTTAGGATTACTTTTTTTTTTTCTGGGGGGAGGGGATTCAGATCAATGAAGATTGTTTCCTTGAAATGATTTCTTGTACATATATGGATTTAGGGATGAAGAATTGAAGATGGAAGGAGATTTCAATGATTTGGGGTTTTAGAGATTTTTTTTAAGATTTTAATCATAATCTTTGTATATTAACAAAGTATTGGGGTTTGAGTTATGAAATCGAAAAAACATCAAAACTACATATATTTTTATGAGTTTGAATGAACATGGTTTTAAAACATAAAAACTCACTTCTCTTTCTTCGTTATGAAATTGTTTTATTGATTTCCTGAAAAATAATTTACAATAAACTTTTGGACCCAATGAAACCATATAAATATGTGTGGTATGAACATGGCGGTAGTAGTTTAGGGATTGGTAATGATAATGATAATGATAGTGATAGTGATAACGATAATTATAACGCTAACGATAACGATAATAATAATAATAATAATAAATAAATAAATAAATAAATAAATATTTTTTTGACACTTATCACTCATTTAATTTGTCAAATATCATTTTATGGTTATTTTGAATTAATTTTTTTTTCAACATGTCATTTTATAAGTTTATCTATTTTATTAAATTTCACATAATATTTTAATGTAATAATTGTAATAAATGTAGTAATAAATGGATATCAAATTTTATTAATAAAAAAACATTTTAATTTCAAAATTTTCAAAATTAAAGATTATTAGTTTCTTTTCTTTATTTAAATTTAAAAGATAAAAAATATTTGTATAATAATAATTTATTATTGTTCTTATTTTCTTATAAATTTAATGTTCTCAAATATTTTGATCTTTATATTTAACTTTTTTTTTTTAAATTAACTCATGTAATACATGAATCTCACAACTAATAATAATAATAATAATAATAATAATAATAATAATAATAATAATAATAATAAATAAACTTTAATAAAGTTTTTTTTCCTTAAGTTTATATGAATGTCATGCCATCCTTATATGCACTGAGGTGGTCATTAACCTAGGTGGAATGCCATTATAGTATGTCTATGGTGACAATTTTAAGACTTTAAAGTTGAAATTAACATAATTGTAACAAAACCAACACTTTTATGACTAATTTTTCTATGACCTTTCTTTTTCCACTGTCCAATATGGTTGGAATTCCTAGAGTGAAAGCTCAAATAAGTTGTGATGGAAACACCACAAGAACAGTTTCATCATTAAAGAGAAATGGATGAGAAATTATTTGATTTATGAAGCCATTTTAGTACGTATTATTCTTGGTTATTGCCCAGATGTAAAAATTCAATAGTGTTTTTTTGGTGGGTTTAAAAAGAGAAATTTTATACCTATCTTTAATTGTTTTGTGTATCCTATGTAATTTTTATGAGTGATAAGAATACATATTATAATATAATGCACCTGTTTAAAAATCATCGATTGATTGATGTTTGTAATTTATGGGTTAGCTTTTTGTTAGTTTTGGTTTAGTAAAATTTGATTATTTGTTATATATATATATATATATATATATATATATATATATATATATATATATATATATATATATATATATATATATATATATATATATATATATATATATATATATATATATATATATATAAGTGTTATTTAAAATAAAGCAATTAAAAAAATGTAAGGTTATTTTCTTTTTGTGTTTTACTTTTATTATCTTTAAGTTTTCTTCATATTTGGTATTGGTCAAATTTTTACCCTCAAAGTTTGAAGCTCATTGTAATTTTTGAAAATGAATAATGACTTAAAAGTAATATATTTTTTGATTTGCAATCATTTGGTCATTGGTTTTATTTCATCCATATTTATCCATTAAACTTGTTAAATTGTACACATTCAGTCCATATGATTGGCTATTTTAAGTAAACCAGAAAAAGTGACTTAATAGGGTAATATATTTCTTACTTTGTATACATTTAGTCCTTAATATTTTTTTGCATATTTAATCTTTAATATTTTTTTGTTGCAAAATAAATTTGTTGTTGTTTTGTACACACTCAGTACTTATGACCAATTTCTTTAGGTTTTTCTCACAATATCCTATACAGACCATCATTAATAAAGTGTTCGGAGCTAGTGATGCTTATGACCACTAAGACTTCGACTGCTTGGTTGCTTAGGTCTTGTGTTTTGAACGTAGTAACTTCTTCGTATCATCTCAAATTTAATGATCTTTATATCCATGTGTTCATATTTGAGTCTACGAAACTTTCGTTTAAATTACCACAATTAAAATGTAATATATTTTTCCTTACGATCTTTATATCCATGCTTTCTATGTAAATGTATATATGAATGTTATATATATATATATATATATATATATATATATATATATATATATATATATATATATATATATATATATATATAGGTTCGGGTGCATTTGAGATCATTCTAATTTTGTGAGACCGTGAGACCAAATCTAAAAATAATTTTAAAATACAAAATAAATAGAAAAAGCCAAAAATTCTTTTTTTAAACATTATTTTCGGAACTTGAATTAACTAAAAAAAAAACTTGTTTTTTTTTTTTTTAAATATGTGAAATATTCTAATAGAATATTACACTGATATATTCTAAAAAATAATTTTAAAATGCAAAATAAATGGAAAAATCTAGAAATTCTTTTTTTAAATATTATTTTCGGAACTTGAATTAACTAAAAAAAATCTCATTTTTTTTTTTTTAAAAATACGTGAAATATTCTAATAGAATATTACACTGTACATATTTTAAAAAATAATTTTAAAATGAAAAATAAATTGAAAAATCCAAAAATTCTTTTTTTAAATATTATTTTCGGAGCTTGAATTAACTAAAAACAATAAAAAAAAAATAAAAAAATGCATCTCACGGTCTCACAAAATTAAACCGTCTCACATGAACATATATATATATATATATATATATATATATATATATATATATATATATATATATATATATATATAAACTGTAAAAAAAAAATATAATCTTTTAACATAGATTACAGCAGACTTAAATGTGCATACGTGAATATAAAGATCATTGAAATTCGAGATCGTATGAATATGTAACAATGTTCATAACAAAAGACCTAAGCCAAATCATAAGACCAAAGTAGTCAAGACACAGTCGTCATAAGCATCAACATCTCGAACACCTTATTGATGATTTTCTCATGTAGGATATCATAAGAAAAACCTAAAGAAACCGATCATAAGAATATTGAATGTGTACAAAAACAACAAAGACTAATTTTGCAACAAAAATATTAAGAACTAAATGTAACAAAATATTAAGAACCAAATTTGTACAAAGTGGATATTTATAAAAAAAATTGAAACGGTAAATATTGATAAATAAATTTAAAAAAAAAAAAAAAAAAAAAAAAAAAAAAAAAAAACTCAATGATCATATATATATATATATATATATATATATATATATATATATATATATATATATATATATATATATATATATATATATATATCTTTACTACTTATAAAAGAAATCTAACTAATTCTATAAATAGATTGAATATAATAATATTATTTTTTTAAGACGTCCAAACTATTAAGCTTGAAGTACAACCCATTTATAATATAATAATATAAAACTTTAACCCTATCTTTTATCCCCTAAAAATCTTGTATCAAATTAATAGAAAAATTCATTTGCAAATTGAACCCGTCAATCTCAACACTTCAGCCATTTGAAGCGGTCAATGTCAACAATTTATAGAGGATCTCTTCTCTCACATTGGTAACAAGTCATCTCATAATATCTATCTTCGTAATCCCTTCAAAGTAAGAAATATACGCACATTCTCTCGAAGAACCATAACCAGTAACCAAGATAGTATAACCACCACCACTACAGCCGCTCGGCCTCCTTCCGCCTTCAACCAACCACTATCACGACTACCGCCCTTCCTCTCACCCATGACATGAACTTTCTTTTGGAACATAACATTTTTCTTTAAAAACTATCGTTGAAAAAAGCTATTTGTCCCCGCCGCTGTGCGCGGGTAACGGCTAGTATATATATATATATATATATATATATATATATATATATATATATATATATATATATATATATATATATATCTTCGTAATCCCTTCAAAGTAAGAAATATACGCACATTCTCTCGAAGAACCATAACCAGTAACCAAGATAGTATAACCACCACCACTACAGCCGCTCGGCCTCCTTCCGCCTTCAACCAACCACTATCACGACTACCGCCCTTCCTCTCACCCATGACATGAACTTTCTTTTGGAACATAACATTTTTCTTTAAAAACTATCGTTGAAAAAAGCTATTTGTCCCCGCCGCTGTGCGCGGGTAACGGCTAGTATATATATATATATATATATATATATATATATATATATATATATATATATATATATATATATATATATATATATATATATATATATATATATATATATATATATATATATCATCCCCTTTTGAAAACCACAAAAACAAACCCTTTCAAAAATTTGAAACCTTGACAAAAACTGCAGACCTATGCAAACAGCAAGGACCAAAAAACTATAATTCACTGTGGACAAAATTTAAAATCAATATTTTATTATACATCTAATATAATGGTTAGATTTTAAAAATAAAAAATGTATTTACATCAAGGGATCAAATAAAGAATCAGATTCCAACCACATCACTTAACGTTACTCCAAAGTCTCTCTCACTTAAAAAGATTCCCTCTTTCCGATCGCTTCATCGGAACGGAATCGCAGAATCCGGCGCCAGTATGTCCACAGACTTCCAATCCATTCCACTCATCGGTAAATTTCTCATATCATTTTGGCGAAAATTTAAAACCTAGGATCTCTATTTCACTCTAGCCTTTTGTCCTTATACTACTCAATCAATACAAAATTTGCAATAATCTAAGGTTGAAGAAACATCACGAAGTTCCGATTTGTATTCACTCGATTTAGAAGTTCATCTTCTTCGTCGTCATATATATTTCTTGAATAAAAAACGTCGTGTAGTGAAAATTTTAGGTGTTTCTAGAGTTGCGTTATCTAAACGATTGTTGCAAATCTATGTTGATTTTGAATTCAAGAACCAATTCGCTTCAATCGATGGCTTTAATTGCAATGTTTCTTAAGAATATATGTTAGGAATTACTAATTGGCTTGATAGTTGATATGTTGTGTGTTTGGTTTTCATTGTATTTGTGAGGCAGATATTAGTCCTCTTGTCGCCAAGTGTGATGATCCAAATGTATCCCAAGACAAAGATGTTGCAGAAGTTGTTAGACTTCTAGATCAAGCTTGTAGAGAAGCTGGATTCTTTTACGTGGTATTTAATGCTAACCTATCTTTCCTTTAACCCTTTTGATGTGACAAAACATGTTATACTGCGTTCAAGATTGGGACCACATTCATTGGCAGATTGATCGTGACTGTGTCTATGATTGTAATTGTCTGACAACATTCATTGACAGATTGATTGATTGAGACTGTGTCTGTGATTGAGATAGTATAACGATATTCTACTGTGATTGTGACTGTCTTTCCTTTAACCCTGTTGATGTGATAAAACATGTTGTACTGCGTTCAACATAAACTGGGATCGGGACGAAATTTATTGGCAGATTGATTGTGATTGTGTCTATGACTGTAATTGTCTGACGACATTCATTGACAGATTGATTGTGACTGTGATTGAGATAGTATAACGATATTATACTGTGATTGTGACTGTGATTGATGTTAATAGATATAATTGAACAGAAAGGACATGGTATACCGGACTCTCTTATCAAAGAGGTTAGAGAAATAACACACAAGTATTTTGGTCAACCTTACGAGGAGAAACTCAAGATCAAATTATCCGACAAAACCGGATACAGGTTTCACCAAATTAAATCAACACCTTCACTTAACCAAATTTATTTTTAAAAAAAAATAATACATCCAAAATCATTCTTAGTTTCTTTTTTCCTTAAAAATCATAGGGGATACCAAAGAGTTGGTGAAAATATCACAAAAGGCATACCCGATAGACATGAAGCCATTGATGTAAGCTCCATATATTTTTACCTCCCACTCCATTTTTATCCCTCTCTTATAACACTTTTTCCAATAGTGCTATAGTGAACTAAAGAAAGGGATGTATGGAGGTCTTGGTGACCCATTAGTAGGAATCAATAAATGGTATGTAAAGCTTTTATTTCATTAATAGAAAAACCATATAGTCAAGATTTTATTTAAACGCACTTTTTTTTTCTTTTAAATTTCTCAAAAGGCCATCTGATCCTCCGAGGTTTAAGGAAGTGATGGAGGAGTATCTTGCCCTTTGCACAGGTATATGTTAACCGTTGTGTTTACAAAGTAGGATTATTCGAATGGTTTTATGTAAACAAAAACGATTTTTTTTTTTTTTTTTTTTTTTTTTGGATAGAATTATCGAGAAAAATCATGAGAGGGATTGCTCTTGCACTTGGTGGATCAGTCGATGAATTTGAAGGCAAAATTGCGGGTGATCCATTTTGGGTGTTTCGTATTATTGGTTACCCTGGTTCCTTGTCAACATCTGACGAGGGTTTGCCAAAAAACGATATTGGATGGTAATTCAACTTTACATTTTTTTATTTTTATTTTTTTTTAAATTAATAACTCAATGGTTCTCATTTACATATCTTTTTTCTTTCTATGTTTTCACGATTCGTCTCTTTTCAAAATAAATCCAGTGGAGCTCACACCGATTACGGTACGTTTCTCAAATTCAAACTTACAATGGTATTCACGTCTTTTGCACATACAAGAGACTGCAAGTGTCAATGTCCAATTTAATTAGTCCAGTCCAATGCAAGTCAAACACAGTATAAGACTCAAGACTATATGTTATGTTCTGTCTTGTATTGTCTTGTTCTGTCCTTACAACGCAGAAGCTATGATGTGATGTTTCAGGGCTATTGACGTTGGTTAATCAGGACGACGACAAAACCGCCCTTCAGGTATCTGTTTGTTACATTCTCAATATATCATATGATAAAAAAAATATAGAATATTTTTTATTTTAAGCATTTTTAGTATAATGCTAATTTGCGATTACTTGATTTGCGAAGGTGAGAAATGTTTCAGGTGAATGGATATCAGCAGTTCCCATTCCGGGAACATTTGTATGCAATATTGGCGACATGCTTAAGGTCTGTATATATAAATACAAAGAAATAACAACATATTTTCATTTATTATCCTCTAAAAGGTTGATTAATTGCAGATTTTGACAAATGGTGTATATGAATCAACATTGCATCGGGTGATTAACAATTCCCCAAAATACAGAGTTTGTGTGGCATATTTTTATGAGGTTAGTTAGTTAATCCCTCTGTTTTTAACTTTTACGCTTGTAATTTTTTGTTTTATTTTCATTATGGATTGATATTGTTGTCGTTAAGCAGCCAAATTTCAATGCTGCAATAAAGCCATTGGAAATGTGTGTAAAGAAAAGTGGTGGAAAGAAGAAGTTTGAAGCGGCTGTTTATGGGGAGCATTTAGTTAGTAAAGTTCTGACTAATTTTACATATTAATTAATACGCATATTTTGATTCCAATATTGTTTGTTAATTGTGTATTAGTATCTATTAGTATCATATGAAGCATTAAAGACAATGATTTGTAAATGCAATCATGTGAATAATCCATAACTTAATGAATAAGTTTAGCCATTAATAGAACAATAAAAGGCAAGAATATATTTTCATCATTTTATCGACCCATGAATGATACTACTAAAGTGGCTTAGCTAAAAAAATAAGATAAATACTACCTTATGCCCTGACATTCTGAGGCCTCGTTTGAAAATCAAAGTGAGCCCTCGTAACAAATTTATTATAAAATATTATTAAGTAAATTTGCTATTTTTAAATTCGATACTTAAATTTGGTAGCAAACGTCTTGTAAATTCACTACCATAATATCATGTCTTCACTGAGTAATTTTCTAAAAGAAAAAGATAGAAAGACATTGCATTACTATTTTTTAAACATCGAGTTTCTAGCATTTTAGAAGCAAATTTATCTATTACACTTTTGATAATCAATATTTTCAAAAAAAAAAAAAAAAAAAAAAAAAAAAACGTTTTCAATCGATATAAAAGTTAAAGCATTTAATCTCTTCATGGCCGAGAGCAAATAAAATTTTAAAAGCTTTAGTTTTCAAAAGCTTATTTTTGTTGATGCAATTGTAATAGGAACAATCAACAATATTCTGTACACAGACAAAAAACCTGTTTATCATTTTTAAGAAATTTAGTATTTTGTTTGTTGTATTATGTTCAACCAGTAAATACTACAATTCCAATTTGTTGAATAAATCAACATCAATGTGTGAGATATAACCATTTTCCAACCTTTCAAGATTTTTTACGACTTGCCTTTAACTCAGTATTATTCAATGACTTCCAACTTTTCTGTTGTGTATAAGAAACCAAAACTGTTTCATATTGTTTGTATTATTCAAACATTCGCTCCAATTAACCAATAGTTTGATGAAATATATACACAAAATATCGAATCCTGAAACATATTTTTATTTTTCTTTGGATATAGATAATTTCATTAAATCATTAGTAGATTTTAGAATTTCAGATTAGATTTTGATTTTTTGACTTTCTTTGATTTTTTTTTCAAATTCAAATGACTTCAAGATTGGAAGCAAATTCTATAGTGTGCATATAAGAAATCAACAACCAACTCCATTAATCAGAAGAAAGACTTCAACAAATATTTTTAAAGAATAGAACTATAAATTTTCATTCAAATGTAGGATGATTTTACATGGATCAAATAACCCTTATTTGTAAATGCAATCATGTGAACAATCAATAACTTAATGAATAAGTTTAGATATTAATAGAAGGGCTCATTACAATAAAAGGCAAGAAGATATGTTCAACATTTTATCAACCTATGAAGATACTATTAAAGTGACTTAGCTAAAAAAAGCTATTTTTTCACTAAATTCATGAGAAGTTATGGAAGGTGTTTACCTGGTTTATAATATATTAGATTAGATGCATCTGTTAACTCTGTAGGCATTGAGCTTCCACTCCATGTTCATCTTTAGATACAGTTTCCAAACAGCTTCCCTCGTAAACAGGTTTCATAACACCAAGATCTTGAAGTCGATTCACCATATCATACAAAAACTCAAAGCTCAGCTTCGATTGTTTGTTAAAATCCTCCCTTACATGTGGATGAACCCTAAACCACTCCCCCAACATCTTGTGAACATGAGATCGAATCATTCTCCAAGGCACAGGATATTTCTCACAAAGCTTCAAATATTCAACCACTAATTCACCCTGATCAATCTTCCTGGATCCTGAAAAGAGATCTGGATTTTCAAGAAGTGATTCTGCTGAAAGGACTCCATCAGCTCCAGTGTAATCCAAGCAATTTTGAACATCATCCATATCACGGATGTTTCCATTGGCAAGGACTGGGATTCCGAGAGCTTTTTTAACTGCTTTAATGGCGTCCCAATTTGCTCTGATTTTTTTCCCGTCTTTTTCTTCTTTAGTGCGACCATGGACTGCGAGAAGAGAGCAACCTGCATCTTCTAACATTTTTGCGTAGTTTAATGTGTCTTGTAACTCTGGGAAGATTCGGATCTTGCAGGAAACGGGAACAGTGAGGTTTTGAGATAGTTTTTCTACTAAGGATTTCACGAGAGGAAGTTTATCCATTAGGAATGCTCCATAGTTTCCCCTTCTGGCAATACGCTGAGGACACCTTCATCGAAATCAACAAAATGGAATCAATTTTCGTAACTGAGAGTTAAAATCTGAGAACAAAATTGCTGTAAGTTTACCCCAAATTGATGTCGACGTAATCACAATAAGCTTCAACTCTTCGTGCTGCTTCTAGCAAAGTGTCTGGATCGTTGGCGCAAAATTGGATAAACAACGGCCGATCTTCCTGAAATTTTGAGAGATTATACGTTTTCTGGAGAGATTTGATTTGATTTAGATGTAGAAATGTACCTTGCAGGTGGTGAATTCTTGAGAGCGATACTTTTCGTTCTCGGAGAATATACGAGAGTGGAGCATAGGAGTATAAGCAGCTTCAGCTCCGTGGTTTCTACAAAGGATTCGAAAAGGCAGTTCTGAGTTATCCACCATTGGCGCGACAATAAGTTTAGGCTCACCAAGTTTCTTCCAATGCGACCAAGCTCTCTCGATCCGATCCTCTCGAGTTAAGTATCCATTTGAACTACTAACTAAAAACAATGATTCGTGGTTTAATGGTGGTGAAGCGGAGGTTTCAGCGGATTCGGAGCAGAGGTGGTCGTCTTCGCTGTCTGCGTCAGCCATTGTGGTGGGGGATGAAGTTAGGGTTTGATTGAGAGTAGAGAAGGTCATGAGTGCGGTGTTGTTTGGTTTGAAAGATAGGTGGTGGAGCTCGAGTTTGGCGAAGAGATAGAAGTTGACGGCGGATATGAATCTCATTAGGAGGATGAGGCGACGGGAAGGGGAGAGCCGCCCATCGCCACCGGCAACCGCCAACGAGTTTTGGAGGCAAAAAGGGTGCGGCGGAACCGTTGGGGTCAGTTTAAGTTTAACTGTTTTAGGGACTCAGGCCCAGCCCAATCAAATTTATTTCTAAAATCTAAACTATTATCTCTCTTTTTTTTTTCTTTCTTTCTTTTTCTTGAATTTTTTTTCGGGGGTTTTTGGGTTTCTTTATTCGTCAAAATTTTTACAAAAATAAGTAATTAAAAAAAAGTTAATACAAGAACACAATAATACACGTACTCATTATTTTAAAGTTGTCAAAAAATCACCTCTCTTTTTTTTTTCTTTGCTCAACTTTTCTGATTTATATATGTGTTTCTTTTTAAAGTTGTCAGAAATATGTTTTCTTTCGTAACACTTTTCCTCGAATCTCCTTCAAACATTTCTGATTTGTCATTTGTGTCGTCAAACAAGTCGTCTTCAACAAGATTGTCGACAACGAGATTCGTTTGAGCATTGAAGATTTGTTCCACCAAATCAGCACAAAGGTTGTAGTGTCCAACCATGTTGTATACTTTCGCTTTGTTCACCATATACATCTCCGAACTATACCAACTCCTTCGACATTTGGTAACTTCTCATTCTCATTGTAGCGGCAAATTGCATTCTCATTGTCTTCTAAAATCATATTATACAATATGATACATCGTACATTAAGCTGCTTATTCATCTACGCTCCATAGATCGTGTTGGTACTATGAGTCGTTCACAAGTTAGTTGTGGCTAGTTTCACAATTTCTTCGTAAAAGAGGATTTTTTTTGTTGTCGGGTGCAAACTTTCGCCTTCATTTTCTTGCAAAGAAGCAAGTGTTATGCGCATGACATCCCCGATAAATATCGTTTCCCGCAACGCCAATGTATCAGACGAAGTGGACAAAGAAGAAGATATTTCAAAATAAAAAATTTGTAAAGTCTAGAGAGAGCTTTGTGTTTGTTGGTGATTTTGAAATGAGAATTGAATTTTAATTTATATGAAAAAAAAAAAAAAAAAAAAAAAAAAAAAAAAAAAAAAAAGCCAATGACTACATTTAAACGGGCAAAACAAAAAGAGGGTGCGGCAAAACTGTGACTCGCGGCAAGCATACCACACCTTTCAATGGTGGCTAGGTGCAATGTTTACCACACACCGTATTACACCGCACATCGTGCAGTCTAAACATGCCGTTTGTCCCTTGTTTTTTTGGCTTAAAAGACGAATTTACCCTTTTGCAAACTAGTTAATCCAACCTTTTTTTCTTCTGGTTTTCACTTTATATATCACACTTCCTTTGTTGAATGATGTGGTTGAAATGCTAATTAACTTGTTGATACTCCTAATAACTTTTTGATTATCTTATTCATAGTTCTAGTAACTTTTTTGATCATTGAAATAATAAAAAATGACATTACAAACAAGATGAATATATATATATATATATATATATATATATATATATATATATATATATATATATATATATGTTAAGAGATAGTAATTTACCAAAAAGTTAGTACACAACATTGATTTTTTCGGATTTCAAGTTGGAATTACGTTTGATTTTCGGTTAGAACATTTTCATAAATGCAATATCTTTTTTGTTTATATAACTTTGAAATTGAATTATTTTGTTTCTACTGGTTTTTAAATGGCAAATATCTTTTACTGTAGTCAATTTGATTATAAATGATAGAACACTAACTTTGAAATTGAATTACAGAAGTTTTTTATTGGCATTTGTAATTTTTGCTCCTTGTTATGGAATATTTTTTGCATAAATTTATGCATTTTAAATAGATTTACGAGTAACTCATATCATTATATGTGTTAGTTGTTGTTAAGGATATGATATGATTAAGCGTTTTTGTCCACGACATTGAAAACCTTAGGACCGGTCTTGATCAAAGGTTGTAAAACACTCGGCGATAGCTAGTTGGTCGACTTGGGTCAATGGATTAATTGATGTAGACGAAGATTAATTGAGGATTAAAGGAAGACTTTAAATTATAAAATAATTTATTTGAAAAACAAATAAATATTATAAATATCTAAACAAAATTATTAAATAACAATAAAAAATTATGATCTAGTGTTTAAGCATTTAAGTCACGAATCATCATACATTAAGTTTATAACCAGTGTCGACATGAAAAGAAACAAAAAGTTGTTGTCGACTCATGAAAAAGATGAGAGACTTGATAAGAAGTGAGAATTATGGTTTTTTGTTTACTTATTTGTCTTTAATTTTATAATTTTTTCCGGTTTTATTTATTATTTGACTATTTTTTTTACTTTTGTTGACTTTGACTATTACCGTTGACTTGTTTCTAATCATCAACCATGTAATGTCTAGGCAACCATTAATCGCCCATCTAGATTTTTAGTTTACAACACTGATTTTTATACATAAAGAACCAAATTAAACCTAAAAGTTCATTTTCTTTTTCAAATAGGTTGATTTTTTATTCTGTTTCATTTTTTTTTTTTCACTCTCACTTCTTTTGACCCTTTATATTTTACTTTCCTACTCTTTAACCTCTTTATTTAAGATTTTATTTTATGTTTTATTGTCTGTTTCATTGTACGTCTATTTTCTTTTTCAGTAGTGGAAATAAATGGGGCGTTGGGAGTACTATAGTATCCCCAAAAAATTATTTTATATATATAAAAAACATTATTTATAAACATTTTTCTTGTTATTGTATCTCAACTAAAGAAATTATAACATGTTTTTTAATATCCAATATTAGATAACTAGATATAATATATATTGATAATGTTTGTACCACATATCAAAATTCATGGTTCCATCACTGTCCTCTTTACATTTATTTTTATCGGGTAATATTTTTTTTTTCTTAGTCACACACCGGCTAATGTTTCGTATACAAAAGATTATTCAAAAATAGACTACCATTTTTTTTTTCATATGAGAAGTCATCTATAAAAACAATCTCCCTGCCTACAAGTAGGAACTCGATTATTACTTCTTACCTTGGTCACTTGGTGTACCCCATCTTTATAGGCATTATTCTTTGTTGGTGTTACTCATGTAACATAATATCAAATATATAATAATTTCAACTAAATTTACACATCTATATTGTATACAAACAAACACAACACTTCCTCATATAAGCTATACACCAACTTCAATATAATATAAGATCTATGTGAAATCATTTGTTTACTCTTCAAAATAATCACTTAGTATATCCCACCACATCATCTGCACACAATTGTATACGTCTCTATATATTTTAGAGTCTCTTAAATTTATAAATTTATGATCGAATTTAAATCTATAAATTTATGATCGAATCTTCTTGACATACAATGGAAATTGTACACCACGAGCCCGAAGGCGATCCACCATTCTATAAATATACTCAAAACTAAGTTCCTTTTCTTTATTAAAATCATCCCTCACATCAGGATGCACATCAAACCACTTCCCCAACATTCCATAAACATGAGAAACAATAATACCCCATTTCACAGGGTACTTCTCACAAAGCTTCAAGTACTCCACCATCAACCTCCCTCGATCCACTCCTCCATCTTCAAACCAATCATCACCCTCCGCCACCCAATCCCCACTTCTAAATCCACCGAACAACGCCGGATTATCAAGCAAAGCCTCCGCCGACATTACTCCATCAGCACCTGTAACCTCCAAGCATTTGTCAACATCATCCATGTGACGTATGTTTCCGTTTGCAAGAACTGGGATTTTGACGGAGGATTTGACGGATTTAATGGCGTCCCAGTTGGCTCTTTCTTTTGTTCTTTCATCTCTGGTTCTGCCATGGACGGCGATCAGCGAGCAACCGGAATCTTCTAGTAGTTTCACGTAGTTTATTGTGTCGTGGAGTGATGGAAATAAGCGGATTTTGCAGGATACTGGGGTTGTGAGGTTTGTGGCTAGTTTTGTGACGAGAGATTTGATTAGAGGAAGATTATCCATGAGGAATGCACCATAGTTTCCGGTTCGGGCTATACGTTGAGGACACCCCAAGTTAATGTCGACATAATCGCAATATGATTCAACTCGATATGCTGCTTCGAGTAAGATCTCTGGATCGTTTCCGCAGAATTGGACAAACAGTGGACGATCTTCCTGTCATGAAACCCAAACCCAAAAGCTACATCAGAATACATCTTTGATTTCATATTTTCAACTCCAAAATTCGAATCGGAGAATGATGAGTTTCGAAAGGATAATTAAATCATCGATTTTTAGAAGCAAAAGGTCGAATTCGAAAATTCGATGTGTTTAACGACTTGATAATGAGAAATTTGAGGTAGAGGTTGAAATTAGGGCAAATTTAAACTACAGGAACTGGAAATTGATGCGAACTTGGGTATCGGATGTGAAATTTTATATGAAATTTGAATTTCATGAACGAATCATTGTTTATGTACCTTACAGGTGGTAAATTCTTTGGATCGATATTTCGTGCTCTCCGCAAAGATTCGAGAGTGAAGCATTGGTGTATAAGCAGCTTCGGCGCCGTATTTCCGGCATAGCATTCGGAAGGGAAGCTCTGAAGCATCATACATTGGCGCCACTATAAGCTTCGGCTGCTTGAGTTTCCTCCAGTGAGCCCATGCTTTCTCCTCCGATCTTATATGTTGGCGTTCGGTGGAGGAAGAAGAAGTATAAGCAGCGGAGAAGTTTGATTTCGGAAAATCATCGCCGCTGCGGCGGCGACCGAGTGGTGAGAATGTGGATAGACGACGGAGGCTATTTGGTGGGAGGGAATGGGTTTGGATGAGAAAAGCGGATAGGTCGTTTGTTGATGTCATCACATTTGGCAAGATGAGACCTGAAAGACGCTTTTTTAGTGAGTTGTTTTACAGGTTCGAGACATGAAAATTATATAGGCTCGGCTCGGCTCGGCTCCCAGTTTTTATACTTATTTTAAAGAGAAAAAGGCACAAATGGTTCTTGTAGTTTGTTTAAAATTATCATTTTGATCAAAAAATGTTTGGATTAGCACCAGAGGTCCAAAGTTTTCATTTTGTTGCTGTTCGATCCAATTTGTTTTTGATTTTTTTTCATAATAACGAATTTGCCCTTGTTAATATGATTTTTTTTCTTATTTTCAGATTTAAAAATAATAAAAATAAAAATAAAAATAGATCTCTCTCTCTCTACACATCCCAAGAACACATACCACCATCTTCTTTTTCAATCTCATATCTTCAGGTCACACCCTTTCTTGCCCGTATCTTCATATTCTCTCTACAAACTTAATGAAACTAATTACTCTCAGGATATTCTCCTTTCTCTCTTTTTTGAGTTGGGTAAAAAAAACCAAATCGGGTTCATCCAGAAACGTAAGGAGAAAAGTACATATCTTCGAATTCCATGAAAAAGAGTTGGAAATAGACGAGCAAAGCTTTTTGCTAAATATGTTCACTTTATGCTCTGATGTGTGCCTCCACTCTCAAAGAGAAGTGATTTGAAGAAACGAAATCCACCCCAATTTGAAGAGCCAGAGAAGTGATTACCAAAAGATTCCTAAAGAAATACATAGAGAGAAAGAGATTGTACTCTTCGTTTTTACCTGATTAGGTTTTGTTTTGGTGTTGTATCGCATCTTCAATTTAGGGATTCCTGAGGAGCCAATGCTCTTCAGTTGTTTATTGGTGTTTGGGTACCAACAACAGGAAAATGGAGGAGGGAATAGAGGCGGTAGAGATGTGAATAGGTTGGGGGAAGGAGAAGAATGAAGCAACAAAGGCTCTTGTTGACTGCTGCAGTTAAGGGGTTGCTCCGGTGGCCTCTTGACTGCTCCTATTCTGATCTGGAAGAAAACGCGAAGGGAAAGGGTAAGGCATATCACAGATAGAACAACAATAGGCATGAGAATTTGGGTTGCTATGAAGCCGATGAAAAACACAAGGAAAACGAGAAGGGGTTGTTGCCCTCTTGACAGCCGAAAAACCCCACCTCCGGTGGAGTTTTTCTCGTCTAAAAGTGAAGAAGAAGAAGAAGAAGAAGAAGAAGAAGAAGGGAGGCAGTAACAACAAGTATGGGGGTGTTTGGGTTGCTGGTCATCTAGAAAGAAGAAGAAAACATGGTTGGAACGGAGGGTAGCAACCTCCTTTTTGTTCTTGGGTTTTCCACATATATATATATATATATATATATATATATATATATATATATATATATATAGAGAGAGAGAGAGAGAGAGAGAGATTTTATTTTTATTATTATTATTTTTTTTAAATCTGAAAATCAGAAAAAAAAAATCATATTAACAGGGGAAAATTCATCATTTTGAAAAAAAATCAAAACAAATTGAACCAAACAAGCAAAAAAATGAAAACTTTGGACCTCTGGTGCTAGTCCAAATATTTTTGGACCAAAGTGGTAATTTTGAGCAAACCACAGGGACCATTTATACAGTTTAGTCAAGAGAAAATGAAATCTATAAAACTTGTTCTCTAATTTGCAATTGTTATTAACGGATTTACTTTTTTTTTTCATTAATTTTCTTAAAATGAACTCCATGAAAGTTTTAAGTTTGTATTATTTATGGTTTTACTTTATATATATATATATATATATATATATATATATATATATATATATATATATATATATATATATATATATATATATATATATATATATGGTTAAGTAGTTTAATTATATAATTTTATAATTGAAGTAGCATTAATTACAAATACTTTTTGATTCGCTAGTAAGGCACATATATATGTTAGAGAAGTCTCGAGTTTCTATGGTTCCTTCTCACCATTCTTTTTATTTATTTTTATAAGACGTTGATAGTTTTATGCAAAACAAATAAACTTAAACTCTTAAGTGTGCATGCAATCCTAATAAGGATGTATGTTTTCTCTATTAAATCTATAACTAAGAACATCAAAAGAAACCCTAAGAATCCTAGGTAATTTTTCGAAAATACTAAAGAAAATGTTTAGGGTTGCATACCTTTTAGTTGTTATAGCAGACAACTAGAATTCTCCTTTATTGATCTCTTGGAAGCAAGCACCACAAGCATCGTGTCTTTAATGGAATCACACCCAAACTAGCAAGAGGAAAGCTATATAGAGAGAGGAGAAGAGAGCCAAGATTTCGTCCAAGACTCTTAGAAGAAAGGCACTGGCGAAATTAAGGGGCTAGGGACTCCTTATATAGTTGAGGAAACTTGGTGCCAAAACTAGGGTTAAAGAGATATGCCCTGGACCCTTTGCTTCGTGACCACACAGTCAATTCCCCATATCCAAGGGGCTAGGACGAAAACTCTTAGGTCTGACAAAGTGATTTTCGTCCACCTCATCCAATGAGGTCCTTGGGCCTTCCTTCATCAACTTCCAATAAATAACCAAACAATCTCTGCGCTTTTAATTAATCCAATTAATCCTAAAATTAATTTCAGATAATTTCTGATTAATTATTAATTAAATAATATGATTTGTAATTAATATATTATTTTCATAATACATTAATAAACGATTTATTTAATTTATTATTCACGTAATAAATTAGTCACTTTCTCTCTCTCTCTCTCTCTCTCTCTCTCTCTCTAAAAGTCGTCATATCTAATTGCTAGGTTTGAGGGCAACCCAAAAAGACCGTGCTACTATCAATTCAAGTATATACCAATTTTAGTTATGGGCTTAGACACTTAATCCAACATTATTCCACTTGGATAAGTCTATAACTATAATTATCAGTATAACGTCTAAATCGATCAACAAATTATAACTTCCAAAAACGTTGTCGAACTCTGACCCAGTTAGTTATGTGTCCTAAGATAAGCGATCAAATATTCATCTGTTCTATAAGATATCATATGGACATGAAATATAGATTATAATTAATCTCATTGTCCAAGTTTTGTTTCCCGATTTCTAATTTGTGATGGCGACATAAGACTTCTAACTAAACACATCAATTTAGTCTTGACTAGGCCTAATACTTATAAGTCAACACCAAATCACCAAGGGACCCAAAGATACCACTTTTCCCGTTATGTCAAAAGGAATGAATAAACTTTGAATTATATGTTTGCGCTATTTACTCATCAAATCATGCACAACAATACATTTTATAACATCAAGTTACTGATGCGTTTACGTATTATCAATGCACAACTGACTTGTAAACCACAACTCATATATCTTAGTTTTAAGAATATAAGATATTATCATCTCATAATTACTCGTGATAAAATCCATGAAGTAATTCTTTGAGTGTAGGTTTATCTAATACTTAAAATCTCCATTACTAAGTACTTATGAACATTGTAGCAAACAATTGTTATGTCTAAAGCTCTTTAGACAATCTACAATCCAGTTCATGATAGCCTTAATTCACTACTTACTTCTAAAAGTGTGAGTGACTGTGGAATTTTGAATAATCAAATTATTCTTGAAGTAAAACATGCAAAGTGAAACACAATAATAACCTAATTAACTACAGTCTCAAAACTATTGAATATAAATAAAACCTTTATTATTTAATCACCATATTAATTAAGACTTTATTCATTGTATAATGTTTTGATTAATCAACTAACCACTTGAATTAAACATAAGTCATGTCATGTATACTATGTCTCTCTATGGTCCTTCCTTTGTGAACATATTGACTGGACACTATTCCAATGATGCACATCTCACAATTCCAAATTCTTGTCACTACTAAATATGTCAAAATTCCAACCTTACATGCGTTGATCTTCTATGATGTCGAGGCTTCAAAGTCACAAATACTTAGCCAATGGTATTACTGAATGTTTCATTGGAACTTTGTCATTAAAAACAATTCCATGGTAACGAAGTCTCAAATTCAAGGTATACTCCTTGAACACCTTTCTTGCATTATAGTTCCTAACTCACATGTTGATTTTAATAATCAAATCCCACTATGGAAACATTTCCATATTCCCATACGACCATTAATTTTGATCAAGAATCATCTCAATATAAAACATGGCACTATAGTCTGTCTAATATTATACTTTTAACTGTCCACAAGCAACCAATCTTCAGTAAACCTTAGAATGTGATTGACAGTTGTTTAACAACTTTAGTCACACAAAGTTATAGTCCATTTTCCTCTCAATGCCCAAGTCATTTGGAAAAAATAGAATAAGTGAATATTATAGCATGTGCAATTGATCCTATATTTGAAGCATATGGGACTCAATTCATTATGTCTTACATAAGGACCTTGTATCTTGCTATAATATTTCCATATACTGAATTTTCTTTGTTGAATTATTTTAACATGATAATCATATATGTTCAAGACTAAGTTCTATTAAACCCTTCAATCTAAACTTTTAGATTCGAAACGAAGTATGAGTTCCCTCTCCTCTAAGTCTTACTATAGCGAAACAATTTCCAAACTTTGCAACTTGCAAATTGAAAATTTTGTTCCATACGAACAATATTGCCAACTTTCAATACCAGCATAACAATTATGCTCCCACTAGCATAACAATTATGCTCCCATTAGCTTTTACATGTACCTAGAAATCAACTGGACTTCTAAAAATAAATAATCTTGACTTTCTTACTAAAGTGCAGATTTCTGATACATAATGCTTCGATAAGTCTCCAACTAGACTTCTTAAGCTTATACACCTTCATTAGATAACATATATGTTTGTTTAAACCCTTTCGAAACTTATAGCTATATGTCTTGAAAGTTTAAAAATTCATTGTCATTTCTTACAATTCGAACTATGAAAAGGGATGTCGTAATCATATTACGAATTTGAGAATGCAATTAACACAACCACTAACCATAATGATATTTATCAGATCTTTAAAATCTACTAGCTAAATTGTTTCCTCATAGTTATTCTCATGAATTAGAGCGAAACCTCTTACCACCTAGATTTTATGGTGTATTCGTTCCCATCCATGTGAATCTATTATTTCCAACCTACAATCATAAGACAAGGTTTAGGACAAAACCAAACTCTAATTTAGCTTTCCTTTCATAGACTGAATTTCATTTATTCTTAGGGGTGTTTGGGGTTTCTTTTAGAATAATTTTTGGATTCTAACTTTTCTAAAAAGTCAAAAAATAAACAAAAGGTGTCTGTGTAATAGAAATTCCTTTTGAAAATGACTTTTGCATAGAGGAAAATAAGAGCTTTCAAAAAGTCACAAAAACCTGGCTTTTAGCGACTTTACATACCTTTTGCTAATCCAAACACTTTTTAAAGAACCCTTTTATAAAAAGTTCTTTTATTAAAAGTCCTTCTACAAAAAGGACTTTTGATGTTGAAAATCAATCCCAAACAGCCCCTTAATTTCTTTCCCTTTGGTAACACAAGGGCCTACTAGTGCTTCCGTGTTGTTAAGCAGCTTACTCATATTGATCGATGTACTTTCACCGATCAACGTGCTTTGCTTTTGCAGTCAAATGAGAACTATAAAACTCATAAGCATTGCCAACTTAACTAAAAAGTGCACAGAAACAAGAATGTGTCAACTTAACACAACATGTTAGCAACCTCAGTTTGTGTGCTGGTGATAAATATAAGCTTTATTCTCGATTGATTCATGAAACTCTCAAGATAAATAAGACTCCCACTGACTTCTTAAAATACAAGTTTCTCTCTCAAGGAACATTTCTTGACGAACTAAAACAAATATTCAAAAGTTAGTGTGGATTCCCGACAAGAAAACCCTTCACTAAATTGGTCTTAGTTTATCCTTTGTTTTAGCCAAAACATCACAACTTCCAATTCCAAATGTGTTAAAGTAAGAAAAACTTATTACTCCACAATTCATGAGATGTTATAAACATACTTAGTATGAAATAAATTTCAAGATACGATGTGTATTAACTAGATCATGGCTCTAAATCTTGATTGGAAACGAAGTATGACTCATCTCTCGATTTAACCATTTCAACAATATACGATTCCTCTTCTTAGTCATACAATTACACTAAGATGTTTTTCGAGGATCAATTGTGATATAGTTTCATAATCATTAAAATGATCACAAAACATGATACTAAAGTACTCGTTTTCCTTTTAGATTGGAGAAACTTTAATATTTCTGTCTAATAGATTCTTCATATTCGTTCTGCTACTATTTGACACTTTTCAAAGTATCATGATTATGTTTAATCTTATAAACACAACCAAATTTATTGAAACATCAATAAATCACGACGAATAGAATTATCATCCTTTGTGTAGTCTTAATAGTCTACATCAACATGTACTAAATCTATTAGTCCTTCACCTGACACACATAAACATGTGATCAATGAATTAGTCATAATTTTCCAACGATGAAGATTCTCATACATCATGCAATTCAGATTACATGATTCCAAGTTTCTATCCAATTGAAACTTAGGTGATGAGAATTCTTTATTGCTTAGTTAATTATGACAATACTGTGACATCCCCAAAATCTTGGCCCGAAAAGACCGATTTCATTTATGCTTTTTAAAAAAAAATTCAGAGTAAATCCTTTTAATTTTAAAAGAGATGCGGAATTTGTTCCCAAAAACAAAACATGATAAAATAGATATTTATCAAAACATTTCATAAAGAAATATGATTTCATTTCATAATCAAAAGTCGGGATGTCATGTTCCGATACAGATCATAAAGCATAAACGATAGCATTACAAGTCTTTCAACAAATATATACATATACAGACTTGTAAACAAAACAACTTGATGTTCGCCCATCTTAAGCTCTTGCGCCACTTCCTGTAAAATAAATCAACAGAGTGGGTCAGGCTTGGGAGCCTGGTGAGCATGTAGGGTTTTCAACCCACAATAAATAATTTAATTAATTATTATCAACCAACAATAACCCAGTTACCCATTCCCGTTATTCTCACTTTATGTCCCTAAAATAACTAACACAAGGGACCTAGTCTAAGAATATTTCATCGAGGCGACTACACATGCTTCGGGGGTTCCTCAGCAATATAAGTCAAATAAGGCAACCATGGGGGGATGGAATACAGCGAATGAACACCCATGTTCATTAACACCTACAGGTTATGAGCCTGCTAGCGTTCCACTGGACTATCTAGAAAAGTCCGTGGTCGTCATCTAAATTCCGCTAGATGACTGGATCAAAACAACATCGAGGCCTCTCATCTGTTTATTACACACCAACTATCTACCCATATTCTACCCAACATATTAGTAGATAAAATATACATTTTTATACGTAGTTTCAAAACCTGTATAGCATGCTCAATCAAAACATTTTTCACATAACAGATGAGGCATACACACATAACACGTATTTCATAGAGAATACTTCAGATCTATAAGATAGAAGAGAGTGAATATACACTCACACTTATAACAACCAAATATATACACATAACACGTATTTTATAGGAAATACTTCATAATATTGTGTTGGAATGAAAGTAACTACACACTCACTTGATCAAAAGATGATCGGGCAGCACTACGGCTTGCAGAAGAGGTGTTTCTCCGTAGATATGGAAGATCTTCACAAAACCGGGCTCCTCGCGGGCAGCGTTTCGGCTAGGGAATAACGCTCTTCGGGATTCTCGGGGCTTCGGATCTTGCTTCGGGGCTCGAGAATATTACCGGGGCTTCGGGGTATAAACGGCACGCAAAACGAGGCAAAACTTAGAGAGAAAGAAGAGTTTGAACAAGAGAAAATGGCTGAATTCGAGTTCTATTTATAGGCTGCTGGGTCTGGGATTACGCGGGGCGTACTTTGACGTCACTGCGTGCGTCGACTGGTGGCACTCGAGTATTGGTCAGACAAGTTGCAACCGACTGAGTACGCGGGGCGTACTCAAATTACGCGGGGCGTAATTGACTTGTCAATTTTCTAAATTGCGTAACTTTCGCATACGAGCTCCGTTTTCGACGTTCTTTATATCCACGCGAAGGTCAGACCATACTCTACAACTTTCATTTAGACTCCATTGGCTAATTTTGACTTTTATTTTTATTATTTATTTTTAGAAGGCCGGGACAGAAAAACTTCGTTATAAATTCATAACTTCTTCGTCTGACATCCGTTCTCGCCTAACTTTTCATCGTTTCGCTACTAACAATGAGATCTTCGATTTTCATTTAGATTGTTTCGGCTAAAAACCGCTCGATCTCAAATCGAGTATTCAGGCTGCATACTGCTAAGTCGAAACTTAGAAAAATCATAACTTCCTCATACGAAGTCAGATTTGGGCGTTCCTTTTATGCACGCTCTCGGTTTAACGAAATCTACGACTTTCGTTTAGATCGCTAAGGCTAAATATCGCTCTATCTTAAATTCATATTTTACGTCACTCATCGTCATACCGGTTCTGTCTCGAAACTTCGACAGGTCATAACTTCTTCGTTATAACTCGGATTTTGGCATTCCTTATATCTCCGGAATCCTTGTTTCAACCACTACAACTTTATGCAAAGATGTCGGGATTATCTCACACTTTAATTTTGACGCTTATTTTATTTCTTAATTCATTAAATTATAAAAATTAAGAAAACACACACATAAATCACATAATTCAAATAATTCACAAACAATACATTCCTATTATTTCAAGTTGAGTTACAAGGTTAACCTAGACTATTACATTGCTAAAAATGGCAAGCCCAGAAACACAGGCGTTACAAATACCACAAGCGATATCATAAGAATTAAATCCACAATTAATATTGTTAATAATAAAAATGTAACCAACACTTTCGTTGATGCCACTGTAAGTAAATATAAAGTAAGCCAACTAGATAAACCAAAATTCCACTTTTATTGATAATAAACGAAGAATTGCAACTTGTCCTTACAATGTATAAAAAATGAAAACTATGTTTCTAGACATTTCCTAAGCAATCTATTAAATTATCATAACTCCTAAGCAGTAGCTTCCAAAATATGATCATCGAACCATGCGACCGAAGTCCATCTCTCACGATCATATTTAGCTCACTTTTCTTAAGCTTCCTTCTTTCTCTTAAATCCTACAATAACATCAAAATGTGGTCATCACATCATGTAATAAGAATCTATGAATAGAAAATTGTTAAGATAATGGATGTACCTGAAGTAGAGTCACACGACTTGACTTTACCATCTCTGAAATCTTTCAGGTAGTTAGAGCAACTTCGCAACCAATGTACCTTCAATTGGTAATAGAAACATATGGAATCTTTAGGGTTAACACATGGACCTATCTCAGAACTATCCTTTCTCTTTACCTGCGATCAAACAGTTTGACCTTGTCCGATCCCTTTCAATTAGGATGAGAAATATGTTTTGGACCACCATTGTCACCATTGTCAATGTCCATGGAAAGTTAGGAATCAGCTCCTTTAAGAATTTCTACTTTAGATATTCTCTTAAGCATTTTTGCTTCAACAACAATCAACATTTAGGTCAGATGAATAAGGGTCATGTCGATATTCCTCATATGAAAGTGCTTAATGAACTTACCATATGAATTAGGAAGCGAAAGAAGAACCAAATCAATAGCTTGCTCCCTTAGGAAAACAACACCCATTCTATCTAATTTGTCAACGTACGATTTCATTTCCAGAACATGCGCACACATAGAATTTCCATCTTGATGTCTAAATGCCAATATGGCTTGAGTAGTATTATTGGATTAGGTGTCTAAGCCCATAACTACAATTGGTATATACTTGAATTGATAGTAGCACAGTCCTTTTGGGTTGCACTTAAGACTAGCAATTAGACAGGATGATTTTGGAGAAAGTGGTTGATTTATTAATTTGATTAATAAATTGAAATAAGTAATTTAGTGTGACAACCCGACACTTTTACATTGTGAAATCGATCCATATATCTATAATTCACATGAAATTAGCATCTTTTAGCAAGATGTTGGGTCCGCACGAGTGTCTTAGGCTTAGTATATCATGAATGTGGGCCATAGGAAGGGTTAGGAAGGGTGTTACATCGTAAAAACCTTGCCAAACACACCAAGAGAGGTATGTGCGGCCAGCCAGCTGCACACCCAACCGCAAACCCTTTCAGCCTCACACCCGACCCTATATATAGTAAAGAACCCCTCCCATTCACTTTTGGCTGCACTCTCTTCCTCTCTCTACTTTCTCTCTCTAAAAACATCACCTAAAAACACCTAGAAGGCCTCCAAAACGGGAAGAACATCATCTTTCAACTTGTTATAGAGGTAAAACACTTGAATCCAAGCCCAAAACTCAAAATGTTCTTCGTGTTCTTCACTCCTTGAAGGAGTGCGGCCGCACACCTTCATCAGGTGGCCGCACATATCCAAAGCACACTCCAAAGTGAGTGTACGGCCGCACATCCCTGTGTACGGCCACACACCCATGTGTACGGCCGCACACTCTAGTGTGCAACCTTACACACAAGTCTGGCCGCATTCCCCAGCCGCACACTCATTTTTATGGTTATACACCCACCCTAATACTCATATTTAGCCTTAAACTTGCATAAATCATTGAGTATAGAATACGGGACACTTAGTCCTAGTGATTCCAAGTCCTTAGGGTAATTTCTCATCATTTTAGTCATGAAACACCCTAGCTCTAAATTATGTATGTGTCACCATATGATTAATAGGGGCTACTTGCGTTCAGAGCATCCGTTGACACTTGACACTCGTAGCGATAGCACACTTGAACCCTACGTCACACAGTGAGTTCATACCCCCTTAATTGACCTTTCAAATGTTTTTAATTGTTTTATGAGGGGGGAATACAAGTTGAACCCAATACATTGCAAAACTAATCACACGTGATTGATGGCTTAGTATCATAAGGATTTTTGCATGTTAAAGTGTTTTATCATAAATTATTGTAACTGTTTATCAAACTCATTTTCACAAATCAATTGTCTTAAAACCATTTTAATATTTTCAAAACCAAAAATTTATTTTCCAAATTATATCTACACTTGTATAATTATATAAATAGGTATTAAACGACTTAGAACTGATAACTGACCTTATTTCCTGTTCTTGTTTGATTGTGGGCTTAGGGTATTAGGTTATCTGTTCGACTGTCATTTAATATTTAGTTATATATCTTGAATATATTGTAGATATAAAAGTTTCCATCTAGATCGATACTTCTACATACCAACGACACTAAATCAAGGACTCATTTTAACTATAATAGGTATAGTTAAGGATTACTACTCATTTTGATATCACTATGATACACACTATGGACAGTACAAGTACAATGCTATATGTACAATGTACAATGTGAAGAGAACGTTAACACTATACTAAGAGAACACTATATACCATACGTAAGAGAATACTATAACAAAATGTGATGCACTATCTCTCTATACGACCTATCGATATGCGATCGTCGGATAACCATTGCCTTCTGGAGGGAGAGCGACCACTACATGTATAGATCTATACGGGGTGGATTTTTCCCCATCCCGACTACTAGCTACAATCCGAGCCTTCTGGCCCAGGGATGACAAATACTACTACACTATTGGCGACCTCGAGGGTCGGCCACTGTACTACTATCACTCAGTATGATCTTGGTGGTTGTCGAGGCCAACACAAATAATAACCCTAAATGTTACACACTAAAATAGTGTATAGTGGTAAAGGGATCGAATCCACGGAGATTGGTTCAATTTCTAACTCTATGAAAAATCTCTTTGTAAAAATACTTGTAAAATGACAATAAAAATAAAATGGGGGGTTTTGGTGTTTTGAAATACTTGAAACTAACTAGAATTAACTATGATTTAAATAGACAATTGCAACAAATTGATGTAAAATCAATAAGGGAAAGATGGTTGACTTAAAGTTTTCTCACTTTGACTTTTGATGAACATATCATTAGAATTCAATGGTGCAATACTTGTTTTAAATCCTCAATTTGGCTATAGTAATCCAAGGAGCTTGAGATTACCTAGACTTTTCTTAATTGTTGAAATGGATAGAGAAGCTCATAACAATTTCCTTAGTCAAAGTCACTAATTCCAAATAGCATGTAATTAGTGAAAGTCAACTAGCATTAAGAACCAAAAAGTCACCAAATCCAAGAGGGGTCAAATGCTTTCACCACCATGTTGGAGGAAACGTTTTTATGATTGTGTGAAGTAAAAACAACACAAAAATCATTTGTTGCTTGCTAATTTGAGGATCCTTTACTTAATCAAGAAATTAGCCAACTAATCACCACAAACACATTTAAACTCATGAACTAAAACATACAAGTAATGATAAGATGTTAAAACACAAAACATTTCCATAAAGATTCAAGAACATGTTCATGGATTCTTCAACATTCAACAAAAGTTCAAAGGATTAAACAAAAGTCAACCAAGATTAGTTTAGCCAAGCATGGATAAACACAAAGAAACAAAGTTAGAGAAATTTGTACCAAACATTAAGCAAGAATCAAGAGGTAAAAATATGATGTTCTTCAAGGGTTCTTGGCCTTCAAAAGTCTCCAAAACTCCAGAGAGAATCTTCAAAAATCGGATGTCCAAAAGTATGCAAAAGATGGGCACCAACCTTCCTCAAATAGCTCAAAAGAAGGATTTCCGAAATTGCCCCTGCAAGGCCTTGCGCGACCCGCGTGCTGCTGCGCGGGTGGGTTGCGCGGGTGGTACCTGACATGGGCTCCTTTGAGATTTTGGGCCTCTAAAGCATATCCCACTAGCCCAGATCAAATCCAATCACCTCCTAGCCCATTTTCTTCAAGTTTTTCTTCATTTAAAGCCCAATTTGACCTCTCTAAATCCTCCAAGGGTTGTGAACTCGCCCGATTAATAATTTTCATACGCTTGAATGTTCCCCCGCATCTTTCAAATTTAAAGCTCAATTCTTCCAAGCCTTCAAGCAATTGACAAGTCCACCCCATGAATCACCTTCATAGTCATCAAGCATGAAATCTCCAATTCCCTTCAAGCCCAATCGCCTCGCAAGAGTGCCGCCCCGCTAGTTTCCGAAAATCTGCAATAATGCTCAAGAAACTAGAAAGTACCCCGAAATGGTCATAAAAATAACAAAAGGGAAAATATGCATGAAAGTTAACTAAAATGCGAATGAAATGTACTAAAATAAACTATAAAAATAAGTAAATAAAATGAAGCTATCAAATCACCCCAAGCTTAAACCTTACTTGTCCTCAAGTAAGACAAGACTAAATGAACTTGGGATGAACTACCCTAGAAATAAAAAGAATGGATAGAACCATGGAACCTGTTCGACGTTAGTCAACATGGTCAGAATTGATTTCGCTGCTATCTCACAACTTTTTCATCCGATGACAATGGAACCATAAACCACAGCCAGGACAACTCCTTTAGGTGAGTAAGGAGGGATGAGCAGTCGCAGCCTCAATGGAACATGTATACAATGAAGAACATCTGTAGTAGGGAGAAAGCAACCGGATGGGCTCGGGTGGAGCTCTTCTTTAAGTGTACACTCTGATCTCACATTTGCTGGTTTCTCTCATGTGTAACTAGGTTTAATCGCTCGGGCACCGTTGTAGGAATCAGTTCACTTAGTGTTGGCCCAAACCTCCCGTAGTATCCGACTCGACAGTCTCTCTAACATCACCAATTTGCGAAAAACAACTCGATCTATATACAATAAAACAAATCTATACAAATGAATATCAAACGTCGGGTGACCAAGATGTTGGGAAATTTGTTCAATAATTGAACCGGCCACCTATCTAAGATAGTTGCGACTGAAAATTTGCATGCTTCATTTTGTTTTTGTTTTTGTTTTTTTTTTTTGTTTTTTTTTGTTTTTGTTTTTTGTGTATATATATATATATATATATATATATATATATATATATATATATATATATATATATATATATATTTTAATTTGTAATGATAAAACCCTTTGACTCAAAATTTGGTTCCCAAAGGTGTGTAGGCGGAACCGAAAGGGTAATGATATAATCCGAATGGCCTAAGTGTGGAAATGACCATGTGTGGAGCATAAAGATGTAATGTAGGCTCCTTTTCAAACTTGTGGTTTTTCAAAGATAATGAAGATGTACAAATGTGGACTAAAAGACTCTCTAAATTCTAAGAAAATCGCAAAAAGATATGGTGATGTAAAGAGACCGGATATGGATTCTACTCGGGGACAAGCACCAATGCTTCATCCTAACAGTTCAAACATGATCAAGTGTGATCCTCTCCGCGGTAGTGACCACAAGGCTAAGAACACCCATTGCTATAGTATATCCTACAGTTGTTAGTATTGTATGCATAATTCTTCATGAAAACTACCTGTCCATGATCACTTACCCCTTTAAGCTACCAGCATCTGATCCCAAGTATGAAATCCCAAACTGCAGCTAGTGGTCCCGGTTCGATGGGTGAGATAGCAACAAGATCCTGGACCAATAATGATACAATAACTATGAACCTGTTCCATGGCATCCAAGAGAGGTGAGAATAAACAGACAACAAAAATGCATGAATGCTAATGTCTTAAGCTAAATGTTATGCAAAAAATAAAAAGTAGAAAAGAAGAAAATAAAATCTTTTTAAAAATTTAATAAAATAAAAAAAAATGAATGCAAATTAACTTAAACTAATATGTTATGCAACCTAACTAAAAATGCATGAAAAAGAGTAAGAAAAAAAAAAAGGGAAATGCCCCACCCCAAGCTTAAGAACAAGCATTGTCCTCAATGCTTAAGGAAAGGGCAGAAAGAACCTAGATCGGGGGGTCGGGTGGCGGGAAATGCCCGTGGCGATGGTGGTAGTCCCACATATCCTGGAGCTGGCGGGAAGTGTGAGAGGAGGACTGCTCCAATCGATCAACACGGCTTGCCACATCTAAGATGGCTCTCGAATTCTCTTGCGTTTGGGTGTCGATACGCTGCACCGTGGAGAACATTGTGGCAAATTGGTCAAAGAACGTGGGGGGGAAATATGGTGGGACTTCGTGTCCCTCCTGCTGATGCGGCTGGTCAAAATGATGTGGAGGGGCCTGGAACTGATCGTGCTGAAACATCGGCTGTTGCATCGAGGGTTAGTCAAAATGGTCTTCAGCTTCGGGCATCTCGTCGTCCTCTTCGTCATCTTCTTCCTCTTGTTCCTCTGCGTCGTCACCCTCATCATCACCGAATTCTGGGAATACACCTGCTTGGGTCAATTGATCTGGAGGAATCCAAGTGTCGGGGTCGCCTGTATCGAATGAAGAACCGATCCAACTTGGCAGGATGTAAACCGGGGCTTTGTCAGCGTCTAACCAACTGTACGTGCGGGTTCCCCGATCGAGCAACATCTCCATCCGGATGAGAGTGTCACAATCTAGCAGGAAGTTCGGTGGGGTGTCGACAGGTATGTACTCGGGATCCGGGAAGTCTAGGCCGACGGCTCGACCTATGATTATGATAAGTCCCCCGATGAAAATTTCCCCTGAGGAACGTTGGCGTATGGAGTCACATTTGTCTAAAAAGAAGCCTGAAAAACTGAGGGAGAGTGCATGCCTCATGCTTCGGAGGAAAAATAGCTCACATCTGTTGATTTGACCGGGCTCGAGACGCCCGAAGATACTCGTCGTAAGGACTCGGTGAGCAATTCGCCAACAGGGGTGAACGATGTGCTTGGCTCGCTGTCGGCTTGGGTTGAAGGTTGGGAGACCGGAAATTTGCATCCAGAAGTTTGCATCAGGGCAACGCAGAAAATCTTGGTACTCTTGACTTTGGGGGCTGATGCGGAACGGATCGTCTATACCCATGATAGAATCAAGCTCTGCGTATGTGAGTCTATGGTGTTCCCCTTTCAACTGGAATGTGAGGACTTCCGTGTCATCATCCCGTGCATAGGTGCTAAGAAATTCCATTGTGGGTTCCTCGTAAGTTCTGTCACAAAGTCGAAGAAAACCACGCCAACCGAGTTTTATGAACAAATGGTATACACCATCATGCACCCCAAGCTTTTTCATGGACTTTTTGTGGTAGAATTTTGTTGGCCGGATTGCGCGACCCCGAAGATTGGAGCGATAGGTTTTGATCTCAGCATTTGTAAGGGAAGGATCGCTTCCCTCTTCTCCTCTTTTTTTTCGTTTACCGGCTGCTTGGCGTGATGGACCGGCGGTATCTTTTTGAGGGTTAGGATCGATCGATGATCCATGGGTGCGTGTCCGAGCCGTGGTTTTGCCCATTTTCGAAACCTACAATATCAAAAACAACTTCACCAACGTAATCCCTCACCTCACCACTCTCAAATCAATGCAACTATCTTTAGACCGAACACAAAAAAAATCCAAGAAATAATGACACCCAACTTTTGACAATGTAAAATGGTTTCAACAACAACACTCGGTTAATTTGGTAGTCCCAACAAAAATTCGGCAGCAATACGAGACAAAATGAGAAAATCCCAACCAAAGTTTAAACAATTTTTGAACAAATTTCCAAACAAATTAACCAATCTCAACCTTTCTCAAATCAATGTTTCCAAATAAACCGGGCAACAACTAACGATCTTAGGCAATTTCCAAAGCATAATTGAATGCAATTACTGAATTGAAACAATGCAATGTAATAAAAACCAAGGAAAAAGAATACCCGTTTTATCCCAAAATTGAACTTGAACCCGGAATCCGCTACCGTGCACCCCAAGCTTTGGTTATTCGTGGGTGCCTAAATGCAAGACTTGCTCATTGAAGGGATATTTTCAACTTGGTTTTTGTGAAAAATCCGGCGGCGGCTCGTGGTGGCTCAAAAATTATGGGAAAATTTTTTTGTGAGATTTTGAGGTTTTGTTTGGTTAGATGTAAAAATCCCCGAAAAAGAAACACTTTGGTGGTGTCGGAATTGCGAGAGGTGGTGGGAGTTGGCCGGAAAATGGCCGGAAAGTCGCGAGATGGGTGGTGGTGGCGCCCCTAGATCCGGCGATGGCTCGTGGTAAACTTTAGGTGGGGTTTGTATAGCACGGAAAATGGTGAAGAATGGTGGTGGTCTCGTCGTGTATTCCGACCGGTGGAACTCCGGGAAATCAAATTTTTGTGAAAAGTGGGTGTATGTGTTCTTGAGAGTTTGAGAGAGAATAAGAGGGTTTTGAGAGAGTGAAATGAAGAAGAAGAGTTGCTGGAGGTTTTTAATCCATATACAAGTGTGGTCAACACCCGGTCAATGTTAGTCAACTCATTAAACCACCTGGTCAACGAAAGTCAAAGCTGGTCAACAAAATAGGGGATATTCGTCAGAACAGCACGCGGGTCGCGCAGAGAGGGCGCGCGGGTCGCGCACATGTTGCAGTTTGGATTTGATCTTTGTTGCATGCTGAAGACCGGCCGCGCACACCAGCCGCGCACCACTGTGCGGGTCGCGCAGACTCCTGCTCCCGGAATTCGATTTTTCTCTGTTTTCTTCCGTTTCTTCACTAGTTCTTGATCCCAAATGCCCCAAACACCTAGAAACTCTTGATTTCTTCAAAAATGACTTCAAAAGACGTATCAAAACATTTTCAAAACTCTTTTATTTGAACGTAGAAACACGAAAGCATAAAGCTTTTCCAAAAATGCCTCTCTTTAACGTCTTAGGCGAGACGTCCTTCTAGCTTGGTTCAACACTCCGGGACATCCAAGTGGATGACTTCAATAACACTTGCATTAAAACTTTCATAGAATGGCTTTAATCGGTGCCCGTTAACTTTGAAAATATGTCCCGTTTCTTCACTTTGGATTTCCACCACTCCATGATCAAAAGTCTTTATTACAACAAATGGGCCAATCCACCTTGATCTTAATTTTCCCGGGAATAACTTCAACCGTGAATGGTAAAGTAAGACCCTATGTCCCGGTTCAAAATTCTTCCGGGTGATGGACTTGTCGTGGAAGAGCTTCGTTTTCTCCTTATAAATCCTTGCGTTTTCATAGGATTCGTGTCTCAATTCTTCTAGCTCTTGGAGTTGAAGTTTCCTATGCCTTCCAGCCTCGTCAATGTCGAAGTTGCATTTCTTGACCGCCTAAAATGCTCGGTGCTCTAACTCGACGGGAAGATGACAAGGTTTTCCGAAAACTAATCTGAAGGGCGACATTCCAATCGGGGTCTTATAAGCGGTCCGATATGCCCATAAGGCATCGTCGAGTCTCAAACTCCAATCCTTCTTTGTCGGATTCACCGTTTTCTCTAGAATAGACTTCACTTCACGATTCGACACCTCCGCTTGACCATTCGTTTGAGGGTGATAGGCAGTGGAGACACGATGAGTCACGTGATACTTCTTTAATAGAGCCTCCATCATTTTGTTGCAAAAGTGCGTCCCTCTATCACTAATCAAAGCCCTAGGCACACCAAATCTCGCAAAAACATTAGACTTTAAAAACTCGATAACCGTTTTGGCATCGTCCGATCTTGTGGCTTTGGCTTCAACCCATTTAGAAACATAGTCAACCGCGAGTAAAATATAAACGTTGCCAAATGACACGGGAAATGGGCCCATAAAATCAATCCCCCATACGTCAAAAATTTCACAAACAAGGATTGGATTTTGGGGCATTTGGTTCTTTTGCGAAATGTTTCCCGTTCTTTGGCACTGCTCACAACTTTTGCAAAACATATAACAATCGTGTGACATGGTTGGCCAAAATAATCCACATTCAAGGACTTTTCTCAAAGTCCGGCTAGGTCCGAAGTGTCCCCCACAAGCAAATTCATGACAAAATTGCAAAATGGATTGGTGCTCTTGTTGGGGCACACATCGCCTAATGATTTGATCGGGACAATGTTTCCACAAATAAGGTTCATCCCACACATAGTATTTTGCATCACTTTTCAACTTGTCTTTTTGAGAACGCGTGAATGTGTCGGGATACCTTTTTGTGACCAAAAAGTTAACGATATCGGCATACCAAGGAATAGATTGGGTAAGGGAAAAGAGATGCTCATCCGGAAACTCGTCCCGCAATGGGAGAGGAGTTTCATTTGAAATGATCCGACTTAGATGATCGGCAACGAGGTTCTCGCATCCGCTCTTATCCCGGATTTCCAAGTCAAATTCTTGTAACAGTAGGATCCACCGGATGAGTCTCAGCTTTGCATCTTTCTTCGTCATCAAGTACTTAAGAGCTGCGTGATCCGAATACACTATGACCTTGGTACCAAGTAGGTATTGTCTAAATTTCTCCAAGGCGAACACTATGGCCAATAGCTCCTTCTCCGTGGTAGAGTAGTTGCTTTGGGCATTGTCTAGTGTCCTTGATGCATAATAGATCACATGGGAGGCCCTCCCATTCTTTTGACCCAAAACGGCGCCAATCGCATAGTTGCTTGCATCGCACATGATCTCAAAAGGGAGATCCCAATTTGGTGCTTGCATGATGGGAGCGGATGTAAGCAACTCTTTGAGCTTGTCAAAAGCTTCTTTGCACGCCTCATTGAACTCGAAATCGACCTCCTTTTGCAAGAGTTGGCACATTGGTCTTGTTATCTTCGAAAAATCCTTGATGAATCTTCGGTAGAAACCTGCATGGCCCAGAAAAGAACGAACTTCCCGAACACAAGTCGGGTAAGGTAAGCTTTGAATAACATCAATTTTTGCCTTATCTACCTCAATTCCTTTTTTAGACACAATGTGACCCAAAATGAGACCTTGACTCACCATGAAATGACATTTCTCAAAATTCAAAACCAAGTTTGTTTCAATGCATCTTTTTAAAATTTTTGTGAGATTAGTCAAACATTCTTGAAAAGAGTTGCCATGTACCGTGAAATCATCCATAAAAACCTCAATTATGTTTTCAACATAATCCGAAAAGATACTAACCATACAACGTTGGAAAGTGGCCGGGGCGTTACACAATCCAAATGACATTCTCCGGTATGCAAAAGTACCAAATGGGCATGTAAATGTTGTCTTTTCTTGGTCCTCCGGTGCCACCGGGATTTGGTGAAAACCAGAGTACCCGTCTAGACAACAATAATGGGATTTCCCGGCCAACCTTTCTAACATTTAGTCAATGAAAGGCAATGGGAAATGATCTTTTCGTGTGCTCGCATTGAGTTTGCGGTAGTCAATACATACTCTCCACCCGTTTTGCACACGGGTGGGAACCATCATACCTTTGTTGTTCTCGACCACCGTGATTCCCGTCTTCTTTGGAACGACTTGCACCGGACTCACCCACTTGCTATCCGAGATTGGATAGATAATCCCCGCATCAAGAAGCTTTAATATCTCTTTCTTCACGACTTCCATCATTGGTGGATTTAGCCTTCTTTGCGCGTCTCTACTTGGCTTGCATTCATCCTCCATTAAGATTTTGTGCATACAAGTGGAGGGGCTCAAACCCTTGATATCCGCAATCGTCCAACCCATAGCTTCTTTATGCTCCTTCAACACCTTGAGGAGTTGCTCTTCTTCAAATTCGGTTAAATGAGTTGAGATGATAACCGGAAGGGTTTCATTCTTTCCCAAGTAGGCATACTTCAAGTGTTGAGGTAAGACCTTTAATTCCAACTCGGGTGGTTGAACAAGGGATGGAGACAATTTTGTATGAGTTTGGGACAATTCAATTTGCTTGACATCTAATCTTGTGGATTTTTTCATTTCCATTTTATTTACCAACTTCTCAACTTCCGGATCCAAAGAATAAAACTTTAATTGCTCGGCTAGCTTCCCACAATCGAGTCCTTTGCTCAAGATCATCTCCAACATATCACCGTTAGATAACTCAAACAATTCTTGAGTAATTGGCTCAACAACATCAACGAAGTACAAAGATGAAACATCACTAGGATATCTCATGGCATCATAGATATTAAAACTTATTGTTTCACCATCAAACTCCATTGTCAAACTTCCCGCATACACATCGATCTTTGTCCTAGCCGTCTTCAAAAACGGTCTCCCAAGCAAGATTAGAGCCGATTTGGAAGACACTTGCTCATCTAGATCAATCACATAGAAATCCGCCGGGAAGACTAACTGGTTCACTTGCACTAGGACATCTTCTAAAACACCTCTAGGAAAGACACTTGATTTATCCGCAAGAGAGATTATGACACCGGTTTCACTTAAGGGTCCGACATTTAATGATTCATACACTGAATAAGGCATGACATTGATAGAAGCACCAAGATCAAGCATAGCACTACTAAAAGCGACATCTCCAATCTTGCAAGGAACCGTGAACATTCCGGGATCTTTGCATTTGGGTGGAAGTTTCCTTTGTAAAACCGCGGATGCGTTTTCGTTCATCAAAATTTTCTCATTTCCCTTCAACTTCCTCTTGTTGGTACAAAGTTCTTTCAAGAACTTTGCATATCTCGGGATTTGCTTGATTGCATCAAGTAGAGGGATGTTTACTTCCACCTTCCGGAAGGTGTCCAAAATCTCTTTCTCCTCCATATTCTTCTTTGAAGTTGCAAGTCGAGAGGGGAACGGTGGTTGAGTGGCTATTGGTGTTACTAGAGGGATGGACTTCTTTGGAACTCCGGCTTGTGCATCGTTCTTGACTGTAGGTTCTTCAACGGGAATGATCTCTATTTCTTCCTCTTCTTCCCTTGGCTTCTTCTTTGAACTACTTTCTCCGGCTTGCTTGCCACTTCTCAAGGTCACCACATTGACATTTGGGTTCTTTTCGGTTTGAGAAGGGAGTTTACCACGAGATTCCAACTTGCTTATAGATGTAACTATATCTCCCATTTGTGCTTCAAGGTTGGAGATACTAGTCCTTGTCTCTTTTTGGAATTGTTGGGTACTAGTGGCTAGAGATTTGACAATGTCTTCAAGAGACATTCCGGAGCTACTTGGTTGAGATTGAGGAGATTGTTGATGATGATGTGGAGGGTGCGGTTTGGATTGATAGTGTGGTTGTTGATGTTGGTATTGAGGTTGTGGTGGTGGATAGGACGGTCTAACCAATGCATTGTGAGGCAATGGTCTTGGGTTGTAGCTTCCGTTGGGATTTGGTTTCCAACTTGAACTATATGCATTTTGGTACCCGGATGGTTTGTTGTGGTAGTTTTGGAATTCTCCCGTGGCATTCACATGCTCCGCATCTTCTTGAAGGATGGGACACATATCCGTAGGATGTCCCATGGTTGCACATATTCCACAAACCATCACTTGTGGAGTTTGTCCCATGGCTAGCTTTTGGACGACGGATGTTAGATCTTTTATTTGAGACTCAAGATTTGATGTTCCCACTTCATTAACTTTGTGTTGTGTGTCTCTCTTCATGTCTTGGCGAGGGCCAAAATGTTGTGAATTTGCGGCTATGGTGTTGAAAAGTTGTCTTGTTTGTTGTGGGGTTTTACTAAAGACATCTCCACCACTTGAGGCATCAACTAGTCTTCTCTCCATTGGCAACAATCCCTCATAGAAGTGTTGAATGAGGAGTTGTTCCGGAATTTGGTGTTGCGGGCAACTATAGCACACGTTGTTGAACCTCTCCCAATAATCATGGAAAGTCTCATTTTGACCTTGGCGGATTCCACAAATCTCATTTCGAAGACTTGAGACTCTTGAGGCGGGATAAAACTTGTCAAGGAAAGCTCTTGCCATGTCGGTCCATGAGTTGATCGACCCCGGTGGAAGATAGAATAACCAATCTTTTGCTCTATCGGCCAATGAAAAGGGGAATGCCCTTAGCTTGATTTGGTCATCGGTTGACCCTTGTGGCTTCATGCTAGTGCAAATAATGTGGAACATCTTCAAATGCTTATGAGGGTCTTCATTCTCCAATCCATGGAAAGTCGGTAGGTGATGGACTAAACTTGACTTCAACTCCGAGCCTCCTTCCAAAACCGGGTAATTGATACCGGTTGGAGTTTGTGTAACATCGGTCTCCATCATTTGCCTCAAAGTTCTTTCGGGAACTTCTCCTCCGTCCGCCATTTCAATTGGTTCAATAATGGGTGGATTTTGTTGTAGGGGTGGTGTTTCGGGAATTTCTTGGCGAAGGTCGGGACTAGAATCGGGCTCTATATCGCTTAATGAAGCGGTTTCGACCTCCGGATCCCCGTGAGGATTAGAAGTTTGACCACGTTCAATTCGCTTTTCCTTTGCTAAACGCCTTGCTTCTTTTTCGATTTCTGGATTGTAAATCAAGTCACCTGTACGCTGAGATCTGGGCATAGAGAAACAAATTGATTAAAAATGAACCAATCCCCGGCAACGGCGCCAAAAATTTGGTGGTTGTCGAGGCCAACACAAATAATAACCCTAAATGTTACACACTAAAATAGTGTATAGTGGTAAAGGGATCGAATCCACGGAGATTGGTTCAATTTCTAACTCTATGAAAAATCTCTTTGTAAAAATACTTGTAAAATGACAATAAAAATAAAATGGGGGGGGGGGGGGGGGGGTTTGGTGTTTTGAAATACTTGAAACTAACTAGAATTAACTATGATTTAAATAGACAATTGCAACAAAAATAAGAATTTGATGTAAAATCAATAAGGGAAAGATGGTTGACTTAAAGTTTTCTCACTTTGACTTTTGATGAACATATCATTAGAATTCAATGGTGCAATACTTGTTTTAAATCCTCAATTTGGCTATAGTAATCCAAGGAGCTTGAGATTACCTAGACTTTTCTTAATTGTTGAAATGGATAGAGAAGCTCATAACAATTTCCTTAGTCAAAGTCACTAATTCCAAATAGCATGTAATTAGTGAAAGTCAACTAGCATTAAGAACCAAAAAGTCACCAAATCCAAGAGGGGTCAAATGCTTTCACCACCATGTTGGAGGAAACGTTTTTATGATTGTGTGAAGTAAAAACAACACAAAAATCATTTGTTTCTTGCTAATTTGAGGATCCTTTACTTAATCAAGAAATTAGCCAACTAATCACCACAAACACATTTAAACTCATGAACTAAAACATACAAGTAATGATAAGATGTTAAAACACAAAACATTTCCATAAAGATTCAAGAACATGTTCATGGATTCTTCAACATTCAACAAAAGTTCAAAGGATTAAACAAAAGTCAACCAAGATTAGTTTAGCCAAGCATGGCTAAACACAAAGAAACAAAGTTAGAGAAATTTGTACCAAACATTAAGCAAGAATCAAGAGGTAAAAATATGATGTTCTTCAAGGGTTCTTGGCCTTCAAAAGTCTCCAAAACTCCAGAGAGAATCTTCAAAAATCGGATGTCCAAAAGTATGCAAAAGATGGGCACCAACCTTCCTCAAATAGCTCAAAAGAAGGATTTCCGAAATTGCCCCTGCAGGGCCTTGCGCGACCCGCGTGCTGCTGCGCGGGTGGGTTGCGCGGGTGGTACCTGACATGGGCTCCTTTGAGATTTTGGGCCTCTAAAGCATATCCCACTAGCCCAGATCGAATCCAATCACCTCCTAGCCCATTTTCTTCAAGTTTTTCTTCATTTAAAGCCCAATTTGACCTCTCTAAATCCTCCAAGGGTTGTGAACTCGCCCGATTAATAATTTTCATACGCTTGAATGTTCCCCCGCATCTTTCAAATTTAAAGCTCAATTCTTCCAAGCCTTCAAGCAATTGACAAGTCCACCCCATGAATCACCTTCATAGTCATCAAGCATGAAATCTCCAATTCCCTTCAAGCCCAATCGCCTCGCAAGAGTGCCGCCCCGCTAGTTTCCAAGAAAATCTGCAATAATGCTCAAGAAACTAGAAAGTACCCCGAAATGGTCATAAAAATAACAAAAGGGAAAATATGCATGAAAGTTAACTAAAATGCGAATGAAATGTACTAAAATAAACTATAAAAATAAGTAAATAAAATGAAGCTATCAGATCTCATACGAGTTCACATTTATACTTTAAGTAAAAACACATCCCGAGGTGCATACAAAATTAACACTAACCGGAGTTTACATTCACTATTATATTTAACTGGCAGGGGCGCTGCTGGAGTGAAACCCTATTCCTTTTCTATAATGAACGAGTTTAAAATTATATATTCATTATTGACACTCTCACGAGAAGGCTATTACATTTACAAAGAAACGAACTTACAAATAACCTAGTTTTGGTGAAATACTACTTTTGCTAGAAAATATAGGATTTTCTATGAATAAAACTACTTTCAAATTTTGATAACAGACATTTCACTACAAGATTGTAAACACTTTTATACAAGTAACGACACTAAATAATTATGAACTCACCGGCTTTACGCTGATACTCGTTTTCAAAATAACTTGTATTCTCAGGTCAAAAATAAACATGTACTGATGCAGCTTTTAGGAAGATGGGGCACATATAAGACTCATCTTTTATTTTGTTCATAATTTTGGTGTCTACTTAAATGTACATAACACACATGTATTAAAATTAACATATTAATGTAATGAATGTTGTTGCTTGTTTTTACTATTATGCATTGTAATGATACTGAACATGAAGTCCTCCACCCCAGAACGTATTCCGCCGTTCTCGGTTTTGGGTGTGACATTTAGAAATAGTAATATTTAATTAATATTTTAATAAGAAATTAATTGGAATTAATTTTGGGATTAAAATAATTAATTAAAAAGTACATGGACTGAATTGTAATTGTTCAATAGTTGAGTAAGAGGCAATATAGAACTCTCAATAGACTATGGACGGTTTTCATATGCCTTAGTATTTCTAGAATAGTCTTTAATGGATAATCAGGAAAGTGGATAATTACCCGGTTTCAGATAATCTTGGATTTGGGCTTATCTAGGGTATCCTGACTGTACTATAAATAGGGTTGATACCCTATGATTTTCGTCCACTTGTTCTTGAAGAGTTCCAGCGGAAATTTACAACCTCCCTCCATCTTCTCAATCATTCTTCCTTGCTAGTATTGGGTATGGGCTACTAGAGGCGTGACAACTGTGACGCTTACTCTCAAGGTTTTCAACAACACAAGGATTTGGATAGCTATTGCTATATAGTGATCAAGGTATGATTAATCCAACCCTAAGTTATGAATTTCAAAATTATAGAAGCATGCTAGGGTTTTATGTTTTGTTGTTCAAGTTTTATGTTCGATTAGAGAAAACATAGATCAAATTATTTAGCGTTGCATGCACATATGGGATTGTTTGTTTTGCTCAAAACACATCAGTGATATCAGCGTCAGGTTTAGTTTTCTATTGAATTGATATAATTGTTGAATTTGAACAAGGAGGAGAAAACAGAATCCTCATTCCGTTCATCAAACACGTCGTGGTGTTCTTCAAACATGGTGTGTTAACCTGCGAAATTTATCCAACACGGCATAGTGATTGTTCACCATGGTGTTTTGAGCTGTCAGATCCTAAAATAGGTTTTATTAATTATCTCATGGATTGATTAGGATAATTACCTTAATATTGTTTTAATTGGATAAAATTGAATAGTTTAATCAGTAATTTGATATCCTTATCTTAAATTCATGATTGGTTTAAATTTTAAAATTAAAAATTAATTTATTAATTTTTCGAAATTTAAAATTTAACCTAGTATTTATGAAAAGTTTTAAAAATACACCATTATAATATATGTAACATTAAATGTTTAATATTACTATATATATATATATATATATATATATATATATATATATATATATATATGTATGTATATATATATATATATATATATATATATATATATATATATATATATATATATATATATATATCAAGGTGCAGAAAACGTTAGACGTTAGCTAGTCGGTGGACTGGGGTCTAAGGATTAATCGGAGGATTAATCGGGGACCATTAATTATTAAGAAAATTATTCAAAAATTTATAAATCTAACTTTAATCGTAAGAATATAAATAAATAAGCATAAAAATTTAATAATAAGTTTCACAAGCACAACAATTTATCATCCAATTAATAAGAAAAGTTATTCAAACTTAAGAAAAATAAATTTGGGTATTTATATATTTGAAAACATAGAAATTTTGAAAATTTTGGAGAAAAACTTTAAATTTTAATTTTTAAATTTTTTTTATATATTAGTTGAACATTGAAATACTATGAACTTTTGAAATTTTGAAAATTTTGGTTTAATATTTAAAAATTTGAAAATTTGAAATTTTGGTCAATTAGACCGCCTAGGACCGATTAGAACCGTTTAGCTCCGACTTTGACCCTCTTTGACCAAAACCGATTAAGCCGACCGATTGGTCTTAATCCTATTCGGTTGTAGACCGCCTAGCGATTAATCCCCGATTAATCGGCCGCCTAGACCGATTTTTACAACACTGATATATATATATATATATATATATATATATATATATATATATATATATATATATATATATATATATATATATATATATATATATATATATATATATATATATATATATATATAGATCCGATAAGAAATTTTTTTTGGTAGGAAGGTAAGAAAATTTTTTTCGACTTATTTTTTTGGCGAAAAAAATAAATGAATCAATAATAACATGATTCAACAAAAAAATCTCGAAAAAACATTTCGATGATTCATATTTATGATGATTTTGTTGATATTCACTAAAATTGTTTTAAAAGTGAATTTTTTTTATTGATTTACCTAAAAATGAATCATGAAGGTGTTTTTTTTGAAATTTTTTCTTGTGAATCATCTTATTTTTGAATCATCTAATGATTAATTTCATTTTTTGCTAAGAAAATATGCATATAAAAAAATTTCTTACCTTCCTACCAAATATTTACTTCTTATTTGATTTGACTCTCTCTCTCTCTCTCTCTCTCTCTCTCTCTCTATATATATATATATATATATATATATATATATATATATATATATATATATATATATATATATATATATATATATATAAGACCCAGTCAGTCGAACCGCTAATACACCTCATTTACGGAGCTGATCTATAAGAGGATATAAGGAAATTGTCTATAAAATGGCGATTGAATGAGTTTCCATTCTCACCCACCACTTCCTTGATTGATGGATGTCGTTAGCCAAACATGTTTGATAGTACAAATAATTATCATTAATAAGTATAATGAATTATAAAGTAACTAAATTTCTTTTATAAAATTCACAATCTTAGTTACTTTAGAAAAATTGTGAATTTGATGATAATCCATAAAATTACATATTGCATTTTATAAGTCGTTAGTGGAGCGTGTGTGGTTAACCGACAAACTAACATGGACTAATTAAGAGTGGCGATGGGTGTCTCGTAAATTATCATTGATTAATGGAGCGTGTGTGCCTAACCGACACATTAAATGATATGATAAATGACATCAAGAGTACCAAACTAATTTGCATTGTTATTCACATCTTATTTGTGATCCTCGTTATCCTAGTCACAAATGGAAGAGCATAATCGAGATTAAACATGCCATTGAATAGTTTAATGAATCTCAAAAGATATAGGAGTTTCATTAAAAACCTAATTCGTTCAAATTTTGTTTTTCGTCGTGAAATTGGTAAATCCTCATTTACTTACATTTATTTAATTCACAATTAGATTACGACATCCCTTTTTTAAGTTGTGAATTATTTAGTTGGATCCTAACCTCAATATTTTATTTGGGCGTTATATTGAGGATGACTTATATCTAACTAAAACATATCTTTCTTCTCTTCCAGATGTCTGCTCCCAACGATGCTTCTGGTTCCTCCTCCAACAAGAACTCCTCTAATAACAACTTCTCGCTTTTGAGCATCTGCTCGAGGGTTACTTTTGATGGCACTAATTATAATGATTGGATGCGTAACATCATAATGGCTCTACATTTCGAGGACAAAGAGTATGTGCTCAAAAAGGAACTTCTTGAGATTGATGAAACCAAAGCTATTGCCATAAAACTAGTTGGGTATAGGAAACACTACAATGATGCAATCAAAGTAACATGCATCATGGTGGCGGCTATGACTCCTGAGCTACAAAGGTTCTACGTGGATTACTATCCATCCAATATGAACAAGGACTTGATGGAAAAGTACCATCAACGAGCTCGTCAAGAAAAGTATGAGGTAGTAAATTCCCTCATCACTAGCAAGATGAAAGATGGAGAGTCCGTTAGTAGCCACGTGCAAAGAATGCAACTCTACGTGGAGCGCTTGCTAAAGCTAAATGTGAACTGTGATGAGGAATTGGCTATTGATATAGTCCTATCTAAGGGTCTGTATGGGGCGGTTTGGTTCGTTTATTGGTCAAAACCGAACCATAACCATTACAACTGGTTAATGTATTTCAACAACCATTGGGTAAAGGTTAATATTGGTTTTGGATAACGGTTTTAATCGGTTAATGGTTATGGTTCATGGTTGATACTGGTTAACCATAATGGTCTAAAATGACATAAAAATAAAAATAAAAATTTCTATAAAAATTGCAAAACATAAATTATTGTTATAAAAAATGAGTTATTGTGTATATATAACTATAATGATAGAAGATTACTTATCATATCTAATTCCAATTAATTTCCCTTTAAAATTTCAATTCTCAATATATTACATACATTATACTTCTTCCATCCTATATTTATTGTTCACTTTTGACTTTTGAAGTATTTAGTATTAACTTTGATTTTAAATATTTTTATTTGTGTTATAAATTACTTGATGAAACTTATAACAATGAAAAAAATATTTAAAACACAATTCATTCATATATTCTGCCTCAAGTACTATATATCAAAAACAAAAATAATTAAGGTCAAAGTTGAAAAATAAATACGTCAATAGTAAAAAGTTGATAATAAATATGGGATGGACGATGGATGGAGGAGTGTTTAATAATATATTATATTAAAAATATAAATTAATATTATTGGTTCAATTCGGTTAATAATGGTTCGGTTTTGGATGAAAACCATAATCGAACCATATGTATTCGGTTAATCAAAATTAGAAACCGCACTATATCGTTTAGTAATGGTTCGGTTATATTGGTTAATTTGGTTATGGTTCAGTTTTTCGGTTAATATGCTCACCCCTAGTCCTATCATCTGAACAACCAAGAGACCACATTGGCTCAACTTTATAACCTCATGCGAACTGCTGAAGCAGGAATGAAGAGAAAAGATGGTGCCTCCACCCCTGTTATTGCTCCTGTCTTGGCCATTGGGAAAGGAAAAGGGAAGAAGAGGAAAGGTCCTCCAAAGCAGAATTGGAAGGGAAAGTCCCAAGCTAGGTCCTCAAGCAATGGACCCAAAGGAAAGGCCGATTTTGACGCTCCCCCTGCCTCTGATCCTAAAGAGGCTACTTGCTTTTATTGTCATGATAAAGAGCATTGGAAATGAAGCTTCCCTAAGTACTTTCAAGATATAAAGGATGGAAATATGAAGCCAACCTCTGCAGGTATTTACACTATCTTATCTAATAACTCATCATATTCTTATTCTTGGGTCCTTGATACATGATGTGGTTTTCACATTTGTTTTGATTTGCAGGGGCTAAGAAAAAGTGAGGATGTGGAGCATGGGAGAATGAACATGATCATGGACAATATGTGATCTTTACCTATTACCAAGATTGGAGTTTATAGCTTAGTGCTTATTAGTAGGTTAGGATTGGATTTGTTAAATTTTTGCTACTCCTCAGAGATGTCACAAAACATCATTTCATTTCATGCTATATATAAACAAGGTTTTAGATATTCTTTCAATGATGAGAATGGATTTATTTCTGCTTTTAAAAATGGTGTATTTTATTTTGAAGCTTTACCTTGTGATGGTGTGCATGAAACTGTGATGGTTGTAGATAATTTAGGTAATAGTTTTTTTACAAATTGATTCGTTTAATGGTTTAGACAAAGCATGCTTGTGGTATTCTCGTCTTGGACATGTCACCAAGAAACGTATCACCCAACTCCAAAAGTATGAGTGTGTATGGGGCGGTTTGGTTTGGTTATTGGTCAAAAACCGAACCATAACCATTACAATTGGTTAATGTATTTCAACAACCATTGGGTAACGGTTAATATTGGTTTTGGATAACGGTTTTAATCGGTTAATGGTTATGGTTAATGGTTAATATTGGTTAACCGTAATGGTCCAAAATGACATAAAAATAAAAATATTTTTCTATAAAAATTGAAAAACATAAATGTATTGTTATAAAAAATGAGTGATTGTGTATATATAACTATAATGATAGAATATTACTTATCATATCTAATTCCAGTTAATTTCCCTTTAAAATTTCAATTCTCAATATATTACATACATTATACTCCTTCCGTCCTATATTTATTGTCCACTTTTGACTTTTGAAGTATTTAGTATTAACTTTGATTTTAAATATTTTTATTTGTATTATAAATTACTTGATGAAACTTATAACAGTGAAAAAAATATTTAAAACACAATTCATTCATATATTCTACCTCAAGTATTATATATCAAAAACAAAAATAATTAAGGTCAAAGTTGAAAAATAAATACTTCAAAAGTAAAAAGTTGATAATAAATATGGGATGGACGATGGATGGAGGAGTGTTTAATAATATATTATATTAAAAATATAAATTAATACTATTGGTTCGATTCGGTTAATAAAGGTTCGATTTTGGATGAAAACCATAATCGAACCATATGTATTCGGTTAATCAAAATTAGAAACCGCACCATATCTTTTAGTAATGGTTCGGTTACAATGGTTCGGTTACATTGGTTAATTTGGTTATGGTTTGGTTTTTCGGTTAATATGCTTACCCATATCCAAAAGGATGGAGTGTTAGAATCATTTGACTTAAAGTGAGATGATATGTGCGAGTCTTGTTTACTTGGAAAGGTGAAAAAAATTACCTTTCACTGGTTCTTGTAAAAGAGATGAAGGATTGTTGGATCTTATACACATAAATGTGTGTGGGCCCTTTCAGATCCACCACAAGAGATGCAAATCGGTTCTATGTGACTTTTACTGATTATTATAGCATATATGGCTCTATCTACTTAATCAAGCATAAGTCAGAAACCTTTGAAAAGTTCAAAGAGTTCAAACAAATCAATTGAGCATGAAGATCAAGATGCTTAGATCCAATAGAGATAGTGAGTATCTTAGTATTGAATTTCACGACTACCTCAAGGAATGTGGAATAGTTTCACAATTGACACCTCCAAGGACACCACAACTTAATGGTGTGGTTGAGAGGCGTAATCGAACCTTTTAGACATGGTTTATTCCATAATGAGTCTAGCTTCACTTCCAATCTCATTCTATGGGTATGCCTTAGAAACTGTCGCTCACATTCTTAATTTTGTCCCAACTAAGAAGGTTGCCCAAACACCTCATGAAATGTGGACAAGGAAGGTTCCCTCGTTAGCACATATCAAGGTTTGGGGCTGTGAAGCTTTCTTTAGACAAGAGACTCACGACAAGCTTGAAACTCGAAGTGAGACATGTATTTTCATCGGTTACCCACAAAAGTCCGTTGGATGCTTGTTCTTAGACCTAGTGACAACATGGTCTGTGTAGCTCGAAGGGGAGTCTTTCACGAGAAATAGCTTATATGCAAAGAGGACAATGCAAGTACAATTGATCTTGAGGAAATGCAATAGTCGAACGATGAAGGAACCTCTGAAAATGCTAGGGATCAACCCAAGGAAGAAATTCAAGTTGAACCAGTTGACGAGTCATTACCTCTCACGCATTCTAGTAGAGTTAGCGTTTTGCTTTTGTTGTATGGTTTCCATATAATGCCAGAAGGTGATACATTTATCAATGATAGTACACTGGTAGATTTGGATGAACCCGCTAACTACAAGGAAGCAACGACGGGCCTTGAGGCTGCTAAGTGGAAAAAGGCAATGGACAACGAGATCAAGTCCATGTATGACAACCAAGTTCGGAATTCGTTTGACAATATAAACAGGTTATGTGCTAATCATTTGTGTAATAGAAATTGTTGTAATCATTATTGAATAAACATGTTGCTCGTGATTAAACCAACTAGTAAGTAATTACGGTGATTATATAATCAATTAAATAGTTTAATGGTTATATCATTTGTGAATACTCAATACTTTTGTCTAACAATGAACTAAATATATGTACATTTGCTTGTAGTTTTTTCATAATGTGCCACATACATAATCTGTTATTAGAATTAGGATACTTCAACCGCATGTATAACAAATGGATCTTGGTCTGTTAATACTAATTAAGGGTGTTTTCCATATGCTTTCAAAAAAACTTCAAGCAATCAACAATATGATTCTCTTAACCCCTTGCTTAACAAACATGCACCAATGTTTATTGAACGTTTATGGTTATTAATGGTTGTAAATGGCACAAAAATCATTTCAATAAAAATTAATTAAAAAAGATTCACTGGTTATTAAAAACTAAATAAAATAACAATAACCATAATTAAAGTAAAAAATATAAAACTATAACATCATATTTATTTGTTCGGAATGTATCATCAAACGAGATCACGTCTCCAAACTCCTTGTAATATAACTTAGCGGTTTCATCTGCCCAAAACATTGCATTTAACACACTATCAAGACATTTACACCCAAATGTGTAATTCGGTAACTCATCTTTCCTCATGTTCATTTTGTCAACAACCAATTGTGCATCTTTGTCACCTATATAGTGTTTCCCATATTCATTCTAAAAAATTTATAATCAATGACTTCGAGGCCAAGATTTTCATAACATCCTTGCAAACTAGCTTGTAACTTATGAGCCTTTGTTGTGCCAGTGTTAGATGTTGCGGAACGCACTATAAACCCCTTGTCTTTATAACTAAGTTGTCATGCACGTTTGGAATACCACCTTTCTTCTTTAGTATCTAGGGGGTGATTGTGCTTCTCTTTGAACTCATGTATTTTACAAGCATTAGATCCCATATGTAGTCGTTTAAACTTTATCAATGCCTTGCAGTCAGTGATTCTGAAGTTTGAGTTTTGTTTATTCCTACCATTTCCTTCATGATCCAAAGTGTCAGATGATATGTTAGGTATTTTACCCATTTTATTGCACACTACATACCTTAATTTAATGGTTTTTTTCCAAACCTCTTTATTGTATTTAACCTGACACCCAAACCCGCTTTATCTGCATATAATTTATACATTTCAACTGTAATGACTGATAAGTAGCATCTACATCTGTCATAAATTCTTTAGGAACAATAGGTTTCCACAACTTTGTTTTTCCACCAGGCGAGTCAACAACATTACTATTGAATGATTCTTCGTCAAAATGAAATCCTTTTATACCTGTTTTTTAGACAACAAAACCAATAAACAAAAAAAAACAACTTTATAACGTAAACACATCATTATGGGACATAATATACATTCATATTCATTTCTTATTCATGAATTGTATAATAATTTGATCATAATCAATAAGTATTTAACAATAATCAACATTGAAGCATTTAATCAATTGAAAATAATTAACAGGTGTACAACAATGAATACTATACTTCATTGTTGATTATAATACACAAATTGCAATAAAATAACAAAAAAAACAACTTTATATTAGTGTAAACAATTCATCATGGGACATAATATACATTCAAATTGATTACTTATTCATGAAGTAGTTGATAATTTGATCATACTGAACAAGCAATGAACAATAAACAACATTGAAATACTTAATCAATTGAAAATAATGAACAAGAGTATAACAATGAATCATATACTTCATTGTTGATTATAATAAACGAATTGAAAAAAAAATAGCAATATAAATGAATTGTGGTTTTTATTTGTTAACAAGACAGGAGGGCTCCCACGACAAGATTTGTGTGTAACTAATATTGATAATGTTACCTTCACTCGCATGATCAGAGTCTTGATTTCTTCCGCTTGATTGATCGTCTGATTGATCATTATCGTCTTCACTGATGTAATCATAGATTGATTTTTGTCGATTGATTGATCGCCAGATTGATCATTATCGTCGCTACTACCGTCAAATCATTCCATCTTCGATTTTAATTTCGATGTTGAAACCTATCAGTTCTTAGTTTGCATGATAATTGATGTTCTTGATGCAATTGTCGATCGAATAATACTCTTCGATTGACTTTCTTGTTTGTTAGTTTTCAATTAGATATAAACCGTATCAGTCAATCCACAATATTTATGGAATATCCCTTGATTGTGCGTACCGAATAATGGCTAATATATGAATTATTAATTATATTATATGAGTTATTAATTATATCAAATACAAAATTACTCATTTGCCCTCCTAAAACAATTGGTTGATATGTGTTCTTGCGTTTTCAACCTTTTAGGTATATATATATATATATATATATATATATATATATATATATATATATATATATATATATATCCTCTCTAATAAATGAATGTATTTTTACCACATGTCAATTTATGGTATTTTTTTAATTTTTAAAATTAAAAAATCACATAATCTTATATTTATATATGTAAAGTATCAAATGTTATAAATATTATATTAAATTGCAATTAATAGTTTCTTCATTCCTTATTTAAAAATTTTATTTTTAAAAATACTTATTATTTATAATTTAATATTTTATTTTCTTTAATCAACCCGTGTAATACACGGGTTTACACATAGTGTGTGTGTCTGTATATATATATATATATATATATATATATATATATATATATATATATATATATATATATATATAGGTAAAATAAAAAATGTTGAGAATGGAGGAATCATTCTCAGCCACTTATTTATTTTTGCAGCAAAAGCCTCCATCGTACAAGCGGAAATAAGAAAGGAATCATATGTGTTTTCCAACAAAACAAGTTTCTTTAAACTATGTTAAATCATTACCTTAATATATACAAAAACATAATATTTTTTATTTTTTAAATTTTTAAGAAGTTATTTTTATCGTAAAATGATTTTAGATATATCAAAATTCATAATTTTTTATTCTCTATAAATAGACATCCATATTGATATAGTTTTAAGATAAAATAAAAATTTTAATTTTTTTATAGTTTCAACTATCGCTATTCATAAGTGAATAAATATGCAATAGATTTTTACTATAATACATTCGTTATTCACTTATGAATAAAAAATATGATTAATTTTTTTTCACAGTTTAAGTATATTCATATATGAAAATAACATATAATAAACATAGTATATTCATATTTAAATATTAGCGATGCATTCACTTGTGAATATACATAGTATATATTCACTTGTGAATATTAGATGATATATTAACTTATGAATATTATATGGTATTTTCATATGTAAATATTTTATAGTATTATATGGTATATCACATGTGAGATTGTATATTCACTTATGAATAATAGCTGGTATATTCATATGTGAATATTACACAGTATATTCATATATGAATATTACAAGGTGTTTTCACAAATATATATAATTTTTATATGTTATTCACATATCAATAACACACAGAGTTGCATATTTGTTTTGTGTTTTAATAATCATATACTGATTCATGTGAGAAACCATATTCATATGTGAATATAATGTGATAATTTAGTTTATGCATTTCATCAAACAGTTGGAGTGCATACTAGTTAAATTTTTAAAAAATTTTAAAAAACATGATACTTTGACTATTTAAATCTTACAAAATAGTAGACTGATAGAGAACTATATGAAAAAACGATTTGATCTTTTTCTAACCTTAATTTTGAAGTTTTATTTGATGATCGATGTTGAATGATTGATATGAAGTGAATTTTTTGTTGATTAGATGTTGATCTAATCATGTTGGGAGTATAATTAATCGTAGATGTTGAAGATATGCACGTATTCAAGCAGAATTGAAGGTTGGATTAAAAGAACCAAAAACGAATTTTTGTTGTCACTGTTGAATAGTGTTGATAAATGTGTTATTGACGAATGTCGATGACAGATTAACACTGGATGATTTTTGAAGGTTGGAGGAGAAATTTGGTTGATAAACGATCGATTAGGAATGAATATGAATTGTTATGTATTTGAGATTGAAGGTTATTATCATATTTATAAGTATGTCACTGTGTCTTTTATTTTAAATGATTGGCTTAGAATGATATATATATATATATATATATATATATATATATATATATATATATATATATATATATATATATATATATATAATTCAAAATGAGAACCCTTAAAAGTTAAGAACCCTAAGAACCATTTATTTTTAATTTCTTTTATCTATTCTAATATTTTGATTTTTTTTAACCTTTAAAAAATAGCCAAAAATAAATCATAATAATTTTTAACTTTAACAATAAAATCTAATATAACTAACCACGTATCAGACACTTTCAATTTTTTGCAAATAACTTTTGTCAAACCCACTCAAACTCTTTAAAGAACACAAAACCTAACACCACTTGTAACATCCATAAAATTCACACAAAATTTAAACTTTTCAATCATAATTAAAAACCACATAGCATTGTTTACAAAATGTTTTCAAATCATTTTCCATCAGAGTGTCCCAAAAATCATAACATAAGGATGAGGAGCGATACAGTCACGCCTTCGCCTTTCCACGATCTCTTGGAGTACCTGAAACAATAACTGAAAACTGTAAGCCCGAGGGCTTAGTGAGCTACCCCCAAAATACCAACACCACACTGACAATACCATAAAAGTAATAACCAATCAATCAATCAACATGCATACTGGGCCATCGGCCTGACTGGACCGCCCTACCGGGCCTACAGTCTGTCTAGATCTATCCCGTGCCTTCAGCATGACTGGTCCGCCACGTGGGTCTACAGTCTCCCTGGACCGCTCATAGGGTATGATGGCCTTCAGCACGAAGCAGGACCGCCTCAACCCAACCAACAAGCAAATAACCATGTGTGCATAGCAATCATATACTAGCATATTCAAACATCAAACATATCTATCTCACTGATCACAATCATAGAATTCTCCTATAACTAGAGTACCGACCTAGAAGGTCACTATCACACCAACCCCTACGGATCATAAAAGCATAACATATTGTCTACCTCGATTCCGAACTAATAATTCATGACCACATGCAACATACCATAACAATAACAATTAAAGGGCCGACCTTGGTGCCGTAGACCCTATCGATATAGTGAGGATAACTCACCTCGCAGATGTCGACTCTGAAGGTAAACTCCAACTCTCGGATCACTCGACACTGACCCCACCACCTATAACCGTAGTTCAATATACGCATAAGTCTTTAACCTGGTAAGGTACTCCATAACCCAATAGTCAACCCCTGGTCAAGGTCAAAGTCCTCAGTCAAGGTCAACAGTCCATGTTGACCTCAACTCGCCGAGTACACCTAGCTACTCGCCGAGTCATCGAGGTGACTCATCGAGTTCCTTCGAATCCCGATCAGAGAATTTACTAAAAACGTACCTAATCATAGGCGTCGGCTGAGACTGTATCGGTGCCTGATACTGCTCCTTCAGCTGCAGCTCTATCTCCAACTCACGCCGCCTCGCGGCTTCCTGAAGGTCCTGGAGGGTATCACATCGCTGTGTAGACACGAACTGTCGAATATCAGTCTTGAGCATACTCAGATAACGAGTCATCTGAGACTGCTCTGAAGCAAACTTTGGGCAAAACATAGCCCTCTCCGTGAAAATACAGGTAATCTCCATCACAAACTCCCCATCCTATCTCAAGGTCAGAAACTCCTGCGCAAGCCGCTCCCGCTCAACGCGTGGAACGTAGTGTGCGGAACATATCTTTGAACTACTCCCAAGTAACAGCAGCCCGCTGATCATCAGCATACGACCCAATCGTCAGCCTCCACCAGTCCTTTGCCCCAAGCCTCAGCAGGTTCAGGGCACACCTGACCTTTTGGTCAGCAGGACATGAGCACGTAAAGAAACAGCCCTCCACATCAGATAACCACCTCATAGCCCTAATCGCATCCTGTATACCATCAAACATCGGGGTCTTCGTATTATCGAGGTCCCTGTACTGGAAAGCCCTGCCGGCTCCTCCTCCAACCCATGCCGCAGTTACAGCCGAAGTGGCTGGAGTGGCAGCTGTCTCTGCTAGAGCAGCATATTGCTCATCAAAATACTCAACCATCGCGGTATTAATCGACCCAAACATCTCTGGCAGCTGCGCTCGAAACGTAGCAACAATCTCGTCGTGCATGATCTCCCGGATCCTGGCATCCAACTCCTTTGTCCCTATTTGAACCACGGGCTCGGGTGCTACCAGCACCTCCAACCCTTCGTCTCCCAACCCCGATCCTAATCCTGATTCGGATCCCGAAGAAACACGTCTCGTCACCACCATACTGAAATATATATACGAGTCACCAGAAAAATAACATAATGTCGGGAGACCAAAACCTAAAAACCCTATGGATTGTGACTTCCTTGCTACACGTATGGGTCCTATGCTTTCAGTAGTACGGACCCATACTACCTTCCACACCTACCCATATTTGTCTCAAGTATCACCACAACGCCCTAACAATATCATCAACATAGGAAATGTGCTCAACCCTCATTCTAGGGGAATACTAAATACCTCGCATCTAGACTCACCACTTAACATGACTCTCACATTCATGAAACTTCCATCATCCCCTGCAGCGCTAATGCATGCTAGCTGCACATAACGCAGGACCCAATAGACTTTCAAATATCCGATCCTTCCCAAAGGCTTAATCAACATTCTCATGCTATAAGGTCTTTATTATGCACAGCCGTGATGCATACACTAAACATCTACAGTTATGATGTTAATTCCACATACAAGAAACCCTAGGCTAATAGGCATCATGCAATCAGGCATATCTAACATGTGATTCCTGAAGATCCCTAGCCTAGCACTAGCATCCTATTCTAACATACCAGAATATCAAATAACTGCATGGTATTTTGGGGTTTACTTACAGGCTTCAGCTGATCGTACCCTCTGCATCCTCCATCCTTTATTTTGAAAAACATTTTAAAACTTTTTTACAAAAATCTCCTTGATTTGAGACTAGATTCACACAAGTGTTCCTCCAATTCACTCAAACCAAGGCTCTGATACCAACTTGTAACATCCATAAAATTCACACAAAATTTAAACTTTTCAATCATAATTAAAAACCACATAACATTGTTTACAAAATGTTTTCAAATCATTTTCCATCAGAGTGTCCCAAAAAATCATAACATAAGGATGAGGAGCGATACGGTCACGCCTTCGCCTTTCCACGATCTCCTAGAGTACCTGAAACAGTAACTGAAAACTATAAGCCCGAGGGCTTAGTGAGCTACCCCCAAAATACCAACACCACACTGACAATACCATAACAGTAATAACCAATCAATCAATCAACATGCATACTGGGCCATTGGCCTGACTGGACCGCCCTACCGGGCCTACAGTCTGTCTGGATCTATCCTGAGCCTTCGGCATGACTGGTCCGCTACGTGGGCCTACAGTCTCCCCGGACCGCTCATAGGGTATGATGGCCTTTAGCACGAAGCAGGACCGCCTCAACCCAACCAACAAGCAAATAACCATGTGCGCATAGCAATCATATACTGGCATATTCAAACATCAAACATATCTATCTCACTGATCACAATCATAGAATTCTCCTATAATTAGAGTACCAACCTAGCAGGTCAATATCACACCAACCCCTACGGATCATAAAAGCATAACATACTGTCTACCTCGATTCCGAACTAATAATTCATGACCACATGCAACATACCATAACAATAACAATTAATGGGCCGACCTTGGTGCCGTAGACCCTATCGATATAGTGAGGATAACTCACCTCGCAGATGTCGACTCGGAAGGTAAACTCCATGTAACGCCTGTGTTTCCGGGCTTGCCATTTTTTTATCAATGTAATGGTCTAGGTTAACCTTTGTAACCCGTTTTGAAATAATATAAGTGTATTATTTGAGTATTATGTGTTTTGTGCTTAATTGCTTAATTATGTGGTTTGATTAATTAAGAATAAAAATAAACGTCAAAATTTAAGTGTAAATTAAACTTGATATCTTTAGATAATGTTGTAGTAGTTGAAACAAGGTTTCCGGAGATATAAAGAATGCTGAAATCCGAGTTATAACGAGGAAGTTATGACCTGTTGAAGTTTCGCGACAAAACCGGCAACGCTGGATAACGTAAAAAGTGAGATTTACGTTAAAGCGATATTTAGCCTTAGTGATCTAAACGAGAATCGAAGATCTCGTTGTTAGTATCAAAGCGATAAAAAGTTAGGCGAGAACGGACGTCAAACGAAGAAGTTATGAATTTATAACGAAATTTTCTGTCCCGGCCTATTAAAAATAAATAATAAAAATAAATTCAAAATTAGCCGATGGAGTCTAAACGAAAGTTGTAGAGCGTAGTCTCACCTTTCCATGGATATAAAGAACGTCGAAAATGGAGTTCGTATGAAGAAGATATGAATTTCCGAAGTTTATTAATTAATTTGTATTTATTTTTAAATCAAAATTCGGAAGCATTATCCGAAGGCGAGTCACAGGTCTGATCCGACTTACGCGCCGCGTAAGTGAGTACGCCCCGCGTACTCCGAAAGTGTCGACGTCGCAGCAAGTGGCTTCAGATGACGTAAGCGATGACGTTTCTCGGACCAGGACGCCCCGCGTACGAGAGGCTTCCAGCCTCCTATAAATAGGATGCGAGGGTTCCGGGTTCCATTGCTAATTTCCTCTCGTTTTTGTGCTGAAGCTCTGCGTTTTTACCCCTGAAGCCCCGGTAATATTTCCGAGTCCCGAAGCGAGTCCCGAGATCCCGAAGATCCCGAGAAGTGCGGTTTCCGACTCGCCGAGTTGTTCAACCAACTCATCAAGTTCAATGGCCATCTTCATGTGACTCGCCGAGTCGACCCTGCGACTCGCCGAGTCCATTCAGTCCTCTTTCCATACAGATCCATTTTGAGCCATGCAGCTGCTCCAGATCACAGATCCAAGCTTCTATGGCATGTTTATCACGTAAAGTTGCAAACTTTATGTGCATGCATGGCTTTAAAGGCTCAAAATGGAAAATCTAAGCTATTGATGGGTCTTTATGCACAAAGGGGACCTTAATCACGACTAAAGCTGCAACTTTATGCTTCTATAATCCAAAGAGAGTTCAGATCTGAAGTTACAACTTCAAATCTAGTCCATAGCTCATCATACCAACTTGATATTCCATGAAAACCCTAAAACTCACCCAATAAGGGAGATCTATAGGGAGAATGATGGATTAGGTACCTTTTGAAGTTGATATCTGAGATGATTTTTAATTCCCACACTCCAATTGCTTCAATCTCCTTCTCCTCCAAGTCTTCTCCCTCCAAGAACTCTCTTTTAAGCTTCAAACACACACACACACACAAGGCACACACACATACGAATAAGGCTCTCAAGGGTTCTTTGGAACTGTAAGGAGGTCCAAGGGAGGCTAAGGTCCCTTTAAATAAGGGTGCAAACCCCGAGAATTAGGGTTTCACTTGCCAGCTCTTACTCGCCGAGTCCCAATATGGACTTGTCAAGTAGGTCACTTAACCCGCGATCCTTTTCACTGCTACTCGACGAGTAGGTAAACCAACTCGTCGAGTAGGGCCTAATCCAAAACTAATATTAACAATACCTGAGAATCGGGGGGTTACACCACCTCTTCCACCTACCTCTGCCACCTACCGCCTCCAACCGTCACCACCTACCGTTGTCGAAATATTGAGTAGCTGAGGTTTTTCTTTAAACTCCATTGATCTCATATCTGGAGTAAAAAATTTCATTGTCGAACGCAACCACTACCAAACGACACCACCGTTGTTAAGCGCCACCATCACTGCTGCCTCTTAGCTCCGGTGAAACACGACAACCTCCTCTTCATCTCTTTCTCCATGATCTATGTAATAAACCACTAGTTCTCTAGATCCATTTCACCGGAAGCCTTCGGATCCATCACCACCTCTATCTGCTATCTCCGATGTCCTATCAACAAATTCATATTTCCGATGAATTTAACTGTGCTTTTTTCTCCGATCTCAGATCTGGTTAGATCTAAGTGACTCAGATGGTTTTTCGTGCCTACGATGTTTTTTCTACTTCAGATCTATTCAAATCTAGTCTCATCTAAAGTGAATGATATTTTTTCAACGGTAATCTCTTGCCTCCGACATGGTGTTTGTCGATTTGATTTTTGTTCCAAATATGACGAATATTTTGTTGATGAAATCCGGTGAGGACAACGCAAAGGTTTCTTGAATCCAGCAAAGGCTTTTTGAGCCCGACGAAAGTCTAGCCGCATGAAGAATAATACGAAAGGCGTTTGTAAGCAATGAGAAGATACATTATTTTATTCTAAAAGCTGCAAGTCTATGAGAAAAAAAGGATGTCATGCATCCTGCTTCATCTTTAAAAGACATGTATAAGTACCTTTTTACAACAAATGGAATTATATATATATATATATATATATATATATATATATATATATATATATATATATATATATATATATATATATATATCTTTTAAATAAATTTTGTTAGGTTGATACCTAAAGTATCATAGGTATAATTGTTTTGTATGAATAAAGTTGTAACTGGACCAATATGATGGACTAATATGAATACGTATACTTAAATGCTATTATTATTAGACGTTGAGACAATATTATAATATAAAAATAATTATAGAAATAATATATAAAAGCTATAAATGAACTGTTTAAGCTGTAAATTAATATATAAAAACTATAAAATAAACTGCTTTAAGTTGTGAAATTAATATATAAAAATTATAAATGAATTTTAATGGTGCACAAAAGGTGTTTAATGAAAAATATTTCGACAAATCAAGTATGTTTTTAAGGTGTGAATACTATGAATGAGAGTTCTAAAATGTTTTAATAAACTGTTAATGAAATTCTTGAAATGTAAGTTTTAAGTGTATAATATGGGTTTTGAATGTACATTTTTTGTATTAAACTGTGAATTGACTATATTAAGTTGTGAAATTAAATTTATTAAGTTGTGAATTGAATGTATTAAATTGTGAATTGAATGTATTAAGAAGTGCATTGACTGTATTAAGTTGTTAATTTTTTATTTTTTATTTTTATTTATTTATTTATTTATTTTGCTTCTGAAATGTGATACACAAATATGGTTTAATCTAATTTTGAATAAAATATGTAAAATATAAAATGAACTTTGAAAGAAGCACTAATTTATAGATCTTAATATATAAATATAAGTTTTAAGTTAAAGATATGGTTGTGAATGTATAATTTTTGTGTATCAGACAATGAAATTATTATATTAATTTGTGAATTTTGCATACTAAATTATGAATTGATTTTTTCAAGCTATGAATTTTTAATGAATCTTGTGTTAAAATGTGAATCATTTATGTAAGTATGATTATATTGATTTTCTATGAATGTATTTATTCTTTTGTGTTGTATAAATTTCTAAAAATGTATTAGTTTTTATAATTATTTTGCATTAAACTCAACATTAGTGAATTATATGGTTAATTTATTAAACCGTGAATATAAAATTTAAGTTTTGAATATATGATTTTGTATCTATAATTTTATATATAGATCTAATTTAGAAGGAATAATGGATGTGACTGTGGCACGACTGGTTGGTGGTGGCATGTGGTAGTTGATGGTGTTAAAGTTTTCATTTAACTTATCTAAATATGTATATTTGTGTATAATGAATTGTATTAATTTATGAATTTTATGTATTAAACTGAGAATGGACTGTATTGAAGTGAGTATTATATATAAATTTTGTTTTAAAATATGAATGAATGTATGCATGAAAAAAATAGACTATGAATTAGCAAATTAATTTGTTTATTAAACTGTGAATATGAAATTTTGAAGAGATAAAATTAAAATTGTCAATGCATAATTTGTTTTTTATTAAAATTTATATAGTTGGCTGTAAAAATGAAATTGTATGTGTTAGAAAGTATTACCAAAGAAATATAAATCATAATGTTTGTTCTATTAAGCTGTGAATACGACCAAAAAAATATCACTAAATTTGGTGTTACTCTGGCGGCGGTCTGACAGTGGTCTAACGACAAGTGTCAACTGTTGTAAACTGTATAATGGTAAAGTTTGCTTAAAATAATAGATAAAATTGCAAAAGTGGTCCTTGTGGTATGTATTTTTTTAGGGTTTTAGTCCAAACCACGAATTTTTTGAACTGGTTGTCCTTTTGAGCTAGTTTACATGCAGTTTTGGTCCATGTCCAAACTAAAAAGACTATTATACCCTTAATGAATTTAGTTTTCATTTTTCTTTCGCTTTTTAAAATTATTATTATTCTTAAATATAAAACTGGGCCCACTTCTCTCTCTCTCTCTCTCTCTCTCTCTCTCTCTCTTACACACACAAAAGAAAGTCAAACCCCCTACCTACTTCAATCTTCCTCAATCTATATCTGATGAGCAAACATACACATTGTTCATCGATGGCTACATAACCAAATGTAGTGACTTGTTTTGCCAACACCACCAAATGTACAAAAAGATGGATTGGGCATCTTCTTCAATCGATCGGGAAGAAAACGCAGTCTAAGGAGGAAAAAGGGTGGTGGCTTAGTGGTGTTAAATCCGTAGGGAGGGGAAAGAGGCAACCATCAGATTACGCTGATGATCGAGTAAATCACATGTAGTGGCGCCGGTAGATGGTTGTCGCTGACCTCTTCTTTCACTTCTTGATCGATTGGTATCAAACATGAAAAGGGGAAAGAATGGTGGTTATGTGGTGGTGCTCGACGAATCAAAGGGAAAGGACTGCGAAGATCAACTTATTGATATTTAGAGGTTTCTAGGCGGTTACTTCCTTGTCCGATTAGAAGAAAACACAAAGGGAGGGAGAGGGTAGAGCAAATCCGAGGCAACACAGCAGGTGGTGGATGGAGACAACGGTTTTTGAATCTGAAATGCCGAGAAGGAGTTGGCATAACAAGTTTTCTGGCGTGTCTTCTCTCAGATGCAAGCTTCTGACGGGGCTATTGTCTTCGATTAATGGTGATAGCGGTGGCATAGGGTTGATTGGGGTGGTTGTGTGAGCCAGATCGTGAAGAAAAGGGAGGGGTCCGTCGAGACCGACGCTCCTTTGTTGGTCGAATCTTCGTCACCGGTTGTCATGAATCTAATGGAGCAAAGCAGTTGCAATGGGTGGTTGGGCAGTGGTTGAAGGAGGAAGAACCATTGTTTCTTTGGTTGGCGATCAAGAAATGTGTGAGAGAGAGAGAGAAAGAGAGTGAGAGAGAGAGAGGTGGGCCCCATAATTTTTATTAATAAAACTTTAAATTAAATAGAAAAAACCATAAAAAATGTATCATAAGTGCATTTTAGTCTTTTCAATTTTCAGAGGGACCAAAAGCGCAACGAAACTAGCTCAAAAGGACCACCAATCCAAAAAAAGTCGTGGTTTGGCCTAAAACCCCCAAAAAAATGCATACCACAAGGACCATTTTTGCATTTTTGTCAAAATAATATTAATATTTGATTTGTCCAAAATACATTTAATGAAGACATTTTAAAAAAATGGGTTTTAGGGTTCTTAACTTTTTGGGTTTTCATTTGAACCACTATATATATATATATATATATATATATATATATATATATATATATATATATATATATATATATATATATATATTGTTATGAAATATGATCAAATAACAATATAAATTATATAGAAAAGAAAGACAAGAGTAGAGAGAACTTTTATTCTAATACTTGTGATGAAATCATCAAACTTTACAATACATAATATTCACTATTTATACTAGACAAAGAAGATGAAAGGTGATGTATGATATGAATGCTCATTATAGTGGTGCATAACTACACTCATAAAACTCATAATAATGTTTGCTATAATGTTCACTAATTATGGAGAGTAATGGGGGAATATGTAGAATCCAATAGTCATTCACTAAATAATAATTCATAACACTCCCCCTTGAATGACGATTGTATCATGCCTCGTTAAAACCTTAATCGATAAACCTCATGGGAAAAACCCTTTATTAAGGAAAAAGAGTACATGATTAATAATAGATATTGGAAACAATTGCCTCGTTAAAAACCTTGTTAAGAAAACCCAGTGGGAAAAACATAACTAAGGAAAAGAGTACAATATGTTTCCAACTCCCCCTGATTAGCACATCACTTGATTTTCTTGAAGCACCGCATAACAATGTTTTGTACCATCTTTTCAAATTTCAATGTAGGAAGTGCTTTAGTAAACCAATTAGGAAAGTTGTTACTGGATTGAATTTTCTAGATGTTGATGTCACACTCTTTTTGAAGATCATGAGTGAAATAAACTTTGGTGATATATCCTTGGTTCTGTCTCCTTTGATAAATCCTTCCTTGAATGGAGTTATACAAGTTGTATTATCTTCATATAGTATGGTTGGAACATCCCTGTTAGAAGTTAGACCACAATTCTTGCAAATATGTTGAGTTAAAATTCTTAACCAAATACATTCATGACTTGCCTTATAAATTGCTATAATCTCTGCATGGTTAGAATAAGCAACAACTAAAGTTTGTTTAACAAAATGACAAGAATTTACGTTACCTCCACAAGCGAATAAATAACATGTTTGGGATCGAGATTTGTGTGGATCAGATAAATATCCATCATCTGCATAACTAATTAACTTCGCATTTTATGAATTTGATTAGTATAAATTCATATCCAACGTACCTCGAAGATATCAAAGAATGTGTTTAACTATATTCTAGTATCTTCTTGTTGGACAAGAACTATATCTTTCTAATAAGTTTACGACTAAACATTTATCAGGTCTTGTATTAATAGTAAGATGTATTAGTGCACCAATAGCACTAAGATATAGTTCTTTGGGAACAAGAAGATTTTCTTGCTTTTTATGATGTTGAAATTGGTCCTTTTTGGCATCTAAGTGACTTACCACCTTTGGGTTACTCATGGATGTGATTTATTCATATAAAACCTTTTGAGCACCTTTTTTAGATATCTAGATTGATGTATAAAAACTCCATTTTTGGTGTGCTCAATTTGAAGACCCAAACAAAATTTTGTTTTACCAAGATCTTTCATTTCAAAATTTTCTTTCAAACAAGAAGTGACATTTTCCAATTCTCCAGGAATTCCAATTATGTTCAAATCATCTACGTAAACAACAATTATCACAAATTCTGATCCAAATCTTTTTATGAATACACATGGACTTAATGGATCATTTTTATAGCACTCTTTCAACAAAAATGTATTAAAAAAAATTGAAACACATATTGTTTCAATCTATACAAAGATTTATTTAATTTTACCAAATATACTTCACGAAAATTAGAAGTTTGTGCTTCTGGAACCTTAAACCCTTCTGGGATTTTCATATAAATATCATTTTCAAGTGAACCATATAAATAAGCGGTAAATACATCCATTAGACACATCTCCAGTTTTGCATATGTTGTTAAACTTATAAAATAATTGAATGTAATTGCATCAATTACCGGAGAATATGTTTCTTCATAATCAATTTTGGGCTTTTGGGTAAAACCTTTGTGCAATGAATATTGCTTTATATCTCACAACTTCATTTTTCTCGTTTCTTTTGCGCACAAATACTCATTCGTGTCCCATTGTTCTTACTCTGTTTGGTGTACGGACTACATGTCAAAAAACTTTTCGTTGAGTAATAGAATTAAGCTCTTTATTTATTTCATCTTTCCATTTTGGCCAATATTTTCTATTCATACATTACTCAATAGATTTAGGTTCAAGATCCTCATTTTCTTTATAATCGCGCGCGGAACATGATATGAAAAATTATCGTCGACATCTATCTTATTTCGGTTACATCTTATTCCTATCATGACATTATTTATTGGGATCTCATCATTTTCATTTTTTCAGGTACCTTATTTTCTTTTGTTATGTCATTGGGCTCTTCTGGAGCTTCATTAATCTTTTCAAAAGATTCTGTTTTCTCTTTTGAACCATCAATTATATTTGCTCCCTTTCGTTTTCGAGGATTTTTATCTTTGGAACTGGTTAGTCTTCCACGCTTCAGGCGTGCCTTTGATTCATTTGTAGTTGTATTTTTTCCTTCTGGGATATCAATTCTAACTGGAGCATTTACAGCTGGTAAATGAGACTTTGTTACTCTCTCAGGGTCAGTAAATGCATCTGGCAATTGATTTGCTATATTTTGTAAATGAATTATCTTTTTCACTTCAAGTTCACATTGACTTGAACGAGGATCTAACACTGAAAGTGATAATTCATTCCAAGAGATTTTATTCTCCAACTTCTTTATTTCTCCCCCTAATGTTGGAAAAACTGATTCATCAAAATGACAATCGTCAAATCTAGCTGTAAATAAATCTCCAGTTGATGGTTCTAAATATTTTACTATAGATGGAGATTCATATCCAACATAAATTCCCATTCTTCTTTGAGGACCCATTTTTGTGCGGTGAGGTGGAGAAATGGGTACATAAATTGCACATCCGAACGTCCTTATATGGGAAATATTTGGTACATGGCCGCAAACCAGTTGAATAGGGGAGAACTTATGATAACTAGTTGGCATGATGCGTATAAGTGATGCCGCATGTAAAATTGCATGTCCCCATGTCGATGTAGGAAGTTTAGAATGCATTAGTAATGGTCTTGCAATTAATTGAAGGCGTTTGATTAACGACTCAGCTAAACCATTTTGTGTATGAACATATGCAACAGGACGTTCAATAGTTATCCCAATCGACATGGAATAATCATTAAAAGCTTATGATGTAGATTCTCCAACATTGTCAAGTCAAATTTCCATAATTGGGTAATCGAGAAAATGTGCCCTTAGGCGGATTATCTGTGCTAGTAATCTTGCGAAAGCGAGATTACGGCTAGATAACAAGCACACTTTTGACCATCTAGTTGACGCGTCAATTAAGACCATAAAATATCTAAATGGTCCACATGGTGGATGAATTGGTCCACATATATCCCCTTGAATTCTTTCTAAAAAAAACTAGGACTTTCATACCCAACTTTATTCAATGATGGACGGGAAATTAATTTTCCTTGAGAACATGCAATACAAAACAATTCATTAGCTTGAAAAATCTTCTAGTTTTTCAAGGAATGTCCACTTGAACTTTCAATTATTTTGCGCATCATAACTGATCCGGGATGGCCCAACCGGTCATGCCAAACTTTGTAGATGTTATCATACCTTTTATTTTCAATAACATGAGATTCAATCATTCTAATATTTGTATAATACAATCCGGAGGACAATACGAGTAATTTTTCCAAAAGACTTTTCTTACCCAAAATCATTTTTGTAATATCGAGATACTCTTTATCACCATCATTGGTTGTTTCAACATGATATCCGTTGGACCGAATATCCTTAAAACTTAATAAATTTCTTGATGATTTTAATGAAAATAATGCATCACCAATTGTAATTATTGTCACTTGTGGTAATACTATATTCGCTCTTCCGGAACCTTCAATCTTAGTGATTTAGAGGAAAATAATGCATCACTAATTTATAATTAGTGTCCCTTGTTGTAATATTATATTCGTTCTTCCGGAGCCTTCAATCATTTTTGCATTACCTGTTATTATATTAACATTTGCTTCTTTAATTGACAAGTAAGCAAAATACTTTTCATTATTAAAAATGCTATGTGTTATTGCATTGTCCTCAAGAAATATATCTTCATTATTTCTTTTGCGAATATCCATGTTTCTTTTCAATAAATAAATAATACATAAGAAACATTCGACTTAGAGAAATAAATTCATATTTTATTAATCTGGGAAGATTGTGACGAGATCATTTCTCATGAAACGAATATGACATAAAAACATAATAAATGTCATGAAACAAAAACTATACATTATTCTGATAAATCACCATCCATATCACCACTTGTACCTTCGGGGTAGACAAGAAAATCGACAACATCCAAATGTGTCATTTCTGGTTGATCTTCATGAATATCACTTTGAATAAAATTGGTTTCAATATTTTTCTTTATATTTTAAGAAGCTTGATAAAGATCAACAAAATGTTTTGGTAAGCGATACAAGACCAATGATTGGTCATTCCACATCAGTGACAAACATTTTCAACTTTTTTTTTTGCCTTGACCACTTTTATCATTAGGATGTGGATTTTTGTTGTTTTCCAACTTCTGGTGGTTACTTGTAATCTTGTTATTTTTATAATAATTATGATAACCTCCACGACCTCGGTTAGACTCTTGACTATTATGATTATATGAGTTGCATTCACTTCAGGGAATGTACTAGAACCGGTCGGGATTGATTGATAATTTTTCATCAATAACTCATTGTTTTTTTTAGCCACAAGAAGACATGAGATTAATTCATATTTATTTTAAACATTTCTCATGATATTGCTACTGCAGGAGCATGTTAGTAGTATGAAAAACTAGAGAAAGTTTTCTCTAGCATTGTTTTCCATAATGAAAATAGAAATCAAAATAAAGACTTGTAATGTAAGGAGTTGTTAGTTAAGAAATTCCATAAAATAAGTTGTAAGCATTGTACATGTAAAATTATAAAAAATACATACCTGAAAATGACAAGACCAATAAGGAGTTAGAGCTATATGGTAGAGTCGTGCTGATAACGTGTTATGAAATATGATCAAATAACAATATAAATTATATAGTAAAGAAAGACAAGAGTAGAGAGAACTTTTATTTCAATACTTGTGATGAAATCATCAAACTTTACAATACATAACATTCACTATTTATACTAGACAAAGAAGATGAAAGGTGATGTATGATATGAATGCTCATTATAGTGGTGCATAACTACACTCATAAAACTCATAATAATGTTTGCTATAATGTTCACTAATTATGGAGAGTAATGGGGGGAATATGGAGAATCCAATAGTCATTCACTAAATAATAATTCATAACACACACACACACACACATATATATATATATATATATATATATATATATATATATATATATATAGGGGACGGTTTACTTGAGATTAAAAAAAAAGTATAGATCTTGAGATTCAACCTTAGCCACATATTTCTCATTTGTCGCTCTAATGCTCCAACGTATCGGCAGCAACGGGGTATGCATAATCATAAATGATTATACATATATGTTTGTTCACAGATTGAGTAATCATAAATGATTATGATAGTTGGTGGCAGAAGAGGTGGTGGTGACAGAGGTGGCGGTGGTATAAATAACGAAAATAATAGTGGTGTGGTCGGTTGGTGTCAGAGGTGGTGGTAGTGGTGGTTATGGTGGTGGGGATGGTGGCAGAGGAGAAAGGAATGAGTGGCGTTGTATAATCATTTATGATTATACCAGGCCTGCCGCACCAGTACGCAGGAGGCTTAGAGCAGCAAATGTGGAATACGTGGCTGATGTTCATTCTCAAAATCTCTATTTTCTTTTTAATCTCAACGGAACCTCTCTTTCTCTCTCTCTCTCTCTCTCTATATATATATATATATATATATATATATATATATATATATATATATATATATATATATGGCTTAGGGAATATTTGACTGTTATGTACCTAATATTAGGTATAGAACCCTCAAAAACTACATAGTTTTAACAAAATACAATCAAATCTCTCTACCATCTTTCTTGTATCCTCTATAAGACTAGATGATAGGCTTTGTACATATTTTTATGGAGTTTTAAATATTTGATTTTACACCATAATCCATGTATAAGATTACATTATCAACTACCTATAAGTCTTCATATCCAAATTTAATATAGAAAACAATAGTGAAAGATTGAAATTGTTCATTAAAATACCAATAAATTTTTTCCCATAACACATCAAAAAGAACCATACAAGCATATATATGGTAGGTGTCAAAGAAAGTTATAAAGCTTACTAGAGATCTAATAGGCATTCGAAATATGTTAGGGATAAATTATAATCATAAGAAGCTAACAATGGATGGTGTTCATTCTTTAACTTACGTGGAGTTGGTTTTCTTTCCTCCTCCACACCACCTCAATTAGCTGCGTCAAATCGAGGCACTGTCTATTTTCTCATGCTTTTCCGTTTTCCCGTCACCTCCTCCTGCTTGGTTTTGCGCACCAACCACTGGGTTCAATAAACAGCATCATTTGGTTGTTGATGAAGGTACCTACCTGCTTGCTTCAAGTTAGCTAGGCGTCACGATGAGGCAAAAGACTTGGCTGTGGGTTTTCCTTCTTGGCGGTGACGTTCCCCCCAAAGTTGCTTACCTTTTGGATCCCCTTTTACCACCACCTCCCATTGATTGTCGCTGAGTCACCCGTTTGACTTCCTCTTCATGCCGACTCCATGTTTATTCTGTATTTAAGGTTCGTATAATTTCACATGTTTATTGTTAGTTTTTTTTTTACAATTTAATATTTGATTCTTCTTTCCCTACATAATCGGTTTGTTGTTGTTTCTCTCTTAATCATTTTGCTTCATACTCACATCTCCTTGCCATAATGTTTCTAACTCCTCAATACATCTCAATTCCTCTTTCTCTCTTTAGGGTTTTGTTGCTTCATGATTGATGTTGAAGAGGACGAAAGGGAAGGCCTGATGAAGACAGGATTTAGCCTAAAGACCGTTACTAATGACAAATCGATGCCATGGAACCTTAAATTAAGGTAATAGGTTTTTCTCATTTTCTCTTTCTCGATTACTTATTGACGTGCATAATATCCACCACCATGACCAGCTTCTATTCCTACTCTCACCTTTTGTTGACTGTTAGATAAAACAAAATTTCCTTTTTTTTAATAATTTAACATATACAATGACTTTCTTGATTCTCTTTTGATTTTAGTAATCGTACAGAAAAAACCATCATGAACACCTTCAAAATGTAGTTCTTTTAGCTCTGGGTTTGCTGGATCTATTCTCAATGCTAATGATGTTGAAACAGGGAAATAAGAAATGGTTTGGGGTTCAAATTTGGGAATTTGTTTGTCAATTTTTGTGGTAAACTTTGCTGTCAGTTGGCACTGATTGAACAAGGTATGTTCTTATCTAACACTAAATTTATTAATCAGATTTCTAATATATCTACATGCCCTTCCAAATCATCTTTCTTGATGTTTTTTGATAATCGTCATACCCATGGTATTTGTAGTCTCGTTATGGTTCTACTTAATTATGATTTAGAAGATAGGTGTAAGACACATTTGTGAATCAAGGTAATGGTTTCAATTTTAGTATGCCCTTTAAAAGCAAAGTTGTTCTTGATCAAAAAATAAGATATCTCAATAACCCATTTATAGCAGTGTCATCCGAAAATATACAACAATGGTAGAATATCATTCCATCTTAATGTTTAATGGCTATTGATTGCATGTGTATCATCCGAATATAAACGTCATTGATGTGCTAGAAATTGAAATTTAGAATGACTAACAATTCTTGGAGGCTCTTGAAACCTTTTTAATTGTGTGGGTTGAAATTTTGCATTGTGATTACTTTGTTAACTCAAGTTAGTGTGCTAGAATATGGAGATTTGACTGGAGACACGTTTCTGAACCTTTAGATATCACTCGATAGATTTGTCGGGGATGAAAATATACTTGCAGGTAAGGATATAGTATCTCATTATATGAGATATAATGAGATTATGATGAGGACTTATTTGTGTTGAGAATTTAGTCGCATTTTCCCCAAATGTTGGTGGACTAGCTCCAAGCTCTAGCGTTTCATGATCTTTTAATATTTTTGTTAGGTTAAAACTAACAGTTTATTTGTTATTTTCATCGAAAAAATGAAAGGGATTATTTCTTTAAATCCTTTTGCGAAAATGAGAAACCTAGATTGCAAGTCGATCTCAGACCCTGTGGACTCATCAAACACTTGCACTACTCCGTTCCAAAACAAAATACTTCTATGGAGGTTATTTTCCAAACGCAATTTGATTCAATTTTTTGGGTTTTGGAATTTGACTTACTATTATCTGATATGGGACGGGATCAAGGAATATAAATAAGAGTAAATACCATTAAATTTCTTGATTTTAAAAAGAATGGATCTTGGTACTAGCATAAAAAGATATGAAATTTAAAGTTGAATCCTACTTTAAAGTTAAAAAAAAATGGCAACCAAGATTAGTAAGTTGATATTTTCAAATTTAAAGTTTGAATTTATGTCTAATTGGAACCTGAAATCACAACCTATTTTTATGTTGTTAAAGATTTGAAAGGGTTGTAATTGAAGTTATACGTGAAGAGCTTTTCCTTCAACTTGCATCTCAAACAACGGCCCATGTTTCTTCATTTCTTCATTAATGCTCTAGGTGATCAACCAAGGTTGTTGAGATCTTATAACCTTAAAAACTAATGTTAGCGAGTAATTGTGATAGGGGAATGAGCATTGTACTTCCAAAGGTTTTTGGCTTCAAGTTGTTAGGGACATAAAATAATGGTGTAGAAGCTATTCATTGCGCTTTTTGACAGTCACCCAAAGGTTGAGCTTTATACACGAATAAATATAATTATTATATAATTTACTTTATAAATCAATATCTTATCTTATATGTTGGAGTTCTTTTATGTATGCATCATGGTAAGAGTTGCTAAGGTCAGCATGATTTTGATGTGGGTAAATCAAGAGCAAAAGGTAAGACCATTAAATTGATTTAGGTTAAGTTCTTGTTTATGATTTTGTGAAACTACAATATAAAAGTTAATATTTGATTTTTTTCCTTTCTTAAGCTTTTAGCATTGAATTTTTTTTTTCAGGAACATTTTATGAGAGTTCTATCTTTTTTTTTGGAAAAATAATTAAATGAGAAATAGGCCATGATTATCAGATTATGTGAATACTTTATTTTAATCTTTGGACAAGCAACTTGTGTAAAAAAGATGCTTTATTGTAAAAGAAGTTTTTTTAGTCGCCAATTGCAATATAAAAAAATATAAGAGGAAAATTGAAAAAGCTCCATTTTCTTAAAATTTTGCTGGATAAACCAAACGTTTTTTGATTTGAACACTCAACCAATAGACATTTTGTCATAGACGATCCAGAGACATGTTGTCATACAGATGATCCAGAGCCAAGATTGTTACTAAGAAATAACTAGTAAGAAAGTAACCAAAAATTAAATATACCCACAAATTTCAATGCATAGAAGATGGATATCATTTCCGTAACTTCATATTTTTCCATGTGAGAGACCAAATGGCTCATCCATCATTGCTAAAACCAGTTATTTAAGCACTCGATTTCAGGGTTTCCAAATTTCAGCTTATTTTTTATTTTGTTTTAGGGTGATGCTAATAAAACACCTCTTAGATATTTTATTGACCCCTTTATAAAAAGTCAATCTATAATTAACTACTTATAATTAGTTTTTTCGGGAAAAAAAATGTAATTTCAATCAATAAAAGTATTTCAAAATTTAATTAGGGTGTCTATATGGTAAATGTAATATCTTTTTAGCCAACCCCACGTTACACCACGATTTTAAATCAAAAGAGAAATTTCAAGAACTGACAAATTTATTCACTCTATCAATAACCGAATCGGTTTTATTATGTTTTTATGCAAGAAGGTCAGATATCCCATTTCTATAACTTCATTTTTTTTCCATGTTTGTTTAGGGAATTAATTATTGGAAATTGATATCATTTTAAATTATAACCACCTTTTTCAAAAAAAGATGTCAATTTAAATTTTTAGAAATCCGACAAAATGTATCAAATATGGTTTTATAAGCTTTTTTTATAGCATCTGGAAATTAATAAACTTGTTTCCCTTTGAAAGTCTTGAACATTTCTTTTAATAAACTTTTTTCCCTTTTGGAAGTTATTGAGCATTTCTTGTTATTACTTCTTTCTTAGTCACATTAAAATAGTGCAAAATGTGTTTTAAAAGAAATATATTCATTTGTTGCATAAATGATGATTTATGGGTATTGTTCATAAATATATGTTAGATATTATTTTACTATTTTTTCAGCTAAATTGTATGTTGGTGTAAGTCACACTTCACAATCCGCTTTATTTTGATGATTAACAAACCGAAAACCATAAGTAAATTAATTTTTTAGCAAACAACTCAAAGTTTGCTGCATTCTGTAAGAATTGATAAATTTAAAAGGTCGGGTGAAAAATTAAAGTAAAAAACCAATTCGAATCAAGACTTTGATATACCAGTTAAAGGAATTTCATTATAATAAACAAGTTATCTAATATTATTTCAAGTTTTAAAACACAATCATTTTATATATTATGTCTCATCCAAATAAAAACATCATGATCTAACATTCCCAATAACATTTACAAACGTTAACATTTCCAGGAAATAGTGATTCATGGAAACACTCTGCTGCAATATACGGATTATGTCTTTCCCCACAAGCATCCTAGCAGTCCACCGATACTCGTGGCCCATCACACCAATTCGGCTGCATCGGTATTAATTCAGAGCATGCTTTACGACCCATTGTTGGTGTCATCATTTCGGCTACAAAATTAAGTAAAAGAGTAAATATTAGGTTTTCAAACGCTTTTTTATAATTAATTTCTTTTGAATTCTATAAATAATTAATGTGTTAGATATATTTAGAATCATAACGATTATGCATTTGAATAGATTATTAACATGTTTGACACAAATGACATTCTATTTTAATCATGTTTTTTACTTTACTAATTTGACCCATGAAATAATAATAACTCAAATCAATACCTGATAAGACGAGGGCCACGAAAAGCACCACATTAAACAAAACAATTGTCATGGATCGTGCCGTTATAAGATCGTGGAATAAGAAACAAACAAATCAATTAAGCTAATTCGAATAAATATTGAAAATGTCTCAATGAATATATAATGAAAAATTAAATGTGGCACGACAATTTTTAATTAATGATATTAAACTTATATTAATTTGTCAAAAACACACTTTTACGTTTTATTAATAAATTGTCCATATTTAAAGCAATTAAATCATGTTAAGAGTTTTCAATTAATGTGATCAGTTTTAGAATTTTTAGTTAACTCAATCATATTAACATTTTTAATATTTTGATGAATTCAAACAAAACACTTTTTATGGATCTTAAAGAGCAAAAAGTTAAAGGACCAATGACACTAGAATACCATATAAAAAGAATTAATCAAAACAAAAGGGTTCTTAAAATACGTAAGAAATCTTGTAGTATTGTGACCCTACTACAAGATATATTATTAGATATATCTTAGATATATTATACTTATTAATCACCGAGTTGGCTGAGTTTTACTACACTGCTCGCTTCAGTAAGGGGCCGATCGAAAAGTACTCGGATTCTGTAACTCGCTTCGGTTAGGGGCGGGTAGGGAGTACTCGGACGAGTAATCATCCAAATCGCTGAGTTTTACAACACAGATAACAAAACACAAAAAATTTTCCTTGGTCTGAACATGACACGATACCGTGTTTTTCCTCAAACATGAAAACGTCCCAACTATAAAAACGACAAACACGGCAACACAACAAAAATAAGATTATATATATATATATATATATATATATATATATATATATATATATATATATATATATATATATCATAGTATATTATAACTAAAGTATTTTTCCTTTCACCACATTCATTTGAAACCCCTATAACTTTTCAATTTATTTCTCATAATAGTTATAAGTGTGTTAATAAGGTTAAATAAATATCAAACCTAAACCTAAAGTGTAATCATATATAAGCTAAATTTTGATATTAAAATAATATATTTACTTCTACTTATTAAGTGATTTTTTAAACTTTTAACATGTTATCACTACAAAAAATGTCATTTAGTGGTATACAAAAAGTGCCATTAAAAGCTTCTAATGGAATCAACATCACAAATAATAAATGTCACTAGAAATGTTTCCACTAAAACCCTTTAGTGACACTTTTTGCTTTTATCGCTGCAGTTTTTAGGCTTTTGGTGACACTTTTGTATTTGCCACAATAAAAGAAAAGTTTTTTGTGGCACATATTTTGTCACTGATAGTACAAAAACATGTTAAAATCCCCTTCATCAACAGATGGTACGACAATTTAATAGCAACCTCATGCTTCCTTGATTTCAAAAGGATATTTGGATCATCATTAGTACATTAATTTTTTTTTTTTCTAAATATTTTCTAACTCGAAACCAGGAACAAAGGCTCAGCAGAAATACATGACACCATTAGTTGATCCAAGAGTTTTATATGACTGGAAAAATATATCCTTTATGAGGATATCAAACCCTGAGCATAACATATATATAGTAAGTAGTACTACATGAATCATAAATGCATATATTATATCGAGCACATACCAATTGTTCGATATAATGCTCATGACAATTCTATTTCCTTATGATCTCAATTTTAATAAACCTATACATATACTTTGCAAGAAAGGGAATGTTTAGGAGAGTGAGTTTTCTCCACAAGTGATCAAAGTATTTATGAATATTATTTGTGTTTGCTTATCTAACTGTTGGTTATCTTCATTTGACTGAAGTGTGTCACGTGTAATTTTGATACCTGTAAAAAGTTTACATTTTGATTACTTTTTTTTACCTTAAACTTTACTGCTCATAGAACATACAAACCCATTTCATTTAGAGCTTCAAAAAAACGCAAATCGAGGAAGAAGATGCATATGGGAGAAACTTTCAGCCATTAAAGGCAACTGTGGAAATGGACTTGTTCTTGATGAATTTGTTGTAATTTTAAACATCATGAATACTTAGAACTATTAGGTTTTGCTGGTTTTGATGTTTTTCATTTGACTTTGGCCAAACATCCTCCCCTTGACAGTGGTTGTTTATAGCATCCCCTTGACAGTGGTTGTTTATAGCAAATACCAAGTTGGTATATAGAAATTTAGATATTTATTATTTGTATTTACAGTTTATTTTCTGTATTTGATTATTCGTTTGATCAAATAATTCTGATGGTAACTGACAACAAATTCAAGTTTCATCTAATATCTCACCCTCAGCCAATGCACCTTTGCAAGATTGTCATTAACATCAAATTTAAAGTATCTATATACCCACATAACCATTATACCCACATAACCATTATACCCTCGCAGTCTACCTATATTGTCTTATTATAATAGTACATTGAAAGCATTTTACCTCATACTATTTCAAGAATTTAGTGTTCAAATATAAATCTATAAACACACTCCAAATTACCAAAATTGTCCCTCAACCACACTAAAACGCCACATCAAATCAAGTCTCATGACATATAATCACCATAGCTTTCAATCTAACAAGTCTTGAAAGCATAGGTTACATTTTCAAACTACACTGCATAAACAAGAAAAACAATCCATAAACAAAATTCCATATATCTCTATTTTACACGCATCTATCCCCAAATTATTAAAATGTAACTTTCGAAATTCCCAAATTACCCTTCACGTGCATGGCCCTCCTAACTTCACTAGTATATATATCCGTTAGGAACTTAGGATATTATAGTTTTCGTTTGTTTTTTTTTAATTTATTTCATATATATTCCGCGAAAGGCCGCAATCGTTACCTACAAATATGATATGAACGTTAGCGTCACCATAAACCCCAGGGCATTCAACTAGAACGCTTATAAACCCTACCTTTCCCCCAAATTTCCAACTTTATATACCCTAGAAACATACCTGAGGAAAACGCCTTCCATGGATAAGATCGAAAAGGCTCCGAAGGAGGTAAATCTATGTATTAATATGTAATTTGTAACAATATTTGCTTATCATATGGTCCTAACTCGCAGTTTATTCACCTCTTAATACGAAAATGGAGCGAGCATACTATTCCTTTTCATAATGTAAATTCAAAATTGATCTACTAGAGAAAGTTAAAGTAAGAATCAGATGTTCATGACGCTTCCTTATATCTAAACTGTTAGGTTCTGATCGACATTGTGAAATTGGCACAAAAGCGTGGAATGAAAGGCAGTAATGGAGTCTGGAAGGACTTTTTGACTGTTTATGACAAAAAAGTTGGTGTCAGCTTGAGTGATCCTGCAAGAAGGTCTCCTGAAGCATTGATTGCTTTCTTGTATACATTCAGCGATGCTGATGATTTGAAGGTTAGTGGTTTCACTTTTTAATTTCATATTTTCATTCTATATGTAACCAAATGCAATGGAGATTCTGATGATAACAAAGGATTTTTTCCCCCAGTTTTTTGATAAAGTGGTGGAAAAGCATGCCAGCATTGAGCATATCCTGAATAAAACAGATAAATTGTCCCTTGAACAGGTTTGTTATGATTTTTCTCCATTGTCTTTATATGAAATGCTTATGTCTAATAAGATGAAAAAAAGTCAACTATAATTTTTGTTGACTTTTGTAGGTCAAACTTGATGAACTTGTTAAGCCTGAAAAAGCAGTTGCTGATTATAAAACTAATATAACTGGAGTTTCTGCCAAAGATTTGAAGTTACTTGTTCTATACAAGATGTACAGGTGAGAGGGTAAAAATGTAAATTTGTAAAATCGGAGACTATATGGTAATTTACTGTTTTGTCCCTGAATCTGATGTGTTTTTCAATAGGATTCCATGAAGAAGTTGCTATCAAGAGGAACAATTTTGATTGGGCATAGTTTAAATAATGATCTACAAGGTAATAATAATAATAATATATATGAGTGTTTCTTTTTTATTTAATTAAGAAATTCAGGCTTTTTACGAATTTACCCTTGTGTAACTTTTTTATGCAGCATTGAAGATAGATCACACAAGAGTAATCGACACCTCTCTTGTCTTCAAATACTGGAGTGGCTCCAATTTCAAAAGACCATCTTTGAATGATTTGTGTAAGGCAAGTCTTGAAAAAGACATAAATACCCTTATTCTTTTCACAACACATGACATATTGTACTATGTTCCTGATACAAAATTTTAATCTTTTTTCCCACCCAAAAAAGGTGGAACAGGGGCTTGTTTGAGCAAAAAACGAAAATGCCCTTCCATTTATTTTAAGTTTTCTTTCCATATTTTGCAGTCACTTTTGGGATATGAAGTACGTGCAGCAATGAAACTTGTACTTGCCAAAATAGAAGTGGGGTTGATAAAAATGAAACTTGCTTCCTATATTTATTTATTTCCGAAAATACCCTTTGATTTGATTGATTCATCTATTTGCAATACATTCACGTGGTTGAAACAGATGCAATGAAGTTACTTTGTCACCGGATACCAATTTCCATTACTGAAGAAAAATTACTTGAAATTATTCCTGGAGATTTCACAATTGAAGTAAAGATTTGTTAAATTAAAATAAATAATTATTATTTAAAATATAGGGCTAAATGTGACAATTTGGTTGCAGGAAAATAAGAAAGGTAAAGGAAAGAGATATTCGGTTGTTTTCAAGAATAAACAGGAGGCTGATGAGGTGTACAAGGGTCTTAAGGGTGATGAAATTAAAGTAAGTATGTTTTAAAACATAAATATCATTTTTTTTTTATATATAATTTTTAATTGAATATATAATAACTTAGTGTTGTGAAACCGTTTTTATCAGGATTCATTGGGGCGTCCACAGAAGTTAATTTTATTTAACCTGGATTCAGGTCTAGCTGGCAGTTTGTATGTCCGAAAGATGGTCTAAGCTGGCACTGATGTCCAGGTGGCATCGAAGATGAGGTGCCAGCTCAGCATAAGAAGGTAACGACACAAAGAAACAGTTGTATGTCAACAATTAGGTATTTGACTCCCACAAAAGGTGATTGCTGTTGAATATTGGAATTTTGTTTAGATTTTGATTTTATGGGTACTTTATTAAGTTTATTTTATTTTATTTTAGATATGAGGATAGTGGGAATTATATGAAGATAGTGTTGTTTTTTTTTTCTTCAAAAAACCACACTATAAATACAAACTATCTATTACTACATTTTTTTCACACACAAGCCACCTTCGATTTATACAATTTTTGAAACCTTTGCATTCCAAAAATGAATCCAAACAACCCACAATTTACTGCTCGTAGTAAATCGCGTGCAAATATTCATCCGATTGAAGTGTCACCTTGACCCCAACAATTTTTCTACCAAGAAATACCACAATAATTTTACACGATGCAAACTCTCAGCACAACCACATTTCAAAAATTTCCTCCGCTCCCCGAATATGTTCATTTACCGGAAGTCGAATTTGTCAGGGAAACTCAACCCGATCTCGAATCGATAGCCAAGCTTGATCCCGAAATTGTTCGGAAAACCCAACCTGAATCATCTAATCCCAAAAACGCGGAAAAGCAAAAACAGCGGTTCGAAAAGAGAAGATGGCGTCTCAACAATGGCAACCGGACGAAAAGATGGTTTTAGCCCAATCATGGGTCGCTATTTTGGAGCAGTGGCGGAGTTGGGGGTGCTACAGTACCCCCAAAAAATTATTTTATATATATAAAAAATATTATTTATAACCATTTTTCATTTTATTGTACCCCAAACTAAAAAAATTATAACATGTTTTTTAATGTCCGATATTTGATAACTACATATAATATATATATTGACAATGTTTGTACCCCATATCAAAATTCCTGGTTCCGCCACTGTTTTGGAGGATTCCAAAAAAGGCAACGTGCAAAAAAGATGATCATTTTTTGGCGATGCATAAATGAGCGTTTTCTTAAGGTCATGAATTGTGGAGAGTGCCGCATTAAAAATTAATGTACTAGCAAGTTTCACGAGATTAACATATTTGTTACTAAATTTAATGGCATTTACAACAATTTGTTAGTGCAACGAGGGGAAGGCGGTGAACAAATTTTAGAGACGACCCTTAAAATTGATCTTGTTGATAGTAATAAGAAGTTGTTCAAGTTTCTTGATGTTTAGAGGTTTTTATCCAAGTCCTCAAAATGGATAAAAGAGTATGGTAGAGAAGAAGGTGGTTTGAAAAGAACCAAAGTTTCTAAGACGTCTTACACTACTTCATCAGATGCGTATTTTGGGGTAAAGTTCACTATCTAACTCTGTTAAGTTTCTATTCTAAGATTCTTATTACATGATGTGACTGGGTCACGTGTGTATGTTTAAGAATCAAAGGAAAGTGAAGAAACTTAAAGGAAATATATGTTGATTCTGATCGTGAAGATGGATTTCGATAACATGGTTTGGTGATCAGAATTTTGAGTTGTTACTTAGGAGTTATGATATATTGCTTGGGAATAGATAACAACAAGTTTTTTCATATGCTTTTGCACTGTAAGGATAAGTTTTCTGCAAAGTTTTAAAATAAAATGGGAAAATTTTTGATTTTATGTATTTATTTTAGATATCCTTACAATGGAATGTGTGAAAATTGTTGTTTATATGATTCCATTGATAACAATGTTGGAAAATAGATTTGATTCTTTCTTTTGTGGTAGTGTCTAAGTTTACCACATAAAGAAAGATTCTCATCACCTAAGTTTCAATTGGACCGAAACTTGGAATCATGCAATTTGTATAGTATGATGAATGATAATTTCCATCTTTGGAAAAATTAAGATTTATTCCTTGTTCACATGTATATGTGAGTCAAGTGAAGGACTAAGGGATTAAGTGCACATACTTGTGCACTGATCAAGTCCACCACAAAAGATCATTAAGACTATTCGTCATGATTTACTAATGTTTAGTAAATATGGTTATACTTACAGGCTTAAGTATAATTATGAAACATTGAAAAAAGTTTCAATGTATGACAGAACGAATGAGAAGAATCAACTTAGGCAGAAAGATAAAAGTCTCTCAAATCTGAAAAGATGGAAGAGTACTTTAGTATCATGTTATATGATCATCTTAATGATTAAGAGACTTTATCACAATTCATCCTCTAAGTGCATTCTGATAGCTAAGAAGAGGAGTTATGAATTGTTGAAGTGGTTAAATCAAGAAGATGATTCATACTTCGTTCCAAAACAAATCTTAAAGTCATACTCCAATATTGTAACTTGAGTGACACATCTGAAAGAAGGTTTATAACACTTGGAAAATGTAAGAATAAAAGTGTCCTTCTGCTGCTGCCAATCTACGACAATTGACCTTTTTATGGCCCTTCTGATTGCAATGAAAGAAAATCAGGTCTGACATTTGTATCGCCGGAGTAGGGGCAATACAATCCCTGCCGAAATGCCCAACCTTGTCACACTTATAGCAGCCTGAACCCGACCCAGTGCGACAAGCTCCCTCGTGTGACCGACTGCATTTTCCACAGCGGTCCCGCCCTGACTGGCCTTTCGGCCTACCATCGGATCCCTTAGGTTTCTTCCCCGAAGCCCTCGCCGTTTGCTTCTCCTCTGCAATCCTCTTCCGGATGTGATCCAGATCAATCTCCCTCTCCCTAGCCCTAGCAATCATGGAATCCATGGTAGGGCAAGCTGAAAAACTGACATGCTCCCGGATATCAGCTCGTAGCATGTCGTGGTAGCGGGTCCTCTTCATGTCCTCATCACCCGCATACTGGGGCACCAACAAAGCCCTTTCCCGGAACTTGGCGGTGATCTCCGCCACAGTCTGTAGTCTGTCTCATATCCAAGAATTCCCTGGCCAGGTGCTGAAGCTCTACAGCTGGCGCAAACTCTGCTCTGAACCGGGTCATGAAATTTGACCATGTCATAGCCTCAACAGTCGAGGCTCCCAGAGAGTCACCAACCGACTCCCACCAATCCCTAGCCCGGTCCCTCAAACACCCTGGTGCAAATCGTACCTTCAACCCCTCGGGGCAGAAGCTGTTCAACTATGCAGACTCAATGTCCGCAATCCATCGTCTGGCAACAATGGGGTCCTGTGCCCCGTGGAAATCTGGCGCACCACTCCCTCTGAAGTCCTTAAAGGACAGTGTGCGTAGTCCTGACTGGCTAGTCGCCATGTCACTCCGGAACGCCCTGAGGCGATCCTCCATCAGCACAATGATCCCCTCCTTGATCGACCCGAAGATAACCGGCGTTGCATCAAGGATACCCCTCGTGATCTCGGACGCAATGAACTCGCGTAACCCATCATCCACATGCTCGGATCCTGCCCTCGAGCCCGATCCTGACCCGGATCCTAAACCTCCTGCTCCATGTCGCGTGAACACCATTCTGAAACAATAACATACGAATGTTAGGGTCACATATACTTTCTGGAGATCTCACACACTTTCCAAGCTTCCCGGTTCCATCCAGGCCCTCCTTGATTCGAGTACGGATCCTCTGCTTTTAGTAGTATGGGCCCATACTACTTTCCACATCTATCCGTACTTTCCTCAAGAATTGCTTCGACTTCACCAAGTCCCTTTTACGATACCCTTTCCACTGACCTCATCCTAGGCTTCCCTAGGGCACTCTCCGACCTACTCTCCGCCATCAGCTACACTAGGAGTCCCCACCACCTCCCCTAACTAGCTCACGGATACTGTTACATATTTGCTCCTTATTTAGTTGAAGTTGGTCAGAACCCCCATAGCACAAAGCAAGCAGCATTCGCGCTTTAAGTAACCAAACCAGGCATAACCTACACAGGTCATCCTACAGTTGACTAAACATTCCTAGCATACAGCTCATACAACAGGCACATAAAGCATCCTTCCTAGATCCTTAGCCCTAACTAGCATGCAATTCTCAGAATCATATATCAGGCACACAAGGCATCCTCCTAGATCCTTAGTCCTATTCTAGCATGCAGTTCTCTGAATCAAAACCATATAACATAACATAACAAGTATGGGTATCTTGGGGAAAACTTACTTGAGTCCGGTCGGTCGTACACATCACATACTTCGTCTTTCTTAAAAATTTCGCAGTTTAGACTTTAGAAAACCATTTTTCCTTAAAAGATCATTTAGTCCCTCGGTTTGAGTCCAGACACCCCCGAGGGTGTGTCCGAATCCCTCAAACTAGGGCTCTGATACCAACTTGTAACGACCCAATTTTCAAGGCCAAAAAATTCATTTTTGAATTAACGCATTTAGCAAACATTTACCAAAACATTTTCAATAAAACATTCATTACAAAATCATAATGTTGTATTTCAAACCATAAGATCATAAGTATTGAAAATCATAGTATAGTCCCAAAAACTTCTTACGGAAACTTGTGTGTGTGTGTGTGATGCGC